>NW_026870874.1:3474141-3789972 GCF_033118175.1 Dama dama
TGACACCTTTTGAAGCTCTTCATATTTTTCACACCTTTTCATTCTCTTCATGTTTTTCAGCACAGCTTCATGCTCGTACTATTTTTGAGACCGTTTCATGCTCCTCATATTTTTGACACCTTCTGAAGCTCATCATATTTTTCACAGGTTTTCATGCTCTTCATCTTTTTCAAAACCGTTTCATTCTCATACTATTTTTCAGACAGTTTCATGCTCCTATATATTTGACACCTTTTGAAACTCTTCATATTTTTCACACGTTTTCAGGCTCTTCATGGTTTTCAACACCGCTGCATGCTCCTCCTATTTTTCAGACCGTTTCATGCTCTTAATATTTTTGACATCTTTTGAAGCTCTTCATATATTTCACACCTTTTCAGGCTCTTCATGTTTTTCAACACTGTTTCATGCTCCTCCTATTTTTCAGACCGTTTCATGCTTCTCTTATTTTTGACACCTTTTGAAGCTCTTCATATTTTACACACCTTTCCTGGTTCTTCTTGTTTTTGAACACTGTTTCATGCTCTTCCTGTTTTTCAGACCGTTTCATGCTGCTCATATTTTGACACCTTTTGAAGCTCTCCATATTTTTCACACCTTTTCAGGCTCTTCATATTTTTCAACACAACCTCATGCTCCTCATATTTTTCAGACCGTTTCATGCTCCTCATATTTTTGACACCTTTTGAAGCTCTTCCTATTTTTCACAACTTTTCAGGCTCTTCATGTTGTTTAACACCGATTCATGCTCCTCCTACTTTTCAGACCGTTTCCTGCTCCTCATATTTTTGACACCTTTTGAAGCTCTTCATATATTTCACACCTTTTCAGGCTCTTCATGTTCTTTAACACCGATTCATGCTCCTCCTAATTTTGAGACCGTTTCATGCTCCTCATATTTTGACACCTTTTGAAGCTCTTCGTGTTTTTAAAACACCGTTTCATGCTCCTCCTATTTTTAAGACCGTTTCCTGCTCCTCATATTTTTAACACCTTTTGAAGCTCTTCATATTTTCCATACCTTTTCAGGCTCTTCATGTTTTGGAACACCGTTTCATGCTCCTCCTATTTTTCAGACCATTTCATGCTCCACATATTTTTGACATATTTTGAAGCTGTTCATATTTTTCACTCCTTTTCAGGCACTTCATGTTTTTGAACACCGTTTCATGCTCCTCCTATTTTTCAGACCGTTTCATGCTCTTCATATTTTAGACACCTTTTGAGGCTCTTCATATTTTTCATACCATTTCAGGCTCTCCATTTTTTGAACAACGCTTCGTGCTCCTCCTAATTTTGAGACGGTTTCATGCTCCTCATATTTATGACACATTTTGAAGCTCTTCATATTATTCACACCTTTTCATGCTCTTCATGTTTCTAACACCGTTTCATGCTTCTCCTATTTTTCAGACCGTTTAATGCTCCTCATATTTTTCACACCTTTTGAAGCTCTTCATATTTTTCTCATCTTTTCAGGCTCTTCATGTTTTTCAACACCGCTTCATGCTCCTCCTATTTTTCAGATCGTTTCTTGCTCCTCCTATATTTCAAACTGTTTCATGCACCTCTTATTATTGACACCTTTTGAAGCTCTTCATATTTTTCACACCTTTTCAGGCTCTTCATATTTTTCAACACCACTTCATGCTGCTCCTATTTTTCAGACCGTTTCATGCTTCTCATGTTTTCGACACGTTTGGGGCTCTTCATATTTTTCACACCATTGCAGGCTCTTCATGTTTTTGAACACCGTTTCATGCTCCTCCTATATTTCAGACTGTTTCATGCTCCTCATATTTTTGACACCTTTTGAAGCTCTTCATATTTTTCACACCTTTTGAAGCTCTTCATATTTTTCACAACATTTCAGGCTCTTCATGTTTTTGAACACCGTTTCATGCTCCTCCTATATTTCAGACCATTTCATGCTCCTCATATTTTTGACACCTTTTGAAGCTCTTCATATTTTTCTCATCTTTTCAGGCTCTTCATGTTTTTCAACACCGCTTCATGCTCCTCCTATTTTTCAGAGTGTTTCATGCTCCTCTCATATCTGACACATTTTGAAGCTCTTCAAATATTTCAAATATTTTCAGGCTCTTCATGTTTTTCAACACCACTTCATGCTCCTCCTATTTTTCAGACCGTTTCATGCTCATCTCATTTTTGACACCTTTTGAAGATCTTCATATTTTTCACAACTTTTGAAGCTTTTTATATTTTTGACACATTTTCAGGCTCTTCAGGTTTCTCAACACCGCTTCTTGCTCCTCCTAATTTTCAGACCGCTTCATGCTCCTACTATTTTTCAGACCGCTTCATGCTCCTCATGTATTTCACACCTTTTGAAGCTCTTCATATTTTTCACACCTTTTCAGGCTCTTCATGTTTTTCAACACCACTTCATGCTCCTCCTATTTTTCAGTCCTTTTCATGCTCATCTCATTTTTCACAGCTTTTGAAGCACTTCATATTTTTCACACTTTTTCAGTCTCTTAATGTTTTTCAATGCCACTTCGTGCTCCTCATATTTTTTAGACCGTTTCATGCTCCTCATATTTTGACACCATTTGAAGCTCTTCATATTTTTCACAGCTTTTCAGACTCTTCATGATTTTGAACACCTTTTCATGCTCCTCCTATTTTTCAGACCGTTTCATGCTCCTCTTATATTTCACACTTTTGAAGCTCTTGCTATTTTTCACACCTTTTCAGTCTCTTCATGTTTTTGAACACAGTTTCATGCTACTCATTTTTTTCAGACCGTTTCATGCTCCTCATCTTTTTGACACCTTTTGAAGTTCTTCATATTTTTCACAGCTTTTCAGGCTCTTCATGTTTTTGGACAGCGTTTCATGCTCCTATTTTTCAGACCGATTCATGCTCTTCATGTGTTTCACACCTTTTGAAGCTCTTCATATTTTTCACACTTTTTCAGGCTCTTCATGTTTTTCAACACCGCTTCATGCTCCACCTATTTTCAGACCGTTTCATGCTCCTCCTATTTTTCAGACCGTTTCATGTTCCTCCTGTTTTTCAGATCATTTCATGCTCCTCATATTTTTCACACCTATTGAAGCTCTTCATATATTTCACACCTTTTCAGGCTCTTCATTTTTTTCAACCCCACTTCATTCTCCTCCTATTTTTCAGACCGTTTCATGCTCACATCATTTTTGACACCTTTTGAAGCTCTTCTTATTTTTCACATCTTTTGAAGTTCTTCATATTTTTCACACGTTTTCAGGCTCTTCATGCTTTTCAACACCGTTTCATGCTCCTCCTATTTTTCAGACCGTTTCATGCTCCTCATATTTTTGACACCTTTTGAAGCTCTTCATATTTTTCACAGCTTTTGAAGCTCTTCATATTTTTCACACCTTTTGAAGCTCTTCATATTTTTCACACTTTTTCATGCTCTTCATGTTTTTCAACACCACTTCATGCTCCTCCTGTTTTTCAGAGCGTTTCAAGCTCCTCATATACTTCACACCTTGTGAAGCTCTTCATATTTTTCACACCTTTTCAGGCTCTTCATGTTTTTCAACACCGCTTCATGAACCTCCTAATTTTCAGACCGTTTCCTGCTCCACATAATTTTCACATCTTTTGAAGCTCTTCATATATTTCACACCTTTTCAGGCTCTTCAAGTTTTTCAACACCCCTTCATGCTCCTCCTAGTTTTCAGACCGTTTCATCCTCCTCATGTATTTCACACCTTTTGAAGCTCTTCATATTTTTCACACCTTTTCAGGCTCTTTATGTTTGTCAACAATAATTCATGCTCCTCCTATGTTTCAGACCGTTTCATGCTCCTCATATTTTTGACACCTTTTGAAGCTCTTCATATATTTCACACCTTTTCATGCCCTTCATGTTTTCAACACCACTTCATCCTCCTCCTATTTTTCAGACCGTTTCATGCTCATCTCATTTTTGACACCTTTTGAAGCTCTTGATATATTTCACACCTTTTCAGGCTCTTCATATTTTTCACACCTTTTCAGAATCTTCATGTTTTTAAACACCGCTTCATGCTCCTCCTATTTTTCAGACCTTTTCATGCTCCTCATATTTTTCAAATCTTTTGAAGCTCTTCATATTTTTCGCACCTTTTCAGGCTCTTCATGTTTTTGAACACCGTTTCATGCTCCTCTTATTTTTCAGACCGTTTCAAGCTCCTCATATTTTTCACACTTTTGAAGCTCTTCATATATTTCACACCTTTTCAGGCTCTTTATGTTTTTCAACACCATTTCATGCCGCTTCTATTTTTCAGACCGTTTCATGCTCCTCATGGATTTCACACCTTTTGAAGCTCTTCAAATTTTTCACACCTTTTCAGGCTATTCATGTTTTTGAACACCGCTTCATGCTCCTCCTATTTTTCAGACCGTTTCACGTTCCTCCTATTTTTCAGATCATTTCATGCTTCTCATATTTTTGACACCTTTTGAAGCTCTTCATATTTTCCACACCTTTTCAGGCTCTTCATGTTTTTAAACACCGCTTCATGCTCCTCCTATTTTTCAGTCCGTTTCTTGCTCCTCATGTATTTCCCACCTTTTGAAGCTCTTCATATTTTTCACACCTTTTCAAGCTCTTCATGTTTTTGAACACAACTTCATGCAACTCTATTTTTTACACGGTTTCATGCTCCTCATATTTTTGACACATTTTGAAGCTCTTCATATTTTTCACACCATTTCAGGCTCTTTCTTTTTTTCAATACCACTTCATGCTCCTCCTCTTTTTCAGACCGTTTCCTGCTCCTCATATATTTGACATCTTTTGAAGCTCTTCTTATTTTTCACACCTTTTCATGCTTTTCATGTTTTTCAACACCGTTTCATGCTCCTCCTATTTTCAGACCGTTTCATGCTCCTCATATATTTGACACCTTTTAAAGCTCTTCATATATTTCACACCTTTTCAGGCTCTTCAAGTTTTTGAACACCGTTTCATGCTCCTCATATTTTTCAGACCGTTTCGTGCTCCTCATATATTTGACACCTTGTGAAGCTCTTCATATTCTTCACACCTTTTCAGGCTCTTCATGATTTTGAACACCGCTTCATGCTCCTCCTATTTTTCAGAACGTTTCATGTGCCTCCGTTTTTTCAGACTGTTTCATGCTCCTCATATTTTTGACACCTTTTGAAGCTCTTCATATTTTTCACCCCATTTCAGGCTCTTCATATTTTGAAACACCACTTCTTACTCCTCCTATTTTCAGACAGTTTCATGCACCTCATATTTTTGACACCTTTTGAAGCTCTTCATATTTTTCACACCTTTTCAGGCTCTTCATGTTTTTCAACACCACTTCATGCTCCTCCTTTTTTCAGAACGTTTCATGCTGTTAATATTTTTGTCACCTTTTGAAGCTCTTCATATTTTTCACACCTTTTCAGGCTCTTCATGTTTTTCAACACCGCCTCATGCTCCTCCTTTTTTCAGAACGTTTCATGCTGTTAATATTTTTGTCACCTTTTGAAGCTCTTCATATTTTTCACACCTTCTCAGGCTCTTCATGTTTTTGAACACCGTTTCTTGCTGCTACTATTTTTCAGACCTTTTCATGCTCCAAATATTTTTGACACCTTTTGAAGCCTTTCATATTTTTCACACCTTTTCAGGCTCTTCTTGTTTTTCAACACCACTTCATGCTCCTCTTATTTTTCAGACCGTTTCATGCTCCTCATATTTTGACACCTTTTGAAGCTCTTCATATTTTTCACACATTTTCAATCTCTTCATGTTTTTCAACACAGTTTCATGCTCCTCATTTTTTTTCAGTCTGTTTCATGCTCCTCATATTTTTGACACCTTTTGAAGCTCTTCATATTTTTCACACCTTTTCAGGTTCTTCACGTTTTTAAACAACGCTTCATGTTCCTCCTATTTTTCAAAACGTTTCATGCTCCTCATATTTTTGACAACTTTTGAAGCTCTTCATATTTTTAACACCTTTCATTCTCTTCATGTTTTTCCACTGAGCTTCATGCTCCTCCTCTTTTACAGACCGTTTCATCCTCCTCATATTTTTGACACCTTTTGAAGCTCTTCATATTTTTCACACCTTTTCATTCTCTTCATGTTTTTCAGCACAGCTTCATGCTCGTACTATTTTTGAGACCGTTTCATGCTCCTCATATTTTTGACACCTTCTGAAGCTCATCATATTTTTCACAGGTTTTCATGCTCTTCATCTTTTTCAAAACCGTTTCATTCTCATACTATTTTTCAGACAGTTTCATGCTCCTATATGTTTGACACCTTTTGAAACTCTTCATATTTTTCACACGTTTTCAGGCTCTTCATGGTTTTCAACACCGCTGCATGCTCCTCCTATTTTTCAGACCGTTTCATGCTCTTAATATTTTTGACATCTTTTGAAGCTCTTCATATATTTCACACCTTTTCAGGCTCTTCATGTTTTTCAACACTGTTTCATGCTCCTCCTATTTTTCAGACCGTTTCATGCTTCTCTTATTTTTGACACCTTTTGAAGCTCTTCATATTTTACACACCTTTCCTGGTTCTTCTTGTTTTTGAACACTGTTTCCTGCTCTTCCTGTTTTTCAGACCGTTTCATGCTGCTCATATTTTGACACCTTTTGAAGCTCTCCATATTTTTCACACCTTTTCAGGCTCTTCATATTTTTCAACACAACCTCATGCTCCTCATATTTTTCAGACCGTTTCATGCTCCTCATATTTTTGACACCTTTTGAAGCTCTTCCTATTTTTCACAACTTTTCAGGCTCTTCATGTTCTTTAACACCGATTCATGCTCCTCCTACTTTTCAGACCGTTTCCTGCTCCTCATATTTTTGACACCTTTTGAAGCTCTTCATATATTTCACACCTTTTCAGGCTCTTCATGTTCTTTAACACCGATTCATGCTCCTCCTACTTTTCAGACCGTTTCATGCTCCTCATATTTTGACACCTTTTGAAGCTCTTCGTGTTTTTAAAACACCGTTTCATGCTCCTCCTATTTTTAAGACCGTTTCCTGCTCCTCATATTTTTAACACCTTTTGAAGCTCTTCATATTTTCCATACCTTTTCAGGCTCTTCATGTTTTGGAACACCGTTTCATGCTCCTCCTACTTTTCAGACCGTTTCATGCTCCTCATATTTTGACACCTTTTGAAGCTCTTCGTGTTTTTAAAACACCGCTTCATGCTCCTTCTATTTTTCATAACGTTTCATGCTCCTCTCATTTTTCACACCTTTTGAAGCTCTTCATATTTTTCACACCTTTTGAAGCTCCTCATATTTTTCACACCTTTTCAGGCTCTTCATGTTTTGGAGCACACCTTCATGCTCCTACCATTTTTCAGACCGTTTCATGCTCCTCATGTGTTTCACACCACTTGAAGCACTTCATATTTTTCACACATTTTCAGTCTCTTCATGTTTTTCAACACCACTTCATGTTCCTCCTATTATTCAGAACGTTTCATGCTCATCTCATTTTTGACACCTTTTGAAGCTCTTGATATTTTTCACACCTTTTGAAGCTCTTCATATTTTTCACACCTTTTCAGGATCTTCAGATTTTAAACACCGCTTCATGCTCCCCATATTTTTCAGACCTGTTCATGCTCTTCATATTTTTCAAATCTTTTGAAGCTCTTCATATTTTTCGCACCGTTCCAGGTTCTCCATGTTTTTGAACACCGCTTCATGCTCCTCCTATTTTACAGACCGTTTCATTCTCCTCATATATTTCACACTGTTTGAAGCTCTTCCTATTTTTCAAAACTTTTCAGGCTCTTCATGTTTTTCAACGCCTTTTCATGCTCCTCCTCTTTTTCAGACTGTTTCATGCTCCTCATATTTTTCACACGTTTTTGAAGCTCTTCATATTTTTCACACCTTTTCAGTCACTTCATGTTTTTGAACACAGCTTCATGCTCCTCCTATTTTTCAGACCATTCATGCCCCTCATATTTTTGAAATATTTTGAAGCTCTTCATATTTTTCACAACTTTTCAGGCTCTTCATGTTTTTCAACGCCGCTTCATGCTCCTAGAGTTTTTCAGACCGATCATGCTCCTCATATTTTTGACACCTTTTGAAGCTCTTCATATTTTTCACACCTTTTCAGGCTCTTCATGTTTTTCAACACCGCTTCATGCTCCTCCTACTTTTCAGACCGTTTCATGCTCCTCCTATTTTTCAGACCGTTTTATGCTCCTCATATTTTTGACACCTTTTGAAGCTCTTCATATTTTTCACACCTTTTCAGGCTATTCATGTTTTTCAACACCACTTCATGCTCCTCCTATTTTTCAGACCGTTTCATGCTCATCTCATTTTTTACACCTTTTGAACCTGTTCATATTTTTCACACATTTTGAAGCTCTTCATATTTTTCACACCTTTTCAGGCTCTTCATATTTTTGAACACCACTTCATGCTCCTCCTATTTTACCGACCGTTTCATGCTCCTCATACATTTCACACCTTTTGAAGCTCTTCATGTTTTTCCCACCTTTTCAGGCTCTTCATGTTTTGCAACACCGCCTCATGCTCCTCCTATTTTTCAGACCGTTTCATGCTCCTCCTATTTTTGAGACCGTTTCAGGTTCCTCATATTTTTAACACCTTTTGAAGCTCTTCATATTTTCCATACCTTTTCAGGCTCTTCATGTTTTGGAACACCGTTTCATGCTCCTCCTATTTTTCAGACCATTTCATGCTCCGCATATTTTTGACATCTTTTGAAGCTGTTCATATTTTTCACTCCTTTTCAGGCACTTCATGTTTTTGAACACCGTTTCATGCTCCTCCTATTTTTCAGACCGTTTCATGCTCTTCATATTTTAGACACCTTTTGAGGCTCTTCATATTTTTCATACCTTTTCAGGCTCTCCATATTTTGAACAACGCTTCGTGCTCCTCCTAATTTTGAGACGGTTTCATGCTCCTCATATTTATGACACATTTTGAAGCTCTTCATATTATTCACACCTTTTCATGCTCTTCATGTTTCTAACACCGTTTCATGCTTCTCCTATTTTTCAGACCGTTTAATGCTCCTCATATTTTTCACACCTTTTGAAGCTCTTCATATTTTTCTCATCTTTTCAGGCTCTTCATGTTTTTCAACACCGCTTCATGCTCCTCCTATTTTTCAGATCGTTTCTTGCTCCTCCTATATTTCAAACTGTTTCATGCACCTCTTATTATTGACACCTTTTGAAGCTCTTCATATTTTTCACACCTTTTCAGGCTCTTCATGTTTTTCAACACCACTTCATGCTGCTCCTATTTTTCAGACCGTTTCATGCTTCTCATGGTTTCGACACGTTTGGGGCTCTTCATATTTTTCACACCATTGCAGGCTCTTCATGTTTTTGAACACCGTTTCATGCTCCTCCTATATTTCAGACTGTTTCATGCTCCTCATATTTTTGACACCTTTTGAAGCTCTTCATATTTTTCACACCTTTTGAAGCTCTTCATATTTTTCACAACATTTCAGGCTCTTCATGTTTTTGAACACCGTTTCATGCTCCTCCTATATTTCAGACCATTTCATGCTCCTCATATTTTTGACACCTTTTGAAGCTCTTCATATTTTTCTCATCTTTTCAGGCTCTTCATGTTTTTCAACACCGCTTCATGCTCCTCCTATTTTTCAGAGTGTTTCATGCTCCTCTCATATCTGACACATTTTGAAGCTCTTCAAATATTTCAAACATTTTCAGGCTCTTCATGTTTTTCAACACCACTTCATGCTCCTCCTATTTTTCAGACCGTTTCATGCTCATCTCATTTTTGACACCTTTTGAAGCTCTTCATATTTTTCACAACTTTTGAAGCTTTTCATATTTTTGACACATTTTCAGGCTCTTCAGGTTTCTCAACACCGCTTCTTGCTCCTCCTAATTTTCAGACCGCTTCATGCTCCTAATATTTTTCAGACCGCTTCATGCTCCTCATGTATTTCACACCTTTTGAAGCTCTTCATATTTTTCACACCTTTTCAGGCTCTTCATGTTTTTCAACACCACTTCATGCTCCTCCTATTTTTCAGTCCTTTTCATGCTCATCTCATTTTTCACAGCTTTTGAAGCACTTCATATTTTTCACACTTTTTCAGTCTCTTAATGTTTTTCAATGCCACTTCATGCTCCTCATATTTTTTAGACCGTTTCATGCTCCTCATATTTTGACACCATTTGAAGCTCTTCATATTTTTCACAGCTTTTCAGACTCTTCATGATTTTGAACACCTTTTCATGCTCCTCCTATTTTTCAGACCGTTTCATGCTCCTCTTATATTTCACACTTTTGAAGCTCTTGCTATTTTTCACATCTTTTCAGTCTCTTCATGTTTTTGAACACAGTTTCATGCTACTCGTTTTTTTCAGACCGTTTCATGCTCCTCATCTTTTTGACACCTTTTGAAGTTCTTCATATTTTTCACAGCTTTTCAGGCTCTTCATGTTTTTGGACAGCGTTTCATGCTCCTCCTATTTTTCAGACCGATTCATGCTCTTCATGTGTTTCACACCTTTTGAAGCTCTTCATATTTTTCACACTTTTTCAGGCTCTTCATGTTTTTCAACACCGCTTCATGCTCCACCTATTTTCAGACCGTTTCATGCTCCTCCTATTTTTCAGACCGTTTCATGTTCCTCCTGTTTTTCAGATCATTTCATGCTCCTCATATTTTTCACACCTATTGAAGTTCTTCATATATTTCACACCTTTTCAGGCTCTTCATTTTTTTCAACCCCACTTCATTCTCCTCCTATTTTTCAGACTGTTTCATGCTCCTCATATTTTTTTTTTCCTTCTTTTCCTTTTTCTTTTTTTCTTTTTTAATTTTTATTATTATTATTTTTTTTTCCCAGTGGGTTTTGTCATACATTGATATGAATCAGCCATGGATTTACATGTATTCCCAATCCCGATCCCCCCTCCCACCTCCCTCTCCACCCGATTCCTCTGGGTCTTCCCAGTGCACCAGGCCCGAGCACTTGTCTCGTGCATCCCACCTGGGCTGGTGATCTGTTTCACCATAGATAGTATACATGCTGTTCTTTTCAAATATCCCACCCTCACATTCTCCCACAAAGTTCAAAAGTCTGTTCTGTGTTTCTGTGTCTCTTTTTCTGTTCTGCATATAGGGTTATTGTTATCACCTTTCTAAATTCCATATACATGTGTCAGTATGCTGTAATGTTCTTTATCTTTCTGGCTTACTTCACTCTGCATAATGGGCTCCAGCTTCATCCATCTCATTAGGACTGGTTCAAATGAATTCTTTTTAATGGCTGAGTAATATTCCATGGTGTATATGTACCACAGCTTCCTTATCCATTCATCTGCTGATGGGCATCTAGGTTGCTTCCATGTCCTGGCTATTATAAACAGTGCTGCGATGAACATTGGGGTGCACGTGTCTCTTTCAGATCTGGTTTCCTCAGTGTGTATGCCCAGAAGTGGGATTGCTGGGTCATATGGCAGTTCTATTTCCAGTTTTTTAAGAAATCTCCACACTGTTTTCCATAGCGGCTGTACTAGTTTGCATTCCCACCAACAGTGTAAGAGGGTTCCCTTTTCTCCACACCCTCTCCAGCATTTATTGCTTGTAGACTTTTGGATAGCAGCCATCCTGACTGGCGTGTAATGGTACCTCATTGTGGTTTTGATTTGCATTTCTCTAATAATGAGTGATGTTGAGCATCTTTTCATGTGTTTGTTAGCCATCTGTATGTCTTCTTTGGAGAAATGTCTGTTTAGTTCTTTGGCCCATTTTTTGATTGGGTCATTTATTTTTCTGGAATTGAGCTGCAGGAGTTGCTTGTATATTTTTGAGATTAATCCTTTGTCTGTTTCTTCATATTTTTTGACACCTTTTGAAGCTCTTCATATTTTTCACACCTTTTCAGGCTCTTCATGTTTTTGAACACAGCTTCATGCTCCTCCTATTTTTCAGACCGTTTCATGCTCCTCATATTTAACACATTTGAAGCTCTTCAGTTATTTCACACCTTTTCAGGCTCTTCATGTTTTTAAAAGCGCTTCATGCTCCTCCTATTTTTCAGTCGTTTCATGCTTCTCATATTTTTGACACCTTTTGAAGCTCTTCATATGTTTCACACCTTTTCAGGCGCTTCATCTTTTCAAAACCGTTTCTTGCTCATCCTATTTTTCAAGCTGTTTCATGCACCTCATATATTTGACACCTTTTGAAGCTCTTTATATTTTTCACACCTTTTCACGCTCCTAATGTTTTTCAACACCGCTTCATGATCCTCCTATTTTTCAGACAGTTTCATGCTCCTCATATATTTCACACCTTTTGAAGCTCTTCATATTTTTCACACCTTTTCAGGCTCTTCATGTTTTTCAACACCGCTTCATGCTCCTCCTATTTTTCAGCCCGTTTTATGCTCCTCATATTTTTGAAACCCTTGAAGCTCTTCATATTTTTCATACCTTTTCATGCTCTTCATAGTGTTGAACACCGCTTCATGCTCCTCCTATTTTTTAGACCAATTCATGCTCCTCATATTTTTGAAACCTTTTGAAGCTCTTCATAATTTTCACACCTTTTCAGGCTCTTCATGTTTTTAAACAGCGCTTAATGCTCCTCCTATTTTTCAGTCGTTTCATGCTTTTCATATTTTTGACACCTTCTGAAGCTCTTCATATGTTTCACACCTTTTCAGGCTCTTCATGTTTTTGAACACTGCTTCATGATCCTCCTACTTTTCAGACCGTTTCAGGCTCCTCATATATTTGACACCTTTTGAAGCTCTTCATACTTTTCACACCTTTTCAGGCTGTTCATGTTTTTCAAGACCGCTCATGCTCCTCCTATTTTTCAGACCGTTTCCTGCTCCTCATATTTTTCACACGTTTTGAAGCTCTTCATATATTTCAAACCTTTTCAGGCTCTTCATATTTCTCAACACCGCTTCATTCTCCTCCTATTTTTCAGACCGTTTCATGCACCTCATATTTTTCACACCTATTGAAACTCTTCATATTTTTCACAACTTTTCAGGCTCTTCATGTTTTTGACCACCGCTTCATGCTCCTCCTATTTTTCAGACAGTTTCTTTCTCCTCATCTTTTTGACACCTTTGAAGCTCTTCATATTTTTCACACCTTTTCAGGCTCTTCATGTTTTTAAAAGCGCTTCATGCTCCTCCTATTTTTCAGTCGTTTCATGCTTCTCATATTTTTGACACCTTTTGAAGCTCTTCATATGTTTCACACATTTTCAGGCGCTTCATCTTTTCAAAACCGTTTCTTGCTCATCCTATTTTTCAAGCTGTTTCATGCACCTCATATATTTGACACCTTTTGAAGCTCTTCATATTTTTCACACCTTTTCACGCTCCTAATGTTTTTCAACACCGCTTCATGATCCTCCTATTTTTCAGACAGTTTCATGCTCCTCATATATTTCACACCTTTTGAAGCTCTTCATATTTTTCACACCTTTTCAGGCTCTTCATAGTGTTGAACACCGCTTCATGCTCCTCCTATTTTTTAGACCAATTAATGCTCCTCATATTTTTGAAACCTTTTGAAGCTCTTCATAATTTTCACACCTTTTCAGGCTCTTCATGTTTTTAAACAGCGCTTCATGCTCCTCCTATTTTTCAGTCGTTTCATGCTTTTCATAATTTTGACACCTTCTGAAGCTCTTCATATGTTTCACACCTTTTCAGGCTCTTCACGTTTTTGAACACTGCTTCATGATCCTCCTACTTTTCAGACCGTTTCATGCTCCTCATATTTTTGACACCTTTTGAAGCTCTTCATACTTTTCACACCTTTTCAGGCTGTTCATGTTTTTCAAGACCGCTTCATGTTTTTCAAGACCGCTTCATGCTCCTCCTATTTTTCAGACCGTTTCCTGCTCCTCATATTTTCACACCTTTTGAAGCTCTTCATATATTTCAAACCTTTTCAGGCTCTTCATATTTCTCAACACCGCTTCATTCTCCTCCTATTTTTCAGACCGTTTCATGCATCTCATATTTTTCACACCTACTGAAACTCTTCATATTTTTCACAACTTTTCAGGCTCTTCATGTTTTTGACCACCGCTTCATGCTCCTCCTATTTTTCAGACAGTTTCATTCTCCTCATCTTTTTGACACCTTTGAAACTCTTCATATATTTAACACCTTTTCAGGCTCTTCATCTTTATCAACACCTCTTCATGCTCCTCCTATTTTTCGGTCGTTTCATGTTTCTCATTTTTTGACACTTTTTGAAGCTCTTCATATTTTTCACACCTTTTCAGGCTCTTCATGTTTTTGAGGACTGCATCATGCTCCTCCTATTTTTCAGACCGTTTCATGCTCCTCAAATTTTTTACACATTTTGAAGCTCTTCATATTTTTCACACCTTTTCATGCTCTTCATCTTTTAAAAAACCGTTTCATGCTCATCCTATTTTTCAGACCGTTTCATGCTCCTCATATGTTTGACCCCCTTTGAAGCTCTTCATATTTTTCACTCCTTTTCAGGCTCTTCATGTTTTTGAGGACCGCTTCATGCGCCTCCTATTTTTCCGACCGTTTCATGCTCCTCATATTTTGACGACTTTTAAAGCTCTTCATATTTTTCACAGTTTTTCAGGCTCTTCATGTGTTTCAACACTGCTTCATTCTCCTCCTATTTTTCAGACCGTTTCATTCTCCTCATATTTTTGACACCTTTGAAGCTCTTCATATATTTCAAACCTTTTACGGCTCTTCATGATTTTCAACACCTCTTCATGCTCCTCCTATTTTTCGGTCATTTCATGCTTCTCATATTTTTGACACTTTTTGAAGCTCTTCATATTTTTCACACCTTTTCAGGCTCTTCATGTTTTTAAACACCGCCTCATGCTCCTCCTATTTGTCAGACCGTTTCATGCTCCTCAAATTTTTACACATTTTGAACCTCTTCATATTTTTCACACCTTTTCCTGCCCTACTTCTTTTAAAAAACCGTTTCATGCTCATCCTATTTTTCAGACTGTTTCATGCTCCTCATATGTTTGACACTTTTTGAAGCTCTTCATGTTTTTCACAGCTTTTCAGGCTCTTCATATTTTTGACCACCGCTTCATGCCCCTCCAATTTTTCAGACCATTTCATGCTCCTCGTATATTTTACACCTTTTGAAGCTCTTCATATTTCGCACTCCTTTTCAGGCTCTTCATGTTTTTGAACACAGTTTCATGCTCCTCCTATTTTTCAGACTGTTTCATGCTCCTCATATTTTTGAGACCTTTTGAAGCTCTTCAGATTCTTCACACCTTTTCAGGCTCTTCATGTTTTTCAACACCGCTTCATGGTCCTCCTATTTTTCACATCGTTTTATGATCCTCATATTTTTGACACATTATGAAGCTCTTCATATTTTTCACACCTTTTCAGGCTCTTCATGTTTTTGAACACCGCTTCATGCTCCTCCTATTTTTCAGACCGATTCATGCTCCTCATATTTTTGAAACCTTTTGAAGCTCTTCATATTTTTCACACCTGTTCAGGCTCTTCATGTTTTTGACCACTGGTTCATGCTCCTCGTATTTTTCAGACAGTTTTATGCTCCTCATAATTTTGTCTCCTTTTTTAGCTCTGCATATTTTTAACACCTTTTCACTCTCTTCATGTATTTGAGGACCGCTTCATGCTCTTCCTGTTTTTCAGACCGTTTCATGCTCCTCATATTTTTGACACCTTTTTAAGCTCTTCATATTTTTCACACTTTTTCAGGCTCTTCATGTGTTTCAACACCGCTTAATTCTCATCGTATTTTTCAGAATCTTTCTTGCTCCTCATATTTTTGACACCTTTTGAAGCTCTTCATATGTTTCACACCTTTTCAGGATCTTCATGTTTTTGACATCTGCTTCATGCCCCTGCTATTTTTCAGACTGTTTCTTGCTCCTCATATATTTGACACCTTTTGAAGCTCTTCATATTTTTCACACCTTTTCAGGCTCTTCATGTTTTTGAACACCGCTTCATGCTCTTCCTATTTTTCAGACCGATTCATGCTCCTCATATTTTTGAAACCTTTTGAAGCTTTTCATATTTTTCACACCTTTTCAGGGTTTCATGTTTGAACACCGCTCCATGCCCCTGCTATTTTTCAGACGGTTTCTTGCTCCTCATATAATTTACACCTTTTGAAGCTCTTCGTATATTTCACACCTTTTCAGGCTCTTCATGTTTTTGAACACCGCTTCATCCTCCTCCTATTTTTCAGACCGTTTAATCCTCCCCATGTATTTCACACCTTTTGAAGCTGTTCATATTTTTCACACCTTTTCAGGCTCTTCATGTTTTTGAACACCGCTTCATGCTCCTCCTATTTTTCAGACCGTTTAATCCTCCCCATGTATTTCACACCTTTTGAAGCTCTTCATATTTTTCTCACCTTTTGAAGCTCTTCATATTTTTCACACGTTTTCAGGCTCTTCATGTTTTTCAACACCGCTTCATGCTCCTCCTATTTTTCAGACCGTTTAATCCTCCCCATGTATTTCACATCTTTTGAAGCTCTTCATATTTTTCACACGTTTTCAGGCTCTTCATGTTTTTCACACCGTTTCTTGCTGCTTCTATTTTTCAGACCGTTTCATGCTCCTCATATTTTTCACACCTTTTGAAGCTCTTCAAATTTTTCTCAACTTTTCAGGCTCTTCATGATTTTGAACACCACTTCATGCTCCTCCTATTTTTCAGACAGTTTCATACTCCTCATATTTTTGACACCTTTGAAGCTCGTCATATTTTTCACAGCTTTTCAGGCTCTTCATGTTTTCAACACCAATTCATGCTCCTCTTTTTTGCAGACCGTTTCATGCTCCTCATATTTTTGACACCTTTTGAAGCTCTTCATATCTTTCACACCTTTTCAGACTCTTCATGTTTTTGAACACCGCTTCATGATCCTCCTATTTTTAAGACCGTTTCATGCTCTTCATATTATTGACACATTTTGAAGCTCTTCATACTTTTCAACCTTTTCAGGCTCTTCATGTTTTTGAACAACATTTCATGCTGCTTCTATTTTTCAGACCGTTTCATGCTCCTCATATTTTTCACACCTTTTGAAGCTCTTCATATTTTTCACACCTTTTCAGGCTCTTCATGTTTTTGAACACAGCTTCATGCTTCTCCTATTTTTCAGACCGTTTCATGCTCCTCATATTTTTGACACCTTTTGAAGCTCTTCATATATTTCACACCTTTTCAGGCTCTTCATGTTTTTGAACACAGCTTCATGCTCCTCCTATTTTTCACACCGTTTCATACTCCTCATATTTTTCACACCTTTTGAAGCTCTTCATATTTGTCACACCTTTTCAGGCTGTTCATGTTTTTCAACACTGCTTCATGCTCCTCCTATTTTTCAGACCTTTTCATGCTCCTCATGTATTTCACAGTTTTGGAAGCTCTTCATATTTTTCACACCTTTTCAGGCTCTTCATGTTTTTGAACACCGCTTCATGCTCCTACTATTTTTCACACGTTTTGAATCTCTTCATATTTTTAACACCTTTTCGGGCTCTTCATGTTTTTGAACACTGCTTCATGCTCCTCCTATTTTTCAGACCGTATAATGCTCCTCATGTATTTGACAACTTTTGAAGCTCTTCATATTTTTCACACTTTTTCAGGCTCTTCATTATTCTGAACACCGCTTCTTGCTCCTCCTATTTTTTAGACCGTTTCATGCTCCTCGTATTTCTGACACCTTTTGAAGCTCTTCATATTTTTCACACATTTTCAGCTCTTCATGTTTTTGAACACCGCTTCATGCTCCTCCTATTTTTCAGACCGTATCATGCTCATCTCATTTTTGACACCTTTTGAAGCTCTTCATATTTTTCACACCTTTTCAGGCTCTTCATGTTTTGCAACACCTCTTCATCCTCCTCCTATTTTTCAGACCGTTTCATGCTCATCTCATTTTTGACACCTTTTGAAGCTCTTCATATTTTTCACAGCTTTTGAAGCTCTTCATATTTTTCACACCTTTTCATGCTCTTCATGTTTTCAACACCACTTCATCCTCCTCCTATTTTTCAGACCGTTTCATGCTCATCTCATTTTTGACACCTTTTGAAGCTCTTCATATTTTTCACAGCTTTTGAAGCTCTTCATATTTTTCACACCTTTTCAGGCTCTTCTTGTTTTTGAACACCGTTTCATGCTTCTCCTATTTTTCAGACCGTTTCATGCTCCTCATATTTTTGACACCTTTTGAAGCTCTTCATATTTTTCAAACCTTTTCAGGTTTTTCAAGGTTTTCAACACCGTTTCATGCTCCTCGTATTTTTCAGACCGTTTCATGCTCCTCATATTTTTGACACCTTTTGAAGCTCTTCCTATTTTCCACACCTTTTCAGCCTCTTCATGTTTTAGAACACCGCTTCATGCTCCTTCTATTTTTCATAACGTTTCATGCTCCTCTCATTTTTCACACCTTTTGAAGCTCTTCATATTTTTCACACCTTTTGAAGCTCTTCATATTTTTCACACCTTTTCAGGCTCTTCATGTTTTGGAGCACACCTTCATGCTCCTCCCATTTTTCAGACCGTTTCATGCTCCTCATGTATTTCACACCACTTGAAGCACTTCATATTTTTCACACATTTTCAGTCTCTTCATGTTTTTCAACACCACTTCATGTTCCTCCTATTATTCAGAACGTTTCATGCTCATCTCATTTTTGACACCATTTGAAGCTCTTGATATTTTTCACACCTTTTGAAGCTCTTCATATTTTTCACACCTTTTCAGGATCTTCAGATTTTAAACACCGCTTCATGCTCCCCCTATTTTTCAGACCTGTTCATGCTCTTCATATTTTTCAAATCTTTTGAAGCTCTTCATATTTTTCGCACCGTTCCAGGTTCTCCATGTTTTTGAACACCGCTTCATGCTCCTCCTATTTTACAGACCGTTTCATTCTCCTCATGTATTTCACTCCGTTTGAAGCTCTTCCTATTTTTCAAAACTTTTCAGGCTCTTCATGTTTTTCAACACCTTTTCATGCTCCTCCTCTTTTTCAGACTGTTTCATGCTCCTCATATTTTTCACACGTTTTTGAAGCTCTTCATATTTTTCACACCTTTTCAGTCACTTCATGTTTTTGAACACAGCTTCATGCTCCTCCTATTTTTCAGACCATTCATGCCCCTCAAATTTTTGAAATATTTTGAAGCTCTTCATATTTTTCACACCTTTTCAGGCTCTTCATGTTTTTCAACGCCGCTTCATGCTCCTAGAGTTTTTCAGACCGATCATGCTCCTCATATTTTTGACACCTTTTGAAGCTCTTCATATTTTTCACACCTTTTCAGGCTCTTCATGTTTTTCAACACCGCTTCATGCTCCTCCTACTTTTCAGACCGTTTCATGCTCCTCCTATTTTTCAGACCGTTTTATGCTCCTCATATTTTTGACACCTTTTGAAGCTCTTCATATTTTTCACAACTTTTCAGGCTATTCATGTTTTTCAACACCACTTCATGCTCCTCCTATTTTTCAGACCGTTTCATGCTCATCTCATTTTTTACACCTTTTGAACCTGTTCATATTTTTCACACATTTTGAAGCTCTTCATATTTTTCACACCTTTTCAGGCTCTTCATATTTTTGAACACCGCTTCATGCTCCTCCTATTTTACCGACCGTTTCATGCTCCTCATACATTTCACACCTTTTGAAGCTCTTCATGTTTTTCACACCTTTTCAGGCTCTTCATGTTTTGCAACACCGCCTCATGCTCCTCCTATTTTTCAGACCGTTTCATGCTCCTCCTATTTTTGAGACCGTTTCAGGTTCCTCATATTTTTAACACCTTTTGAAGCTCTTCATATTTTCCATACCTTTTCAGGCTCTTCATGATTTGGAACACCGTTTCATGCTCCTCCTATTTTTCAGACCATTTCATGCTCCGCATATTTTTGACATCTTTTGAAGCTGTTCATATTTTTCACTCCTTTTCAGGCACTTCATGTTTTTGAACACCGTTTCATGCTCCTCCTATTTTTCAGACCGTTTCATGCTCTTCATATTTTAGACACCTTTTGAGGCTCTTCATATTTTTCATACCTTTTCAGGCTCTCCATATTTTGAACAACGCTTCGTGCTCCTCCTAATTTTGAGACGGTTTCATGCTCCTCATATTTATGACACATTTTGAAGCTCTTCATATTATTCACACCTTTTCATGCTCTTCATGTTTCTAACACCGTTTCATGCTTCTCCTATTTTTCAGACCGTTTAATGCTCCTCATATTTTTCACACCTTTTGAAGCTCTTCATATTTTTCTCATCTTTTCAGGCTCTTCATGTTTTTCAACACCGCTTCATGCTCCTCCTATTTTTCAGATCGTTTCTTGCTCCTCCTATATTTCAAACTGTTTCATGCACCTCTTATTATTGACACCTTTTGAAGCTCTTCATATTTTTCACACCTTTTCAGGCTCTTCATGTTTTTCAACACCACTTCATGCTGCTCCTATTTTTCAGACCGTTTCATGCTTCTCATGGTTTCGACACGTTTGGGGCTCTTCATATTTTTCACACCATTGCAGGCTCTTCATGTTTTTGAACACCGTTTCATGCTCCTCCTATATTTCAGACTGTTTCATGCTCCTCATATTTTTGACACCTTTTGAAGCTCTTCATATTTTTCACACCTTTTGAAGCTCTTCATATTTTTCACAACATTTCAGGCTCTTCATGTTTTTGAACACCGTTTCATGCTCCTCCTATATTTCAGACCATTTCATGCTCCTCATATTTTTGACACCTTTTGAAGCTCTTCATATTTTTCTCATCTTTTCAGGCTCTTCATGTTTTTCAACACCGCTTCATGCTCCTCCTATTTTTCAGAGTGTTTCATGCTCCTCTCATATCTGACACATTTTGAAGCTCTTCAAATATTTCAAACATTTTCAGGCTCTTCATGTTTTTCAACACCACTTCATGCTCCTCCTATTTTTCAGACCGTTTCATGCTCATCTCATTTTTGACACCTTTTGAAGCTCTTCATATTTTTCACAACTTTTGAAGCTTTTCATATTTTTGACACATTTTCAGGCTCTTCAGGTTTCTCAACACCGCTTCTTGCTCCTCCTAATTTTCAGACCGCTTCATGCTCCTAATATTTTTCAGACCGCTTCATGCTCCTCATGTATTTCACACCTTTTGAAGCTCTTCATATTTTTCACACCTTTTCAGGCTCTTCATGTTTTTCAACACCACTTCATGCTCCTCCTATTTTTCAGTCCTTTTCATGCTCATCTCATTTTTCACAGCTTTTGAAGCACTTCATATTTTTCACACTTTTTCAGTCTCTTAATGTTTTTCAATGCCACTTCATGCTCCTCATATTTTTTAGACCGTTTCATGCTCCTCATATTTTGACACCATTTGAAGCTCTTCATATTTTTCACAGCTTTTCAGACTCTTCATGATTTTGAACACCTTTTCATGCTCCTCCTATTTTTCAGACCGTTTCATGCTCCTCTTATATTTCACACTTTTGAAGCTCTTGCTATTTTTCACATCTTTTCAGTCTCTTCATGTTTTTGAACACAGTTTCATGCTACTCGTTTTTTTCAGACCGTTTCATGCTCCTCATCTTTTTGACACCTTTTGAAGTTCTTCATATTTTTCACAGCTTTTCAGGCTCTTCATGTTTTTGGACAGCGTTTCATGCTCCTCCTATTTTTCAGACCGATTCATGCTCTTCATGTGTTTCACACCTTTTGAAGCTCTTCATATTTTTCACACTTTTTCAGGCTCTTCATGTTTTTCAACACCGCTTCATGCTCCACCTATTTTCAGACCGTTTCATGCTCCTCCTATTTTTCAGACCGTTTCATGTTCCTCCTGTTTTTCAGATCATTTCATGCTCCTCATATTTTTCACACCTATTGAAGTTCTTCATATATTTCACACCTTTTCAGGCTCTTCATTTTTTTCAACCCCACTTCATTCTCCTCCTATTTTTCAGACTGTTTCATGCTCCTCATATTTTTTTTTTCCTTCTTTTCCTTTTTCTTTTTTTCTTTTTTAATTTTTATTATTATTATTTTTTTTTCCCAGTGGGTTTTGTCATACATTGATATGAATCAGCCATGGATTTACATGTATTCCCAATCCCGATCCCCCCTCCCACCTCCCTCTCCACCCGATTCCTCTGGGTCTTCCCAGTGCACCAGGCCCGAGCACTTGTCTCGTGCATCCCACCTGGGCTGGTGATCTGTTTCACCATAGATAGTATACATGCTGTTCTTTTCAAATATCCCACCCTCACATTCTCCCACAAAGTTCAAAAGTCTGTTCTGTGTTTCTGTGTCTCTTTTTCTGTTCTGCATATAGGGTTATTGTTATCACCTTTCTAAATTCCATATACATGTGTCAGTATGCTGTAATGTTCTTTATCTTTCTGGCTTACTTCACTCTGCATAATGGGCTCCAGCTTCATCCATCTCATTAGGACTGGTTCAAATGAATTCTTTTTAATGGCTGAGTAATATTCCATGGTGTATATGTACCACAGCTTCCTTATCCATTCATCTGCTGATGGGCATCTAGGTTGCTTCCATGTCCTGGCTATTATAAACAGTGCTGCGATGAACATTGGGGTGCACGTGTCTCTTTCAGATCTGGTTTCCTCAGTGTGTATGCCCAGAAGTGGGATTGCTGGGTCATATGGCAGTTCTATTTCCAGTTTTTTAAGAAATCTCCACACTGTTTTCCATAGCGGCTGTACTAGTTTGCATTCCCACCAACAGTGTAAGAGGGTTCCCTTTTCTCCACACCCTCTCCAGCATTTATTGCTTGTAGACTTTTGGATAGCAGCCATCCTGACTGGCGTGTAATGGTACCTCATTGTGGTTTTGATTTGCATTTCTCTAATAATGAGTGATGTTGAGCATCTTTTCATGTGTTTGTTAGCCATCTGTATGTCTTCTTTGGAGAAATGTCTGTTTAGTTCTTTGGCCCATTTTTTGATTGGGTCATTTATTTTTCTGGAATTGAGCTGCAGGAGTTGCTTGTATATTTTTGAGATTAATCCTTTGTCTGTTTCTTCATATTTTTTGACACCTTTTGAAGCTCTTCATATTTTTCACACCTTTTCAGGCTCTTCATGTTTTTGAACACAGCTTCATGCTCCTCCTATTTTTCAGACCGTTTCATGCTCCTCATATTTAACACATTTGAAGCTCTTCAGTTATTTCACACCTTTTCAGGCTCTTCATGTTTTTAAAAGCGCTTCATGCTCCTCCTATTTTTCAGTCGTTTCATGCTTCTCATATTTTTGACACCTTTTGAAGCTCTTCATATGTTTCACACCTTTTCAGGCGCTTCATCTTTTCAAAACCGTTTCTTGCTCATCCTATTTTTCAAGCTGTTTCATGCACCTCATATATTTGACACCTTTTGAAGCTCTTTATATTTTTCACACCTTTTCACGCTCCTAATGTTTTTCAACACCGCTTCATGATCCTCCTATTTTTCAGACAGTTTCATGCTCCTCATATATTTCACACCTTTTGAAGCTCTTCATATTTTTCACACCTTTTCAGGCTCTTCATGTTTTTCAACACCGCTTCATGCTCCTCCTATTTTTCAGCCCGTTTTATGCTCCTCATATTTTTGAAACCCTTGAAGCTCTTCATATTTTTCATACCTTTTCATGCTCTTCATAGTGTTGAACACCGCTTCATGCTCCTCCTATTTTTTAGACCAATTCATGCTCCTCATATTTTTGAAACCTTTTGAAGCTCTTCATAATTTTCACACCTTTTCAGGCTCTTCATGTTTTTAAACAGCGCTTAATGCTCCTCCTATTTTTCAGTCGTTTCATGCTTTTCATATTTTTGACACCTTCTGAAGCTCTTCATATGTTTCACACCTTTTCAGGCTCTTCATGTTTTTGAACACTGCTTCATGATCCTCCTACTTTTCAGACCGTTTCAGGCTCCTCATATATTTGACACCTTTTGAAGCTCTTCATACTTTTCACACCTTTTCAGGCTGTTCATGTTTTTCAAGACCGCTCATGCTCCTCCTATTTTTCAGACCGTTTCCTGCTCCTCATATTTTTCACACGTTTTGAAGCTCTTCATATATTTCAAACCTTTTCAGGCTCTTCATATTTCTCAACACCGCTTCATTCTCCTCCTATTTTTCAGACCGTTTCATGCACCTCATATTTTTCACACCTATTGAAACTCTTCATATTTTTCACAACTTTTCAGGCTCTTCATGTTTTTGACCACCGCTTCATGCTCCTCCTATTTTTCAGACAGTTTCTTTCTCCTCATCTTTTTGACACCTTTGAAGCTCTTCATATTTTTCACACCTTTTCAGGCTCTTCATGTTTTTAAAAGCGCTTCATGCTCCTCCTATTTTTCAGTCGTTTCATGCTTCTCATATTTTTGACACCTTTTGAAGCTCTTCATATGTTTCACACATTTTCAGGCGCTTCATCTTTTCAAAACCGTTTCTTGCTCATCCTATTTTTCAAGCTGTTTCATGCACCTCATATATTTGACACCTTTTGAAGCTCTTCATATTTTTCACACCTTTTCACGCTCCTAATGTTTTTCAACACCGCTTCATGATCCTCCTATTTTTCAGACAGTTTCATGCTCCTCATATATTTCACACCTTTTGAAGCTCTTCATATTTTTCACACCTTTTAAGGCTCTTCATAGTGTTGAACACCGCTTCATGCTCCTCCTATTTTTTAGACCAATTAATGCTCCTCATATTTTTGAAACCTTTTGAAGCTCTTCATAATTTTCACACCTTTTCAGGCTCTTCATGTTTTTAAACAGCGCTTCATGCTCCTCCTATTTTTCAGTCGTTTCATGCTTTTCATAATTTTGACACCTTCTGAAGCTCTTCATATGTTTCACACCTTTTCAGGCTCTTCACGTTTTTGAACACTGCTTCATGATCCTCCTACTTTTCAGACCGTTTCATGCTCCTCATATTTTTGACACCTTTTGAAGCTCTTCATACTTTTCACACCTTTTCAGGCTGTTCATGTTTTTCAAGACCGCTTCATGTTTTTCAAGACCGCTTCATGCTCCTCCTATTTTTCAGACCGTTTCCTGCTCCTCATATTTTCACACCTTTTGAAGCTCTTCATATATTTCAAACCTTTTCAGGCTCTTCATATTTCTCAACACCGCTTCATGCTCCTCCTATTTGTCAGACCGTTTCATGCTCCTCAAATTTTTTACACATTTTGAACCTCTTCATATTTTTCAAACCTTTTCCTGCCCTACTTCTTTTAAAAAACTGTTTCATGCTCATCCTATTTTTCAGACTGTTTCATGCTCCTCATATGTTTGACACTTTTTGAAGCTCTTCATGTTTTTCACAGCTTTTCAGGCTCTTCATATTTTTGACCACCGCTTCATGCCCCTCCAATTTTTCAGACCATTTCATGCTCCTCGTATATTTTACACCTTTTGAAGCTCTTCATATTTCGCACTCCTTTTCAGGCTCTTCATGTTTTTGAACACAGTTTCATGCTCCTCCTATTTTTCAGACTGTTTCATGCTCCTCATATTTTTGAGACCTTTTGAAGCTCTTCAGATTCTTCACACCTTTTCAGGCTCTTCATGTTTTTCAACACCGCTTCATGGTCCTCCTATTTTTCACATCGTTTTATGATCCTCATATTTTTGACACATTATGAAGCTCTTCATATTTTTCACACCTTTTCAGGCTCTTCATGTTTTTGAACACCGCTTCATGCTCCTCCTATTTTTCAGACCGATTCATGCTCCTCATATTTTTGAAACCTTTTGAAGCTCTTCATATTTTTCACACCTGTTCAGGCTCTTCATGTTTTTGACCACTGGTTCATGCTCCTCGTATTTTTCAGACAGTTTTATGCTCCTCATAATTTTGTCTCCTTTTTTAGCTCTGCATATTTTTAACACCTTTTCACTCTCTTCATGTATTTGAGGACCGCTTCATGCTCTTCCTGTTTTTCAGACCGTTTCATGCTCCTCATATTTTTGACACCTTTTTAAGCTCTTCATATTTTTCACACTTTTTCAGGCTCTTCATGTGTTTCAACACCGCTTAATTCTCATCGTATTTTTCAGAATCTTTCTTGCTCCTCATATTTTTGACACCTTTTGAAGCTCTTCATATGTTTCACACCTTTTCAGGATCTTCATGTTTTTGACATCTGCTTCATGCCCCTGCTATTTTTCAGACTGTTTCTTGCTCCTCATATATTTGACACCTTTTGAAGCTCTTCATATTTTTCACACCTTTTCAGGCTCTTCATGTTTTTGAACACCGCTTCATGCTCTTCCTATTTTTCAGACCGATTCATGCTCCTCATATTTTTGAAACCTTTTGAAGCTTTTCATATTTTTCACACCTTTTCAGGGTTTCATGTTTGAACACCGCTCCATGCCCCTGCTATTTTTCAGACGGTTTCTTGCTCCTCATATAATTTACACCTTTTGAAGCTCTTCGTATATTTCACACCTTTTCAGGCTCTTCATGTTTTTGAACACCGCTTCATCCTCCTCCTATTTTTCAGACCGTTTAATCCTCCCCATGTATTTCACACCTTTTGAAGCTCTTCATATTTTTCACACGTTTTCAGGCTCTTCATGTTTTTCAACACCGCTTCATGCTCCTCCTATTTTTCAGACCGTTTAATCCTCCCCATGTATTTCACATCTTTTGAAGCTCTTCATATTTTTCACACGTTTTCAGGCTCTTCATGTTTTTCACACCGTTTCTTGCTGCTTCTATTTTTCAGACCGTTTCATGCTCCTCATATTTTTCACACCTTTTGAAACTCTTCATATTTTTCACACCTTTTCAGGCTCTTCATGTTTTGCAACACCTCTTCATGCTCCTCCTATTTTTCAAACCGTTTCTTCCTCCTCATATTTTTGACACCTTTGAAGCTCTTCATATTTTTCACACCTTTTCAGGCTCTTCGGTTTATGAACACCGCTTCATGCTCCTCCTATTTTTCAGACCGTAACCTGCTCCTCATGTATTTCACACCTTTTGAAGCGCTTCATATTTTTCACATCTTTTCAGGCTCTTCATGTTGTTCAACACCCTTTCTTGCTCCTCCTATTTTTCAGACCGTTTCATACTCCTCATATTTTTGACACGTTTTGAAGCTCTTCATATTTTTCACACATTTTCAGGCTCTTCATGTTTTTGAACACCGTTTCATAGTCCTCCTATGTTTCAGACCGTTTTATGCTCCTCATATTTTTGACACCTTTTGAAGCTCTTCATATTTTTCAATACTTTTCAGGGTCTTCCTGTTTTTGAACACCGCTTCATGCTCCTCCTATTTTTCAGACCGTTTCATGCTCCTCATATTTTTGACAACTTTTGAAGCTAATCATATTTTTCACAACTATTCAGGCTCTTCATGTTTTTGAACCCCTCTTCATGCTTCTCCTATTTTTCCGACCGTTTAATGCTCCTCATGTATTTCACACCTTTTGAAGCTCTTCATATTTTTCACACGTTTTCAGGCTCTTCATGTTTTTGAACACCGCTTCATGCTTCTCCTATTTTTCAGACCGTTTAATGCTCCTCATGTATTTCACACTTTTTGAAGCTCTTCATATATTTCACACCTTTTCAGTCTCTTCTTTTTTTTCAACACCACATCATACTCCTTCTATTTTTCAGACCGTTTCATGCTCATTTCATTTTTGAAACCTTTTGAAATCTTCATATTTTTCACACCTTTTTTAGGCTCTTCATGTTTTTGAACACCACTTCATGCTCCACCTATTTTTCAGACCATTTAATGCTCCTCATGTATTTCACACCTATTGAAGCTCTTCATATTTTTCACACGTTTTCAGGCTCTTCATGATTTTCAACACCGCTTCATGCTCCTCCTATTTTTCAGAACGTTTCATGCTCCTCATATTTTTGACACCTTTTGAAGCTCTTCATATTTTTCACACCTTTTCAGGCTCTTCATGTTTTTGAACACCGCTTCATGATCCTCCTATTTTTCAGACCTTTTCATGATCCTCGTATTTTTGACACCTTTTGAAGCTCTTCATATTTTGCACACCTTTCAGGCTCTTCATGTTTTTGAACACCGATTCATGATCCTACTATTTTTCTGACCTTTTCATGCTCCTCATATTTTTGACAACTTTTGAAGCTTTTCATATTTTCCACACCTTGTCAGGCTCTTCAAGTTTTCAACACCACTTCATGCTCCTCCTTTTTTGCAGACCGTTTCATGCTCCTCATATTTTTGACACCTTTTGAAGCTCTTCATATTTTTCACACCTTTTCAGGCTCTTCATGTTTTTGAACACTGCTTCATGATCCTCCTATTTTTCAGACCTTTTCATGATCCTCGTATTTTTGACACCTTTTGAAGCTCTTCATATTTTGCACACCTTTCAGGCTCTTCATGTTTTTGAACACCGATTCATGATCCTACTATTTTTCTGACCTTTTCATGCTCCTCATATTTTTGACAACTTTTGAAGCTCTTCATATTTTTCACAACTTTTCAGGCTTTTCCTGTTTTTGAACACCGCTTCATGCTCCTCCTATTTTTCAAACCGTTTAATGCTCCTCATGTATTTCACACCTTTTGAAGCTCCTCATGTTTTTCACACTTTTTCAGGCTCTTCATGTTTTTGAACACCGCTTCATGCTCCTCCTATTTTTCAGACCGTTTCATGCTCCTCATATTTTTGACATCTTTTAAAGCTCTTCATATTTTTCACACCTTTTCAGCCTCTTCATGTTTTTCAACACCGCTTCATGCTCCTCCTATTTTTCAGACCGTTTCTTGCACCTCATATATTTCACACCTTTTGAAGGTCTTCATATATTTCACACCTTTTCATGCTCTTCATGTTTTTCAACACCACTTCATGCTCCTCGTATTTTTAAGACCGTTTCAGCCTCCTCATATTTTTGTCACTTTTAGAAGCTCTTCATATTTTTCACACATTTTCAGGCTCTTCATGTTTCTCAACACCGCTTCCTGCTCCTCCTCTTTTTCAGACCGTTTCATGCTCCTCATATTTTTGACACATTTTCAAGCTCTTCATATTTCTCACAGCTTTTCAGGTTCTTCATGTTTTTCAACACTTTTTCATGCTCCTCCTCTTTTTCAGGCGGTTTCATGCTCATCTCATTTTTGACACCTTTTGAAGCTCTTCATATTTTTCACATCTTTTGAAGCTCTTCATATTTTTCACACGTTTTTAGGCTCTTCATGTTGTTCAACACCCTTTCCTGCTCCTCCTATTTTTCAGACCGTTTCATGCTCCTCATATTTTTGACACGTTTTGAAGCTCTTCATATTTTTCACACCTTTTCAGGCTCTTCATGTTTTTGAACACCTTTTCATAGTCCTCCTATTTTTCAGACCGTTTCATGCTCCTCATATTTTTGACACCTTTTGAAGCTCTTCAAATTTTCCCTACTTTTCAGGGTCTTCCTGTTTTTGAACACCGCTTCATGCTCCTCCTATTTTTCAGAACTTTTCATGCTCCTCATATTTTTGACACCTTTTGAAGCTCTTCATATTTTTCACACCTTTTCAGGCTCTTCATGTTTTTGAACACTTCTTCATGCTCCTCCTATTTTTCAGAACTTTTCATGCTCCTCATATTTTTGACACCTTTTGAAGCTCTTCATATTTTTCACAACTTTTCAGGCTCTTCCTGTTTTTGAACCCCTCTTCATGCTTCTCCTATTTTTCAGACCGTTTAATGCTCCTCATGTATTTCACACCTTTTGAAGCTCTTCATATTTTTCACACGTTTTCAGGCTCCTCAGGTTTTTGAACACCACTTCATGCTTCTGCTATTTTTCAGACCGTTTAATGCTCCTCATGTATTTCACACTTTTTGAAGCTCTTCATATATTTCACACCTTTTCAGTCTCTTCTTTTTTTTCAACACCACATCATACTCCTTCTATTTTTCAGACCGTTTCATGCTCATTTCATTTTTGAAACCTTTTGAAGCTCTTCATATTTTTCACACCTTTTCAGGCTCTTCATGGTTTTCAACATCGCTTCATGTTCCTCCTATTTTTGAGACCGTTTCATGCTCCTCATATTTTTGACACCTTTTGAAGCTCTTCATAATTTTCAAACTTTTTCAGGCTCTTCATGTTTTTCAACACCGCTTCATGCTCCTCCTATTTTTCAGACAGTTTCATGTTCCTCATATTTTTGAAACCTTTTGAAGCTCTTCATATTTTTCACACCTTTTCAGGCTCTTCAAGTTTTTGAACAACGTTTCATGCTCCGCCTATTTTTCAGACCGTTTCTTGCTCCTCATATTTTTTACACCTTTTGAAGCTCTTCATATTTTTCACTCCTTTTCAGCTTCTCCATGGTTTTGAACACCGCTTCATGCTCCTCCTATTTTCTAACTGTTTCATGCTCTTCATATATTTGACAGCTTTTGAAGCTCTTCATATTTTTCTCTCCTTTTCATGCTCTTCATGTTTTTGAACAGGGCTTCATGCTCCTCCTATTTTTCAGATCGTTTCATGCTCCTCATATATTTCACACCTTTTGAAGCTCTTCATATTTTTCACACATTTTCAGGCTCTTCATGTTTTTGAACACCGTTTCATGTCGCTCCTATTTTTCAGACCGTTTCATGCTCCTCATATTTTTGACAACTTTTGAAGCTATTCATATTTTTCACACCTTCTCAGGCTCTTCAAGTTTTCAACATCGCTTCATACTCCTCCTATATTTCACACCTTTTGAAGCTCTTCATATATTTCACACCTTTTCAGTCTCTTCATGTTTTTCAACATCGCTTCATACTCCTCCTATTTTTCTGACCGTTTCATGCTCCTCATATATTTGACACCTTTTGAAGCTCTTCATATTTTGCACACCTTTTGAAGCTCTTCATATTTTACACATATTTTCACCCTCTTCATGTTTTGCAACACCTTTTCATGCTCCTCCTATTTTTCGGACCGTTTCATTCTCTTCATATTTTTGACACTTTTTGAAGCTCTTCATATTTTTCACACCTTTTCAGGCTCTTCATCTTTTTCAACACCGTTTCATGCTCCTCATATTTTTCAGACCGTTTCATTCTCCTCATATTTATGTCAACTTTTGAAACTCTTCATTTTCTTCACACCTTTTCATGCTCTTCATGTTTTTGAACACTGCTTCATGCTCCTCCTATGTTTCAGACCGTTTCATGCTCCTCATATTTTTAAAACCTTTTGAAGTTCTTCATATATTTCACACCTTTTCAGGCTCTTCATGTTTTAAACACCTCTTCATTCTTCTCCTGTTTTTCAGACCATTTCATGCTCCTCATATTTTTCACACTTTTTGAAGCTCTTCATACATTTCACACCTGTCAGGCTCTTCATGTTTTTGAACACCGCTTCCTGCTCCACCTATTTTTTAGATCGTTTCATGCTCCTCATATTTTTCACACTTTTTGAAGCTCTTCATATTTTTCACACTTTTTCAGGCTCTTCATGTTTTTGAACATCGTTTCATGCTCTTCCTTTTATTCAGACCGTTTCATGCTCCTCATATTTTTGACACCTTTTGAACCTCTTCATATTTTTCACACCTATTCAGGGTCTTCATATTTTTCAACACCGCTTCATGCTCCTCCTATTTTTCAGACCGTTTCATGCTCCTCATATTTTTGACACGTTTTGAAGCTCTTCATTTATTTCACACCTTTTCAGGCTCTTCATGTTTTTCAACATCGCTTCATGCTTCTTGTATTTTTCAGACCTTTTCATGCTTCTCAAATTTTTGACACCTTTTGAAGCTCTTCATATTTTTCACACCTTTTCATGTTCTTCATTTTCCTCAACAAAGCTTCATGCTCCTCATCTTAAAAACCTGTTGAAGCTCTTCATATTTTTCACACCATTTCATGCTCTTCTTGTTTTTCAACACCATTTCTAGCTCCTCCTATTTTTCAGACTGTTTCATGCTCCTCATATTTCTGACACCTTTTGAAGCTCTTCATATATTTCACACGTTTTCAAGCTCTTCATGTTTTTTAAATACCGCTTCATGCTCCTCATATTTTTCACACCTTTTGAAGCTCTTAATATTTTTCACACATTTTCAGGCTCTTCATGTTTTTGAACACCGTTTAATGCTCCTTCTATTTTTCAGACCATTTCATGCTCCTCATATTTTTCACACCTTTTGAAGCTCTTCATATATTTCTCACCTTTTCCTGTTCTTCAGGTTTTTCAACTCCGTTTCATGCTCCTCCTATTTTTCAGATCGTTTCATGCTCCTCCTATTTTTCAGACTGTTTCATGCACCTCTTATTATTGACATCTTTTGAAGCTCTTCATATTTTTCACACGTTTTCATGCTCTTCATGTTTTTCAACAACATTTCATGCTCCTCCTATTTTTCAGACCTTTTCATGATCCTCGTATTTTTGACACCTTTTGAAGCTCTTCATATTTTGCACACCTTTCAGGCTCTTCATGTTTTTGAACACCGATTCATGATCCTACTATTTTTCTGACCTTTTCATGCTCCTCATATTTTTGACAACTTTTGAAGCTCTTCATATTTTTCACAACTTTTCAGGCTTTTCCTGTTTTTGAACACCGCTTCATGCTCCTCCTATTTTTCAAACCGTTTAATGCTCCTCATGTATTTCACACCTTTTGAAGCTCCTCATGTTTTTCACACTTTTTCAGGCTCTTCATGTTTTTGAACACCGCTTCATGCTCCTCCTATTTTTCAGACCGTTTCATGCTCCTCATATTTTTGACATCTTTTAAAGCTCTTCATATTTTTCACACCTTTTCAGCCTCTTCATGTTTTTCAACACCGCTTCATGCTCCTCCTATTTTTCAGACCGTTTCTTGCACCTCATATATTTCACACCTTTTGAAGGTCTTCATATATTTCACACCTTTTCATGCTCTTCATGTTTTTCAACACCACTTCATGCTCCTCGTATTTTTAAGACCGTTTCAGCCTCCTCATATTTTTGTCACTTTTAGAAGCTCTTCATATTTTTCACACATTTTCAGGCTCTTCATGTTTCTCAACACCGCTTCCTGCTCCTCCTCTTTTTCAGACCGTTTCATGCTCCTCATATTTTTGACACATTTTCAAGCTCTTCATATTTCTCACAGCTTTTCAGGTTCTTCATGTTTTTCAACACTTTTTCATGCTCCTCCTCTTTTTCAGGCGGTTTCATGCTCATCTCATTTTTGACACCTTTTGAAGCTCTTCATATTTTTCACATCTTTTGAAGCTCTTCATATTTTTCACACGTTTTTAGGCTCTTCATGTTGTTCAACACCCTTTCCTGCTCCTCCTATTTTTCAGACCGTTTCATGCTCCTCATATTTTTGACACGTTTTGAAGCTCTTCATATTTTTCACACCTTTTCAGGCTCTTCATGTTTTTGAACACCTTTTCATAGTCCTCCTATTTTTCAGACCGTTTCATGCTCCTCATATTTTTGACACCTTTTGAAGCTCTTCAAATTTTCCCTACTTTTCAGGGTCTTCCTGTTTTTGAACACCGCTTCATGCTCCTCCTATTTTTCAGAACTTTTCATGCTCCTCATATTTTTGACACCTTTTGAAGCTCTTCATATTTTTCACACCTTTTCAGGCTCTTCATGTTTTTGAACACTTCTTCATGCTCCTCCTATTTTTCAGAACTTTTCATGCTCCTCATATTTTTGACACCTTTTGAAGCTCTTCATATTTTTCACAACTTTTCAGGCTCTTCCTGTTTTTGAACCCCTCTTCATGCTTCTCCTATTTTTCAGACCGTTTAATGCTCCTCATGTATTTCACACCTTTTGAAGCTCTTCATATTTTTCACACGTTTTCAGGCTCCTCAGGTTTTTGAACACCACTTCATGCTTCTGCTATTTTTCAGACCGTTTAATGCTCCTCATGTATTTCACACTTTTTGAAGCTCTTCATATATTTCACACCTTTTCAGTCTCTTCTTTTTTTTCAACACCACATCATACTCCTTCTATTTTTCAGACCGTTTCATGCTCATTTCATTTTTGAAACCTTTTGAAGCTCTTCATATTTTTCACACCTTTTCAGGCTCTTCATGGTTTTCAACATCGCTTCATGTTCCTCCTATTTTTGAGACCGTTTCATGCTCCTCATATTTTTGACACCTTTTGAAGCTCTTCATAATTTTCAAACTTTTTCAGGCTCTTCATGTTTTTCAACACCGCTTCATGCTCCTCCTATTTTTCAGACAGTTTCATGTTCCTCATATTTTTGAAACCTTTTGAAGCTCTTCATATTTTTCACACCTTTTCAGGCTCTTCAAGTTTTTGAACAACGTTTCATGCTCCGCCTATTTTTCAGACCGTTTCTTGCTCCTCATATTTTTTACACCTTTTGAAGCTCTTCATATTTTTCACTCCTTTTCAGCTTCTCCATGGTTTTGAACACCGCTTCATGCTCCTCCTATTTTCTAACTGTTTCATGCTCTTCATATATTTGACAGCTTTTGAAGCTCTTCATATTTTTCTCTCCTTTTCATGCTCTTCATGTTTTTGAACAGGGCTTCATGCTCCTCCTATTTTTCAGATCGTTTCATGCTCCTCATATATTTCACACCTTTTGAAGCTCTTCATATTTTTCACACATTTTCAGGCTCTTCATGTTTTTGAACACCGTTTCATGTCGCTCCTATTTTTCAGACCGTTTCATGCTCCTCATATTTTTGACAACTTTTGAAGCTATTCATATTTTTCACACCTTCTCAGGCTCTTCAAGTTTTCAACATCGCTTCATACTCCTCCTATATTTCACACCTTTTGAAGCTCTTCATATATTTCACACCTTTTCAGTCTCTTCATGTTTTTCAACATCGCTTCATACTCCTCCTATTTTTCTGACCGTTTCATGCTCCTCATATATTTGACACCTTTTGAAGCTCTTCATATTTTGCACACCTTTTGAAGCTCTTCATATTTTACACATATTTTCACCCTCTTCATGTTTTGCAACACCTTTTCATGCTCCTCCTATTTTTCGGACCGTTTCATTCTCTTCATATTTTTGACACTTTTTGAAGCTCTTCATATTTTTCACACCTTTTCAGGCTCTTCATCTTTTTCAACACCGTTTCATGCTCCTCATATTTTTCAGACCGTTTCATTCTCCTCATATTTATGTCAACTTTTGAAACTCTTCATTTTCTTCACACCTTTTCATGCTCTTCATGTTTTTGAACACTGCTTCATGCTCCTCCTATGTTTCAGACCGTTTCATGCTCCTCATATTTTTAAAACCTTTTGAAGTTCTTCATATATTTCACACCTTTTCAGGCTCTTCATGTTTTAAACACCTCTTCATTCTTCTCCTGTTTTTCAGACCATTTCATGCTCCTCATATTTTTCACACTTTTTGAAGCTCTTCATACATTTCACACCTGTCAGGCTCTTCATGTTTTTGAACACCGCTTCCTGCTCCACCTATTTTTTAGATCGTTTCATGCTCCTCATATTTTTCACACTTTTTGAAGCTCTTCATATTTTTCACACTTTTTCAGGCTCTTCATGTTTTTGAACATCGTTTCATGCTCTTCCTTTTATTCAGACCGTTTCATGCTCCTCATATTTTTGACACCTTTTGAACCTCTTCATATTTTTCACACCTATTCAGGGTCTTCATATTTTTCAACACCGCTTCATGCTCCTCCTATTTTTCAGACCGTTTCATGCTCCTCATATTTTTGACACGTTTTGAAGCTCTTCATTTATTTCACACCTTTTCAGGCTCTTCATGTTTTTCAACATCGCTTCATGCTTCTTGTATTTTTCAGACCTTTTCATGCTTCTCAAATTTTTGACACCTTTTGAAGCTCTTCATATTTTTCACACCTTTTCATGTTCTTCATTTTCCTCAACAAAGCTTCATGCTCCTCATCTTAAAAACCTGTTGAAGCTCTTCATATTTTTCACACCATTTCATGCTCTTCTTGTTTTTCAACACCATTTCTAGCTCCTCCTATTTTTCAGACTGTTTCATGCTCCTCATATTTCTGACACCTTTTGAAGCTCTTCATATATTTCACACGTTTTCAAGCTCTTCATGTTTTTTAAATACCGCTTCATGCTCCTCATATTTTTCACACCTTTTGAAGCTCTTAATATTTTTCACACATTTTCAGGCTCTTCATGTTTTTGAACACCGTTTAATGCTCCTTCTATTTTTCAGACCATTTCATGCTCCTCATATTTTTCACACCTTTTGAAGCTCTTCATATATTTCTCACCTTTTCCTGTTCTTCAGGTTTTTCAACTCCGTTTCATGCTCCTCCTATTTTTCAGATCGTTTCATGCTCCTCCTATTTTTCAGACTGTTTCATGCACCTCTTATTATTGACATCTTTTGAAGCTCTTCATATTTTTCACACGTTTTCATGCTCTTCATGTTTTTCAACAACATTTCATGCTCCTCCTATTTTTCAGACCTTTTCATGCTCCTCATATTTTTCACACCTTTTCATGCTCTTCTTGTTTTTCAACACAGTTTCATGCTCCTCATATGTTTGACACCTTTTGAATCTCTTCATATTATTCACACCTTTTCAGGCTCTTCATGATTTTCAACACCGCTTCATGCTCCTCATATTTTTGAGACCGTTTCATGCTCCTAATATTGTTCACACCTTTTCAAGATCTTCATGTTATTCAACACCGCTTCATGCTCCACCTATTTTTCAGACCGTTTCATGCTCCTCATATTTTTGACAACTTTTGAAGCTCCTCATATTTTTCACACCTTTTCAGGCTCTTCATGTTTTTCAACACACTTTCAAGCTCCTCATATGTTTGACACCTTTTGAATCTCTTCATATTATTCACACCTTTTCAGGCTCTTCATGATTTTCAACACCGCTTCATGCTCCCCATATTTTTGAGACCGTTTTATGCTACTCATATTTTGACACCTTTTGAAGCTCTTCATGTATTTCACACCTTTTCAGGCTCTACATGTTTTTCAACACCGCTTCATGCTCGTCATATTTTGAGACCGTTTTATGCTACTCGTATTTTGACACCTTTTGAAGCTCTTCGTGTATTTCAAACCTTTTCAGGCTCTTCATGTATTTCAACACCGCTTCTTACTCCTCCTATTTTTCGGACCGTTTCATGCTCGTCATATTTTTCAGACAGTTTCATGATCCTCCTATTTTTCAGACTGTTTCATGCTCCTCTTATTTTTGACACCTTTATAAGCTCTTAATATATTTCACATCTTTTAAGGCTCTTCATGTTTTTGAACAACGCTTCATGCTTCTCCTATATTTCACACCTTTTGAAGCTCTTCATATATTTCACACCTTTTCAGACTCTTCATGTTTTTCAACATCGCTTCATACTCCTCCTATTTTTCAGACCGTTTCATGCTCCTCATATATTTGACACCTTTTGAAGCTCTTCATATTTTTCACACCTTTTGAAGCTCTTCATATTTTTCACACCTTTTGAAGCTCTTCATATTTTACACATATTTTCACCCTCTTCATGTTTTTCAACACCTTTTCATGCTCCTCCTATTTTTCGGACCGTTTCATTCTCTTCATATTTTTGACACTTTTTGAAGCTCTTCATATTTTTCACACCTTTTCAGGCTCTTCATCTTTTTCAACACCGTTTCATGCTCCTCATATTTTTCAGACCGTTTCATTCTCCTCATATTTATGTCAACTTTTGAAACTCTTCATTTTCTTCACACCTTTTCATGCTCTTCATGTTTTTGAACACTGCTTCATGCTCCTCCTATGTTTCAGACCGTTTCATGCTCCTCATATTTTTGAAACCTTTTGAAGTTCTTCATATATTTCACACCTTTTCAGGCTCTTCATGTTTTTAAACACCTCTTCATTCTTCTCCTGTTTTTCAGACCATTTCATGCTCCTCATATTTTCACACTTTTTGAAGCTCTTCATATTTTTCACACTATTTGAAGCTCTTCATACTTTTCACACCTGTCAGGCTCTTCATGTTTTTGAACACCGCTTCCTGCTCCACCTATTTTTCAGATCGTTTCATGCTCCTCATATTTTTCACACTTTTTGAAGCTCTTCATATTTTTCACACTTTTTCAGGCTCTTCATGTTTTTGAACATCGTTTCATGCTCCTCCTTTTATTCAGACCGTTTCATGCTCCTCATATTTTTGACACTTTTTGAAACTCTTCATATTTTTCACACCTATTCAGGGTCTTCATATTTTTCAACACTGCTTCATGCTCCTCCTATTTTTCAGACCGTTTCATGCTCCTCATATTTTTGACACGTTTTGAAGCTCTTCATTTATTTCACACCTTTTCAGGCTCTTCATGTTTTTCAACATCGCTTGATGCTCCTCGTATTTTTCAGACCGTTTCATGCTTCTCAAATTTTTGACACCTTTTGAAGCTCTTCATATTTTTCACACCTTTTCATGTTCTTCATTTTTGTCAACAAAGCTTCATGCTCCTCCTATTTTTCAGACCGTTTCATGCTCGTCATATTTTTGACACCTTTTGAAACTCTTCATGTTTTTTCATACCGTTCCATGTTCCTCTTACTTTTCAACCGTTTCATGCTTCTCCTATTTTTGAAAGCTTTTGAAGCTCTTCATATTTTTCACACCTTTTCATGTTCTTCATTTTTGTCAACAAAGCTTCATGATCCTCCTATTTTTCAGACCGTTTTATGCTCCTCATGTTTTTGACACCTTTTGAAGCTCTTCATATATTTCATACCTTTTAAGGCTCTTCATCTTTCTGAACACCGCTTCATGCTCCTCCTATATTTCACACTTTTTGAAGCTCTTCATATATTTCACACCTTTTCAAGCTCTTCATGTTTTTGAACACCGCTTCATGCTCCTCATATTTTTGACACCTTTTGAAACTCTTCATGTTTTTTCATACCGTTCCATGTTCCTCTTACTTTTCAACCGTTTCATGCTTCTCCTATTTTTGAAAGCTTTTGAAGCTCTTCATATTTTTCACACCTTTTCATGCTCTTCATGTATTTTCAACACCGTTTCATGCTCCTCATATTTTTCAGACCATTTCTTACTTCTCATATTTTTGACACCTTTTGAAGATCTTCATATTTTTCACACCTTTTCATGCTTGTCATGTTTTTCAACAAAGTTTCACACTCCTCATATTTTGACACCCTTTGAAGGTCTTCATATTTTTCACACCTTTTTAGACGCTTCATGTTTTTCAACACCGCTTCATGCTCCTCCTGTTTTTCAGACCGTTTCATGTTCCTCATATTTTTGACACCTTTTGAAGCTCTTCGTATTTTTCACACCTTTTTAGGCTCTTCATGATTTCAACACAGTGTCATGCTCCGCCTATTTTTCAGACCGTTTCATGCTCCTCATATTTTTGAAACCATTTGAAGCCCGTCATATTTTTCACACCTTTTCATGCTCTTCATGTTTTTCAACACCATTTCATGCTCCTCCTATTTTTCAGATTGTTTCATGCTTCTCATATTTTTGACACATTTTTTATCTCTTCATATTTTTCACACCTTTACAGGCACTTCATGTTTTTCAACACCGTTTCATGCTCCTCCTATTTTTCAGACTGGTTCATGCTCCTCGTATTTTTCAGGCCGTTTCATGCTCGTCATAATTTTGAAACCTTTTGAAGCCCTTCATATTTTTCACACCTTTTCATGCTCTTCATGTTTTTCAACAACGTTTTATGCTCCTCCTATTTTTCAGACCGTTCATGCTGGACATATTTTTGACACCCTTTGAAGCTCTTCATATTTTGCACACATTTTCAGGCGCTTCATGTTCTTCAAAACCGTTTCATGCTCCTGTTATATTTCAGGCAGTTTCATGCTGCTCATATTTTTGTCACCTTTTGAAACTCTTCATATTTTTCACACCTTTTCATGCTCTTTATGTTTTTCAACACCGTTTCATTCTCCTCCTATTTTTAGACTGTTTCATGCTCCTCATACTTTTGACAACTTTTGAAGCTGTTCATATATTTCACACCTTTTCAGGATCTTCATGTTTTTGAATGCCGCTTCATGCACCTCCTATTTTTCAGACCGTTTCATGCTCCTCATATTTTTGACACCTTTTGAAGCTCTTCGTATATTTCACACCTTTTCAGGCTCTTCATGTTTTTTACACCTTTTCAGGCTCTTCATGTTTTTCAACACCGCTTCATGCTCCTCCTATTTTTCAGACCGTTTCATTCTCCTCTTATTTTTGACACATTTTGAAGCTCTTCATATTTTTCACACCTTTTGAAGCTCTTCATATTTTTCAAACCTTTACAGGCTCTTCATGTATTTCAACACCGCTTCATGCTCTTCCAATTTTTCAGACAATTTCATGCCCGTCACATTTTTCAAACCTTTTAAAGCTCTTCATAATTTTCACACCTATTCATGCTCTTCATTTTTTCCACACTGTTTCATGCTCCTCCTATTTTTCAGACCGTGTCATTCTCCTCTTATTTTTCACACCTTTTGAAGCTCTTCATATTTTTCACACTTTTTGAAGCTCTTCGTATTTTTCACAGTTTTCAGGCTCTTCTTGTTTCTGAACACCGCTTCATGCTCCTCCTATTTTTCAGACCGTTTCATGCTCTTCATATTTTTCACACCTTTTCAGGCTCTTCATATTTTTGAACACCGTTTGCTGCTCCTCCTATTTTTGAGAACGTTTCATGCTCCTCATATTTTTGACACGTTTTGCAGCTCTTCATATTTTTCACACCTTTTCAGGCTCTTCATGTTTTTAAACACGGCTTCATGCTACTCCTATTTTTGATACCTTTTGAAGATCCTCATATTCTTCAAACCATTTCATGCTCTTCTTTTTTTTCATCACCGCTTCATGCTCCTCCTATTTTTCAGACCGTTTTATGCTACTCATGTATTTCACACCTTTTGAAGCTCTTCATATTTTTCACACCTTTTCAGGATCTTCATGTTTTTGAACATCATTTCATGCTGCTCCTATTTTTCAGACCGTTTCATACTCCTCATATTATTGACACGTTTTGAGGCTCTTCTTATTTTTCATACCTTTTCAGGCTCTTTAACTTTTTGTCACCGCTTCTTGCTCCTAGTATTTTTCAGACCGTTTCATGCCCCTCATATTTTTGACACCTTTTGAAGCTCTTCCTATTTTTCACACCTTTTCATGCTCTTCATGTTTTTCAACACCGTTTCATGCTCCTCCTATTTTTCAGACCGTTTCATGCTCCTCATATTTTTGACAACTTTTGAAAGTCTTTATATTTGTCACACCTTTTCAGGCTCTTCATGTTTTTCAACACCGCTTCATGCTCCTCCTATTTTTCACACTGTTTCATGCCTCTCCTATTTTTCAGACGGTTTCATGCACGTCTTATAATTGACACTTTTGAAGCTCTTCATATTTTTCACACCTTTTCAAGCTCTTCATGTTTTTCAACACCGTTTCATGCTCCTCCTATTTTTGAGAACGTTTCATGCTCGTCATATTTTTGACATCTTTTGAAACTCTTCATATTTTTCACACGTTTTCATGCTCTTCATGTTTTTGAACACCGCTTCATGCTCCTCCAATTTTTCACACCTTTTGAAGCTCTTCGTATATTTCACACCTATTCAAGCTTTTCATGTTTTTGAACACCACTACATGCTCCTCATATTTTTCACACCTTTTGAAGCTCTTCATATTTTTCACACATTTTCAGGTTCTTCATGTTTTTGAACACCTTTTCATGCTCCTCCTATTTTTCAGACCGTTTCATGCTCATCTCATTATTGACAGCTTTTGAAGCTCTTCATATTTTTCACACCTTTTCAGGCTCTTCATGTTTTTCAACATCGCTTCATTCTCCTCCTATTTTTCAGACCGTTTCATGCTCCTCATATTTTTGACACGTTCTGAACCTATGCATGTATTTCACACGTTTTCAGGCTCTTCATATTTTTCAACACAGTTTCATGCCCCTCCTATTTTTCAGACCGTTTCATGCTCCTCATATTTTTCACACCTTTTGAAGCTCTTCATATTTTTTACACCTTTTGAAGCTCTTCATATTTTTCACAGGTTTTCAGTCTCTTCATGTTTTTGAACATCATTTCATGCTCCTCCTATTTTTCAGACCGTTTCATGCTCCTCATATTTTTGACACGTTCTGAACTTATTCATGTATTTCACACCTTTTCAGGCTCTTCATGTTTTTCAACACTGCTTCATGCTCCTCCTATTTTTCAGACCGTTTCATGCTCCTCATATTTCTGACACCTTTTGAAGCTCTTCATATTTTTCACGCTTTTTCAGGCTCTTCATGATTTTGAACACCGCTTCATGCTCCTCCTATTTTTCAGACCGTTTCATGCTCATCTCATTTTTCACACGTTTTAAAGCTCTTCATATTTTTCACATCTTTTCAGGCTCTTCATGTTTTTGAACACCGCTTCATGCTCCTCGTATGTTCAGACCGTTTCATGCTCCTCATATTTTTTACATTTTTTGAAGCTCTTCATATTTTTCACACCTTTTCAGGCTCTTCATGTTTTTGAACACCGTTTCATACTCCTCCTATTTTCTAGACAGTTTCATGCTCATCTCATTTTTGACACCTTTTGAAGCTCTTCATTTTTTTCACACGTTTTCAGGCTCTTCAAGTTTTTCAACACCGCTTCATGCTCCTCCTATTTTTCCGTCCGTTTCATGCTCCTCATTTTTTTGACACCTTTTCAAGCACTTCCTATTTCTCACACCTTTTCAGGCTCTTCATGTTTTTCAACACCGCCTCATGATCCTCCTGTTTTTCAGACCGTTTCAGGCTCATCTCATTTTTGACACCTTTTGAAGCTCTTCATATTTTTCACACCTTTTCAGTCTCTTCATGTTTTTCAATACCACTTCATGCTCCTCCTATTTTACAGACAGTTTCATGCTCATCTCATTTTTGACACCTTTTGAAGCTCTTCATATTTTTCACGCCTTTTCATGCCTTCATGTTTTTGAACACCGGTTCATGGTCCTCATATATTTCAGACTGTTTCATGCTCCTCTTATTTTTGACACCTTTTGAAGCTCTTCATATTTTTCACACCTTTTCAGGCTCTTCATGTTTTTCAACATCACTTCATGCTCCTCCTATTTTTCAGACCCATTCATGCTCCTCAGATTTTTGACACCTTTTGAAATCTTCATATACTTCACACCTTTTCAGGCTCTTCATCTTCTTGAACGCAACTTCATGCTCCTCCTATTTTTCAGACCGTTTCATGCTCATCTCTTTTTTTTTTTTTTTCCATTTCCCATCTGGTTTATTTTTGAATAGAAATAGACACATTTCAATATGACATCAGTTCTAAATAGAATCAACCATCACAGTACTACACTGAATGTCACAACTGCATGACAAACAGTTCACTAAGTCCTAGAAAATTATCCAGACTTGACAGATGTAGCCATCTCTCAACAGAAACCATTAGCCACACAGGTAGAGCTCAGAATCAGTGACAGTGGTCGACATGAGCAATGGAAAGAACAGAAATTATACAGAGTGAAGTAAGCCAGAAAGATAAAGAACATTATAGCATACTGACACATGTATATGGAATTTAGAAAGGTGATAACGATAACCCTATATGCAGAACAGAAAAAGAGACACAGAAATACAGAACAGACTTTTGAACTCTCTGGGAGAATGTGAGGGTGGGATATTTCAAAAGAACAGCATGTATACTATCTATGGTGAAACAGATCACCAGCCCAGGTGGGATGCACGAGACAAGTGCTCCGGCCTGGTGCACTGGGAAGACCCAGAGGAATCGGGTGGAGAGGGAGGTGGGAGGGGGGATCGGGATTGGGAATACATGTAAATCCATGGCTGATTCATAGCAATGTATGACAAAACCCACTGGAAAAAAAAAAATAATAAAAAATTTAAAAAAAAAAAAAAAAAAAGAACTTGTGAGTAGAAAAAGTACTTAAATAAGCCTATAACAGATAGTATTCAGTAATAAATTATTTGGCCTGTCAGTTTAATTATTAAAAATTTATATTAAAAAGTACAGTAAATATAATGTGAAGTACCCTGAGTATTTGAGGATTAAGACTTCAGAGAAAATGAATTTGATTGTAGGCTGATGTGAATAATGGCAATTATTGAATGTTTAATTGTTTACGTTATCAGTGGGACAGTAGGAAAAGTGCAGGAAAATTTCTGTTCTTTCCATTGCTCATGTCATCTCTTTTTTGACACCTTTTGAAGCACTTCATATTTTTCATACCTTTTAAAGATCTTCATATTTTTCACACGTTTTCAGGCTCTTCATATTTTTCAACACCGCATCATGCTCCTCCTATTTTTCACACCGTTTCATGCTCCTCATATTTTTGACACGTTTTGAAGCTCTGATATTTTTCACACCGTTTCAGGCTCTTCATGTTTTTCAACACTGTTTCATGCTCCTCCTATTTTTCAGACCGTTTCATGCTCCTCATAATTTTGACACCCTTTGAAGCTCTTCTTATATTCACACCTTTTCAGACACTTCATGTTTGTGAACACCGCTTCAAGGTCCCCCTTTTTTTCGAGCGTTTCATGCTCCTCATATTTTTGAAACCTTTTGAAGCTCTTCATATTTTTCACACCTTTTCAGGCTCTTCATGTTTTTGAACACCGTTTCATGCTCCTCCTATTTTACAGACAGTTTCATGCTCATCTCATTTTTGACACCTTTTGAAGCTCTTCATATTTTTCACACGTTTTCAGGCTCTTCATGTTTTTGAACACCGTTTCATGCTCCTCCTATTTTACAGACAGTTTCATGCTCATCTCATTTTTGACACTTTTTGAAGCTCTTCGTTTTTTTTCACACGTTTTCAGGCTCTTCATGTTTTTGAACACCGTTTCATGCTCCTCCTATTTTACAGACAGTTTCATGCTCATCTCATTTTTGACACCTTTTGAAGCTCTTCATATTTTTCACACCTTTTGAAGCTCTTCATATTTTTCACACGTTTTCAGGCTCTTCATGTTTTTCAACACCGCTTCATGCTCCTCCTATTTTTCCGACCGTTTCATGCTCCTCATATTTTTGACACATTTTCAAGCTCTTCATATATTTCTCACGTTTTCAGGCTCTTCATGTTTTTCAACACAACTTCATGCTCCTACTATTTTTCAGAGCGTTTCATGCTCATCTCATTTTTGACACCTTTTGAAGCTCTTCATATTTTTCACATCTTTTGAAGCTCCTCAAATTTTTCACGCCTTTTCATGCCTTCATGTTTTTGAACACCGGTTCATGGTCCTCATATATTTCAGACTGTTTCATGCTCCTCTTATTTTTGACACCTTTTGAAGCTCTTCATATTTTTCACACCTTTTCAGGCTCTTCATGTTTTTCAACATCACTTCATGCTCCTCCTATTTTTCAGACCCATTCATGCTCCTCAGATTTTTGACACCTTTTGAAATCTTCATATACTTCACACCTTTTCAGGCTCTTCATCTTCTTGAACGCAACTTCATGCTCCTCCTATTTTTCAGACCGTTTCATGCTCATCTCTTTTTTTTTTTTTCCATTTCCCATCTGGTTTATTTTTGAATAGAAATAGACACATTTCAATATGACATCAGTTCTAAATAGAATCAACCATCACAGTACTACACTGAATGTCACAACTGCATGACAAACAGTTCACTAAGTCCTAGAAAATTATCCAGACTTGACAGATGTAGCCATCTCTCAACAGAAACCATTAGCCACACAGGTAGAGCTCAGAATCAGTGACAGTGGTCGACATGAGCAATGGAAAGAACAGAAATTATACAGAGTGAAGTAAGCCAGAAAGATAAAGAACATTATAGCATACTGACACATGTATATGGAATTTAGAAAGGTGATAACGATAACCCTATATGCAGAACAGAAAAAGAGACACAGAAATACAGAACAGACTTTTGAACTCTCTGGGAGAATGTGAGGGTGGGATATTTCAAAAGAACAGCATGTATACTATCTATGGTGAAACAGATCACCAGCCCAGGTGGGATGCACGAGACAAGTGCTCCGGCCTGGTGCACTGGGAAGACCCAGAGGAATCGGGTGGAGAGGGAGGTGGGAGGGGGGATCGGGATTGGGAATACATGTAAATCCATGGCTGATTCATAGCAATGTATGACAAAACCCACTGGAAAAAAAAAAATAATAAAAAATTTAAAAAAAAAAAAAAAAAAGAACTTGTGAGTAGAAAAAGTACTTAAATAAGCCTATAACAGATAGTATTCAGTAATAAATTATTTGGCCTGTCAGTTTAATTATTAAAAATTTATATTAAAAAGTACAGTAAATATAATGTGAAGTACCCTGAGTATTTGAGGATTAAGACTTCAGAGAAAATGAATTTGATTGTAGGCTGATGTGAATAATGGCAATTATTGAATGTTTAATTGTTTACGTTATCAGTGGGACAGTAGGAAAAGTGCAGGAAAATTTCTGTTCTTTCCATTGCTCATGTCATCTCTTTTTTGACACCTTTTGAAGCACTTCATATTTTTCATACCTTTTAAAGATCTTCATATTTTTCACACGTTTTCAGGCTCTTCATATTTTTCAACACCGCATCATGCTCCTCCTATTTTTCACACCGTTTCATGCTCCTCATATTTTTGACACGTTTTGAAGCTCTGATATTTTTCACACCGTTTCAGGCTCTTCATGTTTTTCAACACTGTTTCATGCTCCTCCTATTTTTCAGACCGTTTCATGCTCCTCATAATTTTGACACCCTTTGAAGCTCTTCTTATATTTCACACCTTTTCAGACACTTCATGTTTGTGAACACCGCTTCAAGGTCCCCCTTTTTTTCGAGCGTTTCATGCTCCTCATATTTTTGAAACCTTTTGAAGCTCTTCATATTTTTCACGCCTTTTCAGGCTCTTCATGTTTTTGAACACGGTTTCATGCTCCTCCTGTTTTTCAGACCGTTTCATACTCCTCATATTTTTCACACCTTTTGAAGCTCTTCAAATTTTTCACACCTTTTCAGGCTCTTCATTTTTTTCAACATCGCTTCATGCTCCTCCTATTTTTCAGACCGTTTAGTGATACTCATATATTTCACACCTATTGAAGCTCTTCATATTTTTCACACCTTTTCAGGCTCTTCATCTTTTTGAACACCACTTCATGTTCCTCCTATTTTTCAGAGAGTTTCATGCTCCTCATGTATTTCTCACCTTTTGAAGCTCTTCATATTTTTCACACGTTTTCAGGCTCTTCATCTTTTTCCACACCACTTCATGCTCCTCCTATTTTTCAGAGAGTTTCATACTCCTCATGTATTTCACACCTTTTGAAGCTCTTCATATTTTTCACACTTTTTCAGGCTCTTCATCTGTTTCAACACCACTTCATGCTTCTCCTATTTTTCAGACCGTTTCATGCTCCTCATGTATTTCACAGCTTTTGAAGCTCTTTATATTTTTCACACTTTTTCAGGCTCTTCATGTTTTTGAACAAAGCTTCATGCTCCTCCTATTTTTCACACCTTTTGAAGCTCTTCATATATTTGACATCTTTTCAAGCTCTTCATGTTTTTGAACACCTTTTCATGCTCCTCCTATTTTTCAGGCCGTTTCATGCTCCTCATACTTTTGACACATTTTGAAGCTCTTCATATTTTTCACACCTTTTCAGGCTCTTCATGTTTTTGAACACCGCTTCATGCTCCTCCGATTTTTCAGACCATTTCATGCTCCTCAACTTTTTGACACCTTTTGAAGCTCTTCATATTTTTCAGACCTTTTCAGGCTCTTCATGTTTTTCAACACCGCTTCATGCTCCTCCTATTTTTCAGACCGTTTCATGCTCCTCATATTTTCAAACCTTTTGAAGCTCTTCATATATTTCACACCTTTTCAGGCTCTTCATGTTTTTCAACACCACTTCATGCTCCTCCTATTTTTCAGACCGTTTCATGCTCCTCATATTTTCAAACCTTTTGAAGCTCTTCATATATTTCACACCTTTTCAGGCTCTTCATGTTTTTCAACACCACTTCATGCTCCTCCTATTTTTCAGACCATTTCATGCTTCTCATATTTTTGACACATTTTGAAGCTCCTCATATGTTTCACACATTTTGAACCTCTTCATATATTTCACACCATTTCAGGATCATCATGTTTTTCAACACCACTTCATGCTCCTCCTTTTTTTCAGACCATTTCATGCTCCTCATAATTTTGACACCTTTTGAAGCTCTTCATAATTTTCACACTTTTGAAGCTTTTCATATTTTTCACACCTTTTCAGGTTCTTCATGTTTTTGAACACCGCTTCATGGTCCTCCTATTTTTCAGACCGTTTCATGCTACTCAAGTATTTCACACCTTTTGAAGCTCTTCATATTTTTCACACCTTTTCAGGCTCTTCATGTTTTTCAACACCACTTAATGCTCCTCCTATTTTTCACACCGTTTCATGCTCATCTACTTTTTGACACCTTTTGAAGATCTTCATATTTTTCACATTTTTGAAGCTCTTCATATTTCTCACACCTTTTCAGGCTCTTCATGTTTTTCAACACCGATTCATGCTCCTGCTATTTTTCAGACCGTTTCATGCTCATCTCTTTTTTGACACCTTTTGAAGCTTTTCATAATTTTCACAACTTTTCAGGCCCTTGATGTTTCTGAACACCACTTCATACTCCTCCTATGGTTCAGACCGTTTCATGCTCCTCATATTTCTCACACCATTTGAATCTCTTCATATTTTTCACAAATTATAAGGCTCTTCATGTTTTTTAACACCACTTCATGCTCCCCCTATTTTTCAGAGATTTTCATGCTCCTCATGTATTTCACACCTTTTGAAGCTCTTCATATTTTTCACACTTTTTCAGGCTCTTCATCTTTTTCCACACCACTTCATGATGCTCCTATTTTTCAGACCATTTCAGGCTCCTCATATTTTTAACATCTTTAGAAGCTCTTCATATTTTTCACAGCTTTTCAGGCTCCTCAAATTTTTCCCACCTTTTCAGGCTCTTCAAATTATTCACACCTTTTCAGGCTCTTCAAATTTTTCACACCTTTTCAGGCTCTTCATATTTTTCACACCTTTTCAGGCTCTTCAAATTTTTCACACCTTTTCAGGCTCTTCAAATTTTTCCACACCACTTCATGCTTCTCCTATTTTTCATCCCCGTTTCAAACTCCTCATGTATTTCACACCTTTTGAAGCTCTTCATATTTTTCACACCTTTTCAGGCTCTTCATGTTTTTGATCACCGTTTCATGCTCCTCCTATTTTTCAGACAGTTTCATGCTCATCTCTTTTTGACACATTTTGAAGCTCTTCAAATATTTCACACATTTTGAAGTTCTTCATATTTTTCACACCTTTTCAAGCTCTTCATATTTTTCACACCTTTTCAGGCTCTTCATGTTTTTCACACCGCTTCATACTCCTCCTATTTTTCAGACCGTTTCATGCTCCACACATTTTGAAACCTTTTGAAGCTCTTCATATTTTTCACACCTTTTCAGGCTCTTCATGTTATTGATCACCGTTTCATGCTCCTCCTATTTTTCAGACCGTTTCATTCTCCTCATATTTTTGACACCTTTTGAAGCTCTTCATAATTTCACACGTTTTCAGGCTCTTCATGTTTTTCAACACCTTTTCATGCTCCTCCTATTTTTCAGACCATTTCATGCTCCTCATATTTTTGACACGTTTTGAGTCTCTTCATCTTTTTCACACCTTTTCAGGCTCTTCAAGATTTTGAACACCGCTTCTTGCTCCTCCTATTTTTCAGACCATTTCATGCTCATCTCATGTTTGACAACTTTAGAAGCTCCTCATATTTTTCACACCTTTTGAAGCTCTTCATATTTTTCACACGTTTTCATGGTCTTCATGTTTTTCAACACCACATCATGCTCCTCCTATTTTTCGGACCGTTTCATGCTCCTCATATTTTTGACACCTTTTGAAGGTCTTCATATTTTTCACACCTTTTCAGGCTCTTCATGTTTTTGAACACCACATCATGCTCCTCCTATTTTTCGGACCGTTTCATGCTCCTCATATTTTTGACACCTTTTGAAGCTCTTCATATTTTTCACACCTTTTCAGGCTCTTCGAGTTTTTCAACACCGCTTAATGCTCCTCCTATTTTTCAGACCGTTTCATGCACCTCATATTTTTCACACCTTTTGAAGCTCTTCATATTTTTCACAACTTTTCAGGCTGTTCAATTTTTCAACACCGCTTCATGCCCCTCCTATTTTTCATTCCGTTTCATGCTCCTCATATTCTTGACACTTTTTGCAGCTCTTCATATTTTTCACACCTTTTCAGGTTCTTCATGTTTTTGAACACTGCTTCATGCTCCTCCTATTTTTCAGACCGTTTCATGCTCCTCATATTTTTCACACCTTTTGAAGCTCTTCATATTTTTCACACCTTTTCATGCTCTTCATGTAATTGAACACCGCTTCATTTTCCTCCTATTTTTCAGACCGTTTCATGCTCCTCATATTCTTGACACCTTTTGAAGCTCTTCATATTTTTCACACCTTTTCCGGCTCTTCATGTTTTTCAACAACGCTTCATGCTCCTCCTATTTTTCAGACCGTTTCATGCTCCTCATATTTTTGACACCTTTTAAAGCTTTCATATTTTTCACACCTTTTGAATCTCTTCTTATTTTTCACACCTTTTCAGGCTCTTCATCTAATTCAACACCGCTTCATGCTGCTTCTATTTTTCAGACCGTTTCATGCTCCTCATATTTTTGACACCTTTTGAAGCTCTTCATATTTTTCACAACTTTTCAGGCTCTTTATGTTTTTGAACACCACTTCATGCTCCTTCTGTTTTTCAGAGAGTTTCATGCTCCTCATGTACTTCACACCTTTTGAAGCTCTTCATATTTTTCACACCTTTTCAGGATCTTCATGTTTTTCAACACCACTTCATGCTTCTCCTATTTTTCAGCCCGTTTCATGCTCCCCATGTATTTCACACCTTTTGAAGCTCTTCATATTTTTCACACCTTTTCAGGCTCTTCATGTTTTTGATCACCGTTTCATGCTCCTCCTATTTTTCAGACCGTTTCATTCTCCTCATATTTTTGACACCTTTTGAAGGTCTTCATATATTCCGCACCTTTTCAGGCTCTTCATGTTTTTGAACACCACTTCATGCTTCTCCTATTTTTCAGCCCGTTTCATGCTCCCCATGTATTTCACACCTTTTGAAGCTCTTCATATTTTTCACACCTTTTCAGGATCTTCATGTTTTTCAACACCATTTCATGCTTCTCCTATTTTTCAGCCCGTTTCATGCTCCCCATGTATTTCACACCTTTTGAAGCTCTTCATATTTTTCACACCTTTTCAGGCACTTCATGTTTTTGATCACCGTTTCATGCTCCTCATATTTTTCAGACCGTTTCATGCTCCTCATATTTTTCACACCTTTTGAAGCTCTTCATATTTTTCACACCTTTTCAGGCTCTTCATGTATTTCACCACCGTTTCATGCTCCTCCTATTTTTCAGACCGTTTCATGCTACTCATATTTTTCACACCTTTTGAAGCTCTTCATATTTTTCACACCTTTTCACGCTCTTCTTGTTCTTGAACACCGTTTCTTGCTCCTCCTATTTTTCAGACCGTTTCATGCTCCTCCTATTTTTCAGACCGTTTCATGCTCATCCTGTTTTTCAGACCGTATCATTCTCCTCATATTTTTGACAATATTGGTAGCTCTTCATATTTTTCACTCCTTTTCAGGCTCTTCTTGTTTTTCAACACCGCTTCATTCTCCTCCTATTTTTCAGACCATTTCATTCTCCTCATATTTTTGACAGCTTTTGAAGCTCTTCATCTTTTTCACACCTTTTCAGGCTCTTCAAGTTTTTGAACACCGCGTCTTGCTCCTCCTATTTTTCAGACCATTTCATGCTCATCATATTTTTCACACCTTTTGAAACTCTTCATATTTTTCACACCATTTCAGGCTTTTCATGTTTTTGAACATCGCTTCATGCTCCTCCTATTTTTCAGACGGTTTCATGCTCCTCATGTATTTCACAACTTTTGAAGCTCTTCGTATTTTTCACACCTTTTCAGGATCTTCATGTTTTTGAACACCGCTTCATGATCCTCCTATTTTTGAAACCGTTGCATGCTCCACATATTTTTGACACCTTTTGAACCTCTTAGTATTTTTCACACCTTTTCAGGCTCTTCAGGGTTTTCAACACCGCTTCATGCTCCTCCTATTTTTCAGACCGTTTCATGCTCCTCAAATTTTTGACTCGTTTTGAAGCTCTTCATTTTTTCACAATTTTTTAAGCTCTTCATATTTTTCACACGTTTTCAGGTTCTTCATATTTTTCAACACCGCTTTTTGCTCCTCCTATTTTTCACACCGTATCATGCTCCTCATATTTTTGACACGTTTTGAAGCTCGTCATATTTTTCACACCTTTTCATGCACTTCAGGTTTTTGAACACCGTTTCATGCTCCTCCTATTTTTCAGACCGTTTCATGCTCCTCATTTTTTTGACACCTTTTGAAGCTCTTCACTTTTTTCACAACTTTTCAGGCTCTTCATGTTTTTGAATACCGCTTCATGCTCCTCCTACTTTTCAGACCGTTTCATGCTCCTCATATTTTTGATACCTTTTGAAGGTCTGCATATTTTTCACACCTTTTTAGGCTCTTCATTTTTTTGAACACCACTTCATGCTCCTCCCATTTTTCAGACAGTTTCATGCTCATCTCATTTTTGACACCTTTTGAAGCTCTTCATATTTTTCACACCTTTTGAAGCTCTTCATAATTTCACACGTTTTCAGGCTCTTCATGTTTTTCAACACCTTTTCATGCTCCTCCTATTTTTCAGACCATTTCATGCTCCTCATATTTTTGACACGTTTTGAGTCTCTTCATCTTTTTCACACCTTTTCAGGCTCTTCAAGATTTTGAACACCGCTTCTTGCTCCTCCTATTTTTCAGACCGTTTCATGCTTATCTCATGTTTGACAACTTTAGAAGCTCCTCATATTTTTGACACCTTTTGAAGGTCTTCATATTTTTCACACCTTTTCAGGCTCTTCATGTTTTTGAAAACCACATCATGCTCCTCCTATTTTTCGGACCGTTTCATGCTCCTCATATTTTTGACACCTTTTGGAGGTCTTCATATTTTTCACACCTTTTCAGGCTCTTCATGTTTTTGAACACCGCTTCATGCTCCTCCTATTTTTCAGAACGTTTCATGCTCCTCATATTTTTGACACATTTTGAAGCTCTTCATATTTTTCACACCTTTTCAGGCTCTTCGTGTTTTTCAACACCGCTTAATGCTCCTCCTATTTTTCAGACCGTTTCATGCACCTCATATTTTTCACACCTTTTGAAGCTCTTCATATTTTTCACAACTTTTCAGGCTGTTCAATTTTTCAACACCGCTTCATGCCCCTCCTATTTTTCATTCCGTTTCATGCTCCTCATATTCTTGACACTTTTTGAAGCTCTTCATATTTTTCACACCTTTTCAGGTTCTTCATGTTTTTGAACACTGCTTCATGCTCCTCCTATTTTTCAGACCGTTTCATGCTCCTCATATTTTTCACACCTTTTGAAGCTCTTCATATTTTTCACACCTTTTCATGCTCTTCATGTAATTGAACACCGCTTCATTTTCCTCCTATTTTTCATTCCGTTTCACGCTCTTCATATTTTTGACACATTTGAAGCTCTTCATATTTTTCACACCTTTTCAGGCTCTTCATGTGTTTGAGCCCAGCTTCATGCTCTTGCTATTTTTCAAGCCGTTTCATGCTCCTCATATATTTCCCATGCTTTGAAGCTCTTCATATTTTTCACAGCTTTTGAAGCTCTTCATATTTCTCACACCTTTTCAGGCTCTTTGATTTTGAACACCGCTTCATGCTCCTCCTATTTTTCAGACCGTTTCATGCTCAACTATTTTTTGACACCTTTTGAAGCTCTTCATATTTTTCACACCTTTTCAGGCTCTTCATGTTTTTGAACACCGCTTCATGCTTCTCCTATTTTTCAGACCGTTTCATGCTCCTCATATTTTTCACACCTTTTGAAGCTCTTTTTATATTTCAAACCTTTTCAGGCTTTCATGTTTTTCAGCACCAGTTCATGCTCCTCCTATTTTTCAGACCGTTTCATGCTCCTCATATTCTTGACAGCTTTTGAAGCTCTTCATATTTTGCACACCTTTTCAGGCTCTTCATGTTTTTCAGCTCCACTTCATGCTCCTCCTATTTTTCAGACCGTTTCATGCTGCTCTCATTTTTTACACCTTTTGAAGCTCTTCATATTATGCACACCTTTTCAGGCTCTTCATGTTTTTCAGCACCAGTTCATGCTCCTCCTATTTTTCAGACCGTTTCATGTTCATCTCATTTTTTACACCTTTTGAAGCTCTTCATATTTTGCACACCTTTTCAGGCTCTTCATGTTTTTCAGCTGCACTTCATGCTCCTCCTATTTTTCAGACCGTTTCATGCTCCTCATATTTTTCACACCTTTTGAAGCTCTTCATATTTTGCACACCTTTTCAGGCTCTTCATGTTTTTCAGCACCAGTTCATGCTCCTCCTATTTTTCAGACCGTTACATGCTCATCTCATTTCTTACACCTTTTGAAGCTCTTCATATTTTGCACACCTTTTCAGGCTCTTCATGTTTTGCTGCTCCACTTCATGCTCCTCCTATCTTTCAGACAATATCATGGTCGTCTCATTTTTGACTTCTTTTGAAGCTCTTCATATATTTCACAACTTTTGAAGCTCTTCATATTTTTCACACCTTTTCAGTCTCTTCATGTTTTTCAACACCAATTCATGTTCCTCCTAATATTCAGACCGTTTCATGCTCATTTCATTTTTGACACCTTTTGAAGCTCTTCATATTTTTCACACCTTTTGAAGCTCTTCATATTTTTCACACCTTTTCAGACTCTTCTTGTTTTTCATCACCCCTTTATGCTCCTCCTATTTTTCAGACCGTCTCATGCTCCTCATATTTTTCACACCTTTTGAAGCTCTTCATATTTTGCACACCTTTTCAGGCTCTTCATGTTTTTCAACACCGCTTCATTCTCCTTCTATTTTTCAGACCGTTTCATGCTCCTCATATTTTTGACACCTTTTGAATCTCTTCATATACTTCACACTTTTTCAGGCTCTTCATGTTTTTCACCAACACTTCATGCTCCTCCTATTTTTTAGGCCATTTCATGCTCATCTAATTTTTAACACCTTTTGAAGTTCTTCATATTTTTCACACCTTTTGAAGCTCTTCATATTTTTCACACCTTTTGAAGCTGTTCATATTTTTCACACGTTTTCAGGCTCTTCATGTTTTCAACAACGCTTCATGCACCTCCTATTTTGCAGACCGTTTCATGCCCCTCATATATTTCACACCTTTTGAAGATCTTCATATACTTCACACTTTTTCAGGCTCTTCATGTTTTTCACCAACACGTCATGCTCCTCCTATTTTTTAGGCCATTTCATGCTCATCTCATTTTTGACACCTTTTGAAGCTCTTCATATTTTTCACACTTTTTCAGGCTCTTCATGTTTTCAACACCGCTTCATGCACCTCCTATTTTTCAGAGCGTTTCATGCCCCTCATATTTTTCACACCTTTTGAAGATCTTCATATATTTCACACCTTTTCAGGCTCTTCATGTTGTTGAACAAAACTTCATGCTTCTCCTCTTTTTCAGAGCGATTAATGCTCCTCATGTACTTCACACCTTTTGAAGGTCTTCATATTTTTCACAACTTTTCAGGCTCTTCATGTTTTTCAACACTGCTTCACGCTCCTCCTATTTTTCAGACCGTTCATTCTCCTCATAATTTTGAAACATTTTGAAGCTCTTCTTATTTTTCACACCTTTTCAGGCTCTTCATGGTTTTCAAGACCGCTTCATGCTCCTCCTATTTTCCAGAACGTTCATGCTCCTCATATTTTTGACACCTTTTGCAGCTCTTCATATTTTTCACACCTTTTCAGGCTCTTCATATTTTTCAACACCACTTCATGCTCCTCCTATTTTTCAGGCCGTTTCATGCTCATCTCATTTTTGAAACCTTTTGAAGCTCTTCATATTTTTCACACCTTTAGAAGCTCTTCATATTTTTCGCACGTTTTCAGGCTCTTCATGTTTTTGAACACCGCTTCATGCACCTCCTTTTTTTCAGACCGTTTCATGCTCATCTCATTTTTGACACGTTTTGAAGGTCTTCATATTTTTCACACATTTTCATGCTCTTCATGTTTTCAAACACCGTTTCATGCTCCTCCTATTTTTCAGACCGTTTCATGCTCCTCATATTTTTCACACCTTTTGAAGCTCTTCATATTTTTCACACCTTTTTAGGCTCTTCACGTTTTTCAACACCACTTCATGCTCCTCCTATTTTTCAGACAGTTTCATGCTCCTAATATTTTTGACACCTTATGAAGCTCTTCATATTTTTCACACCTTTTCAGACTCTTCATGCTTTTCAAAACCGCTTCATGCTCCTCCTATTTTTCAGACCGGTTCATGCTCCTCATATATTTCACATCTTTTGATGCTCTTCATATTTTTCACACCTTTTCAGGCTCTTCATGTTTTTAAACATCACTTCTTGCTCCTCCTATTTTTCAGACCGTTTCATGCTCCTCATATTTTTGACACATTTTGAAGATCTTCAATTTTCTCACACCTTTTCAGGCTCTTCATGTTTTTCAACACCGCTTCATGCCCCTCCTATCTTTTAGACCATTTCATGCTCATCTCTTTTTTGACACCTTTTGAAGCTCTTCATATATTTCACACCTTTTGAAGCTCTTGATAATTTTCACACGTTTTCAGGATCTTCATGTTTTTCAACAAGATTTCATGCTCCTCCTGTTTTTCAGACCATTTCAAAGTCCTCATGTATTTCACACCATTTGAAGCTCTTCATATTTTTCACACCTTTTCAGGCTCTTCATATTTTTCAACACCGCTTCATGCCCCTCCTATCTTTCAGACCATTTCATGCTCATCTCATTTTTGACACCTTTTGAAGCTCTTCATATATTTCACACCTTTTGAAGCTCTTCATAATTTTCACACGTTTTCAGGCTCTTCATGTTTTTCAACATGGCTTCATGATCCTCCTATTTTTTATACCGTTCATGCTCCTCATATTTTTCACACCTTTTGAAGTTCTTCCTATTTTTCACAACTCTTCATGCTCTTCATGTTTTTCGACACCGCTTCATGCTCCTCCTATTTTTCAGCCTGTTTCATGCTCCTCATATTTGTGACACCTTTTGAAGCTCTTCATATTTTTCACACCTTTTCCCGCTCTTCATGTTTGTTAAAACCGTTTCTTGCTCCTCCTATTTTTCAGACCGTTTCATGTTCCTCATATTTTTGACACCTTTTGAAGCTCTTCATATTTTTCACTCCTTTTCAGATCTTCATGTTTTTCAACACCTCTTCATGCTCCTCCTATTTTTCAGAGCGTTTCATGCTCCTCATATTTTTGACACGTTTTGAAGCTCTTCATATCCTTCACAGCTTTTGATGCTCTTCATGTTTTTCAACACCGCTTCATGCTCCCCCTATTTTTCAGACCGTTTCATGCTCCTCATATTTTTGACACCTTTTGAAGCTCTTCATATATTTCACACCTTTTCAGGCTCTTCATGTTTTTCAATACCACTTCATGCTCCTCCTATTTTTCAGAGCGTTTCATGCTCCTCATATTTTTCACACCTTTTGAAGCTCTTCATATTATTCACACCTTTTTAGGCTCTTCACGTTTTTCAACACCACTTCATGCTCCTCCTATTTTTCAGACAGTTTCATGCTCCTAATATTTTTGACACCTTAGGAAGCTCTTCATATTTTTCACACCTTTTCAGACTCTTCATGCTTTTCAAAATCGCTTCATGCTCCTCCTATTTTTCAGACCGGTTCATGCTCCTCATATTTTTCACATCCTTTCATGCTCTTCATAATTTTCACACCTTTTCAGGCTCTTCATGTTTTTAAACATCACTTCTTGCTCCTCCTATTTTTCAGACCGTTTCATGCTCCTCATATTTTTGACACATTTTGAAGATCTTCATATTTCTCACACCTTTTCAGGCTCTTCATGTTTTTCAACACCGCTTCATGCCCCTCCTATATTTCAGACCATTTCATGCTCATCTCATTTTTGACACCTTTTGAAGCTCTTCATATATTTCACACCTTTTGAAGCTCTTGATAATTTTCACACGTTTTCAGGCTCTTCATGTTTTTCAACAAGATTTCATGCTCCTCCTGTTTTTCAGACCGATGCATGCTCCTCATATTTTTGACACGTTTTGAAGCTCTTCATATTCTTCACAGCTTTTGATGCTCTTCATGTTTTTCAACACCGCTTCATGCTCCTCCTATTTTTCAGACCGTTTCATGCTCCTCATATTTTTGACACCTTTTGAAGCTCTTCATATACTTCACACCTTTTCAGGCTCTTCATGTTTTTCAACACCACTTCATGCTCCTCCTATTTTTCAGAGCGTTTCATGCTCCTCATATTTTTGACACCTTTTGAAGTTCCTCATATTTTTCACACCATTTCAGGCTCTTCATGTTTTTGAACACCGTTTCATGCTCCTCCTATTTTTCAGACCGTTTCATGCTCCTCATATTTTTGACACCTTTGAAGCTCTTCATATATTTCACACCTTTTCACGCTCTTCATGATTGTTAAAACCGTTTCTTGCTTTTCCTATTTTTCAGACTGATTCATGCTCCTCATATTTTTGACACCTTATGAAGCTCTTCATATTTTTCACACCTTTTCAGACTCTTCATGTTTTTCAACACCACTTCATGCTCATCCTATTTTTCAGACCGATTCAACCTCCTCATATTTTTGACACCTTTTGAAGCTCTTCAAATTTTTCACACATTATCAGGCTCTTCATGTTTTTCAACACCGCTTCATGCTCCTCCTATTTTTCAGACCTTTTCATGCTCCTCATATTTTTGACACCTTTTGAAGCTCTTCATATTTTTCACACCTTTTTTGGCTCTTCATGTTTTTCAACACCGCTTCATGCTCCTCCTATTTTTCAGACCGTTGCATGCTCCTCATATTTTTGACACCTTTTGAAGATCTCCATATTTCTCACACCTTTTCAGGCTCTTCATGTTTTTCAACACCGCTTCATGGTCCTCCTATCTTTCAGACAATATCATGCTCATCTCATTTTTTACTTCTTTTGAAGCTCTTCATATAATTCACACCTTTTGAAGCTCTTCATATTTTTCACACCTTTTCAGTCTCTTCATGTTTTTCAACACCAATTCATGTTCCTCCTAATATTCAGACCGTTTCATGCTCATCTCATTTTTGACACATTTTGAAGCTCTTCATATTTTTCACACCTTTTGAAGCTCTTCATATTTTTCACACCTTTTCAGACTCTTTTTGTTTTTCAACACCGCTTCATGCTCCTCCTATTTTTCAGATCGTCTCATGCTCCTCATATTTTTCACAGCTTTTGAAGCTCTTCATATTTTGCACACCTTTTCAGGCTCTTCATGTTTTTCAACACCGCTTCATTCTCCTATTTTTCAGACCGTTTCATGCTCCTCATATTTTTGACACCTTTTTAATCTCTTCATAAACTTCACAGTTTTTCAGGCTTTTCATGTTTTTCACCAACACTTCATGCTCCCCCTATTTTTTAGGCCATTTCATGCTCATCTCATTTTTGACACAGTTTGAAGCTCTTCATATTTTTCACACCTGTTGAAGCTCTTCATATTTTTCACACCTTTTGAAGCTGTTCATATTTTTCACACGTTTTCAGGCTCTTCATGTTTTCAACACCGCTTCATGCACCTCCTATTATTCAGACCGTTTCATGCCCCTCATATTTTTCACACCTTTTGAAGATCTTCATATATTTCACACCTTTTCAGGCTCTTCATGTTTTTGAACAAAACTTCATGCTTCTCCTATTTTTCAGACCGTTTCATGCTCGTCTCATTTTTGACACCTTTTGAAGCTGTTCATATTTTTCACACCTTTTCTGGCTCCCCATGTTTTTCAACACCGTTTCATGCTCCTCCTATTTTTCAGACCGTTTCATGCTCCTCATATTTTTGACACCTTTTGAAGCTGTTCATATTTTTCACACCTTTTCCGGCTCCCCATGTTTTTCAACACGGCTTCATGATCCTCCTGTTTTTCAGACCATTTCATGCTCCTCATATTTTTGACACCATTTGAGGTTCCTCATATTTTTCACACCTTTTCAGGCTCTTCATGTTTTTCACACCACTTCATGCTCCTCCTATTTTTCAGAACGTTTCATGCTCTTCATATTTTTGACACTTTTTGAATCTCTTCATATTTTTCACACCTTTTCTGGCTCTTCATGTTTTTCAACACCGCTTCATGCTCGTCCTACTTTCCAGACCGTTTCATGCTCGTCTCATTTTTGACACCTTTTGAAGCTCTTCATATTTCTCACTACTTTTAAGCTCTTCATGTTTTTCACACGTTTTCATGCTCTTCATGTTTTTCAACACCGCTTCATGCTCCTCCCATTTTTCAGACCGTTTCATGCTCCTCATATTTTTGACACTTTTTGAAGCTCTTCATATTTTACCCACCTTTTCAGGCTCTTCATGTTTTTGAACACCGCTTCATGCTCCTCCTATTTTTCAGACCGTTTCATGCTCCTCATGTATTTCCAAACTTTTGAAGCTCTTCATATTTTTCACACCTTTTCAGGCTCTTCATGTTTTTGAACAGCGCTTCATGCTCCTCCTATTTTTCAGACCGTTTCATGCTCCTCATAATTTTCAAGCCTTTTGAAGCTCTTCATATTTTTTACACGTTTTCCGGTTCTTCATGTTTTTGAACACTGCTTTATGTTCCTCCTATTTTTCAGACCGTTTCATGCTCCTCATGTATTGCACACCTTTTGAAGCGCTTCATATATTTCGCATGTTTTCACGCTCTTCATGTTTTTCAAAACCAATTCATGCTCCTCCTATTTTTCAGACTGTTTCATGCTCCTCATAATTTGGACATCTTTTGAAGCGCTTCATATTTTTCACACCTTTTGAGGCTTTTCATGTTCTTCAACACCGCTTCATGCTCCTCCTATTTTTCAAACCGTTTCAAGCTCCTCATATTTTTGACACCTTTTGAAGCGCTTCATATTTTTCACACCTTTTCAGGCTCTTCATGTTTTTCAAAACCGCTTCATGCTCCTCGTATTCTTCAGAAATTTTCATGATCCTCATATTTTTGACATCTTTTGAAGCTCTGCATATTTTTCACACCTTCTCAGGCTCTTCATGTTTTTCAACACCGCTTCATGCTCCTCCTATTTTTCAGAGCGTTTCATGCTCCTCATATATTTGACACCTTTTGAAGCTCTTTATATTTTTCACACCATTTCAGGCTCTTCATGTTTTTCAACAGCGCTTCATGATCCTCCTGTTTTTCAGACCGTTTCATGCTCCTAATATTTTTGACACCTTTTGAAGCTCTTCATATTTTTCATACGTTTTCAGGCTCCCCATGTTTTTCAACACGGCTTCATGATCCTCCTGCTTTTCAGACCGTTTCATGCTCCTCCTATTTTTCAGACCGTTTCATGCTCCTCATATTTTTGACTCCTTTTGAAACTCTTCATATTTTTCACACCTTTTCAGGTTCTTCATGTTTTCAACACAACTTCATGCTCCTCCTATTTTTCACACCGTTTCATGCTCCTCATATTTTTGACACCTTTTGAAGCTCTTCATATGTTTCACACCTCTTCAGGCTCTTCATGTATTTCAACACCATTTCATGCTACTCCTATTTTTCAGACCGTTTCATCCTCCTCATATTATTCACACCTTTTGAAGCTCTTCATATTTTTCACACCTTTTCAGGCTCTTCATATTTTTCAACACCATTTCATGCTCCTCCTCTTTTTCAGACCGTTTCATGCTCCTCATATTTTTGCCACCTTTTGAAGCTCTTCATATTTTTCACACCTTTTCAGGCTCTTCTTGCTTTTCAACTCCGCTTCATGCTCCTCCTATTTTTCATACCGTTTCATGCTCCTCATATTTTTGACACCTTGTGAAGCTCTTCATATGTTTCACACCTTTTCAGGCTCTTCATGTTTTTTAACACCGTTTCATGCTCCTCCTATTTTTCTGATCGTTTCCCACTCCTCATATGTTTCACACTTTTTGAAGCTCTTCATGTTTTTAAACACCTTTTGATGCTCCTCCTATATTTCAGTCAGTTTCATGCTCCTCATATTTTGACACCTTTTGAAGCTCTTCATATTTTTCACACCTTTTCAGGGTCTTCATGTTTTTCTACACCACTTCATGCTCCTCCTATTTTTGAGACCGTTCCTGCTCCTCATATTTTTGACACCTTTTGAAGCTCTTTATATGTTTCACACCTTTTGAAGCTCTTCATGTTTTTGAACACCGTTTCATGCTCCTCCTATTTTTCAGAACGTTTCATGCCCCTCATATTTTTGACACCTTTTGAAGCTCTTCATATATTTCACACCTTTTCAGGCTCTTCATGTTCTTTAACACCGCTTCATGCTCCTACTATTTTTCAGACCGTTTCCTGCTCCTCATATTTTTCACACCTTTTGAAGCTTGACATAATTTCACAGCTTTTCAGGCTCTTCATGTTTTTGAATACCGCTTCATGCTCCTCCTATTTTTCAGACCGTTTCATGCTCCTTATATTTTTGACACCTTTTGAAGCTCTTCATATTTTGCACACCTTTTCTAGCTCTTCATGTTTTTGAATACCGCTTCATGCTCCTCCTATTTTTCAGACCGTTTCATGCTCCTCATATATATGACACCTTTTGAAGCTCTTCATATTTTTCACACCTTTTCAGGGTCTTCATGGTTTTGAACACAGCTTCATGCTCCTCCTATTTTTCAGACCATTCGTGCTCCTCATATTTTTGACAACATTTGAAGCTCTTCATATTTTTCAAACCTTTTCTGGCTCTTCATGTTTTTGAATTCCGTTTCTTGCTCCTCCAATATTTCAGACCGTTTCATGCTCCTCATATTTTGACACCTTTTGAAGCTCTTCATATTTTTCACACCTTTTCAGGCTCTTCATGTTTTTCAACACCGTTTCATGCTGCTTCTATTTTTCACACCGTTTCATGCTCCTCATATTTTTGACACCTTTTGAAGCTCTTCATATTTCTCACACCTTTTCAGGCTCTTCATGTTTTTGAACACCGCTTCATGCTCCTCCTATTTTTCAGACCGTTTCATGCTCCTCATGCATTTCACTCCTTTTGAAGCTCTTCATATTTTTCAGAACTTTTCAGGATCTTCATGTTTTTCAACACCGCTTCATGCTCCTCCTACTTTTCAGACCGTTTAATGCTCCTCATATTTTTCACACGTTTTCAAGCTCTTCATATTTTTCACACCTTTTCAGGCTCTTCATGTTTTTGAACACCGTTTCATGCTCCTCATATTTTTCAGACCGTTTAATGCTCCTCATGTATATCACATCTTTTGAAGCTCTTCTTATGTTTCACACATTGTGAAGCTCTTCATGTTTTTTAACACCGCTTCATGCTCCTCGTATTTTTCAGACCGTTTCATGCTCCTCATATTTTTCACACCTTTTGAAGCTTGTCTTAATTTCACAGGTTTTCAGGCACTTCATGTTTTTCAACACCGCTTAATGCTCCTCCTGCTTTTCAAACCGTTTCATGCTCCTCATATTTTTGACACCTTTTGAAACTCTTCATATTTTTCACACCTTTTCAGCCTCTTCATGTTTTTCAACACCACTTCATGCTCCTCCTATTTTTCAGACCGTTTCATGCTCCTCATGCATTTCACACCTTTTGAAACTCGTCATATTTTTCAGAACTTTTCAGGATCTTCATGTTTTTCAACACCGCTTCATGCTCCTCCTACTTTTCAGACCGTTTCATGCTCCTCGTATTTTTGACACCTTTTGAAGCTCTTCATATGTTTCACACCTTTTGAAGCTCTTCATGTTTTTTAACACCTTTTCATGCTCCTCCTATATTTCAGACAGTTTCATGCTACTCATATTTTGACACCTTTTAAAGCTCTTCATATTTTTCACACCTTTTCAGGCTCGTCATGTTTTTCAACACCACTTCATGCTCCTCCTTTTTTTCAGACCGTTTCATGCTCCTCAGATTTTTGACACCTTTTGAAGCTCTTCATATTTCTCACACCTTTTCAGGCTCTTCATGTTTTTGAACACCGCTTCATGCTCCTCCTATTTTTCAGACCTTTTCATGCTCCTCATGCATTTCACACCTTTTGAAGCTCTTCATATTTTTCAGAACTTTCCAGGATCTTCATGTTTTTCAGCACCGCTTCATGCTCCTCCTACTTTTCAGACCGTTTAATGCTCCTCATAATTTTCATACGTTTTCAAGCTCTTCATATTTTTCACACCTTTTCAGGCTCTTCATGTTTTTGAACACCGTTTCATGCTCCTCATATTTTTCAGAACGTTTAATGCTCCTCATGTATTTCACATCTTTTGAAGCTCTTCATATTTTTCACACCTTTTCAGGCTCTTCATGTTTTTGAACACCGTTTCATGGTCCTCATATTTTTCAGACCGTTTAATGCTCCTCATGTATATCACATCTTTTGAAGCTCTTCTTATGTTTCACACATTGTGAAGCTCTTCATGTTTTTTAACACCGCTTCATGCTCCTCGTATTTTTCAGACCGTTTCATGCTCCTCATATTTTTCACACCTTTTGAAGCTCTTCATATTTTTCACACCATTTCAGGCTCTTCATGATTTTCAACACCGCTTTATGCTCCTCCTATTTTTCAGACCGTTTCATGCTCATCTCTTTTTTGACACCTTTTGAAGCTGTTCGTATTTTTTACACCTTTTGAAGCTCTTCATATTTTTACAACTTTTCAGGCTCTTCATGTTTTTCAACACCGCTTCATGCTTCTCCTATTTTTCAGACCGTTTCATGCTCCTCATATTTTTGACTCCTTTTGAAGCTCTTCATATTTTTCACACCTTTTGAAGCTCTTCGTATTTTTCACACCTTTTCAGGCTCTTCATGTTTTTCAACACCGTTTTATGCTGCTTCTATTTTTCAGACCGTTTCATGCTCCTCAAGTATTTCACACCTTTTGAAGCTCTTCATATTTTTCACACCTTTTCAGGCTCTTCATGTTTTTCAACACCGCTTCATGCTTCTCCTGTTTTTCAGACCATTTCATGCTCCTCTTAATTTTGACACCTTTTGAAGCTCTTCATATTTTCCACGTCTTTTCAGGCTCTTCATGTTTTTGAACACTGCTTCATGTTCCTTCTATTTTTCAGACCGTTTCATGCTCCTCAAATTTTTGAAAACTTTTGAAGCTCTTCATATTTTTCACACCATTTCAGGCTCTTCATGTTTTTGAAGACCGTTTCATGCTCCTTCTATTATTCAGACCGTTTCATGCTCCTCATGTATTTCACACCTTTTGAAGCTCTTCATATTTTTCACACGTTTTCAGGCTCTTCATGTTTTTCATCAATGCTTCATGCTCCTTCTCTTTTTCAGACCGTTTCATGCTCCTCATATTTTTCACACCTTTTGAAGCTCTTCATATTTTTCACACCTTTTCAGGCTCTTCACGTTTTTCAACACCGTCTCATGCTCCTCCTATTTTTCAGACCGTTTCATTCTCCTCATATTTTTGACACCGTTAGTAGCTCTTCATATTTTTCACACCTTTTCAGGCTCTTCATGTTTCTGAACACCGCTTCATGCTCCTCCTATTTTATACACCGTTTCATGCTCCTCATGTATTTCACACCTTTTGTAGCTCTTCATATTTTTTACACCTTTTCAAGCTCTTCATGTTTTTGAACAGCGCTTCATGCTCCTCCTATTTTTCAGACAGTTTCATGCTCCTCATATATTTCACACGTTTTGTAGCTCTTCATATTATTCACACCTTTTCAAACTCTGCATGTTTTTCAACACCACTTCATGCTCCTCCTATTTTGCAGACAGTTTCATGCTCCTCATATTTTTGACAACATTTGAAGCTCTTCATATTTCTAACACCTTTTCAGGCGCTTCATGTTTTTGAACACCGCTTCGTGCTCCTCCTATTTTTCAGACCGTTTCATGCTCATCTCATTTTTGACACCTTTTGAAGCTCTTCTTATTTTTCACATCTTTTGAAACTCTTCATATTTTTCACACGTTTTCAGGCTCTTCATGTTTTTCAACAACGTTTCATGCTCCTCCTATTTTTCAGACCGTTTCATGCTCCTCATATTTTTGACACCTTTTGAAGCTCTTCATATTTTTCACAACTTTTGAAGCTCTTATATTTTTCACACCTTTTCAGTCTCTTCATGATTTTCTACACCGCTTCATGCTCCTCCTATTTTTCAGACCGTTTCATGTTCCTCATATATTTGACACCTTTTGAAGCTCTTCATATATTTCACACCTTTTCAGGCGCTTCATGTTTTTCAACACCGCTTCATGCTACTCCTATTTTTCAGACCGTTTCATGCTCATCTCTTTTTTGACACCTTTTGAAGCTCTTCATATTTTTCACAACTTTTGAAGCTCTTCATATTTTTCAACACTGCTTTATGCTCCTCCTATTTTTCAGACCGTTTCATGCTCATCTAATTTTTGACACCTTTTTAAGCTCTTCATATATTTCACATCTTTTGAAGCTCTTCATATTTTTCACATTTTTGAAGCTCTTCATATTTTTCACACGTTTTCAGGCTCTTCATGATTTTGAACACCACTTCATGCCCCTCCTATTTTTCAGACAGTTTCATGCTCCTCATGTATTTTACACCTTTTGAAGCTCTTCATGTTTTTCACACCTTTTCAGGCTCTTCGTGATTTTCAAAACCGTTTCATGCTCCTCCTATTTTTCAGACCGTTTCATGCTCCTCATAATTTTGACCTCTTTTGAAGCTCCCAATATTTTTCACATCTTTTGAAGGTCTTCATATATTTCACCCTTTTTTCAGGCTCTTCATGTTTTTCAACACCGCTATAACTCCTCCTATTTTTCAGACCGTTTAATGCTCCTCCTGTACTTCACAACTTTTGAAGCTCTTCATATTTTTCACACCTTTTCAGGCTCTTCATGTTTTTCAACACCGCTTCATTCTCCTCCTATTTTCAGACCGTTTAATGCTCCTCCTGTACTTCACACCTTTTGAAGCTCTTCATATTTTTCACATCTTTTCAGGCTCTTCATGTTTTTCAACAACACTTCATGCTCCACCATTTTTCAGACCGCTTCAAGCTCATCTCATTTTTGACACTTTTTGTAGCTCTTCATATTTTTCACACCTTTTGAAGCTCTTCATAATTTTCACACGTTTTCAGGCTCTTCATGTTTTTCAACACCGCTTCATGCTTGTCATATTTTTGACACCTTTTGAAGCTCTTCATATTTTTCACAACTTTTCAGGCTCTTCAAGTTTTTGAACACCGCTTCATGATCCTCCTATTTTTCAGACCGTATCATGCTCGTCATATTTTTGACACCTTTTGAAGCTCTTCATATTTTTCACAACTTTTGAAGCTCTTCATATTTTTCACACCTTTTCAGGCTCTTCATGTTTTTGAACACCGCTTCATGCTGCTCCTATTTTTCAGACCGTTTCATGCTCCTCATATTTTTGAAAGCTTTTGAAGCTCTTCAAATTTTTCACACCTTTTCAGGCTCTTCATGTTATTCAACACCGCTTCATGATCCTCCTATTTTTCAGACCGTTTCATGCTCCTCATGTATTTCACACCTTTTGAAGCTCTTCATATTTTTCACACGTTTTCAGGCTCTTCATGTTTTTCATCAATGTTTCATGCTCCTCCTATTTTTCAGACCGTTTCATTCTCCTCATATTTTTGACACCGTTTGTAGCTCTTCATATTTTTCACACCTTTTCAGGCTCTTCATGTTTCTGAACACCGCTTCATGCTCCTCCTATTTTATACACCGTTTCATGCTCCTCATGTATTTCACACCTTTTGTAGCTCTTCATATTTTTTACACCTTTTCAAGCTCTTCATGTTTTTGAGCAGCGCTTCATGCTCCTCATATTTTTCAGACAGTTTCATGCTCCTCATGTATTTCACACCTTTTGTAGCTCTTCATATTATTCACATCTTTTCAGACTCTGCATGATTTTCAACACCACTTCATGCTCCTCCTATTTTGCAGACAGTTTCATGCTCCTTATATTTTTGACAACATTTGAAGCTCTTCATATTTCTAAAACCTCTTCAGGCGCTTCATGTTTTTGAACACCGCTTCGTGCTCCTCCTATTTTTCAGACCGTTTCATGCTCCTCATATTTTTGACACCTTTTGAAGCTCTTCATATTTTTCACAACTTTTGAAGCTCTTATATTTTTCACACCTTTTCAGGCTCTTCATGATTTTCAACACCGCTTCATGCTCCTCCTATTTTTCAGACCGTTTCATGTTCCTCATATATTTGACACCTTTTGAAGCTCTTCATATATTTCACACCTTTTCAGGCGCTTCATGTTTTTCAAAACCGCTTCATGCTCCTCCTATTTTTCAGACCGTTTCATGCTCATCTCTTTTTTGACACCTTTTGAAGCTCTTCATATTTTTCACAACTTTTGAAGCTCTTCATATTTTTCAACACTGCTTTATGCTCCTCCTATTTTTCAGACCGTTTCATGCTCATCTAATTTTTGACACCTTTTTAAGCTCTTCATATATTTCACATCTTTTGAAGCTCTTCATATTTTTCACATTTTTGAAGCTCTTCATATTTTTCACACGTTTTCAGGCTCTTCATGATTTTGAACACCACTTCATGCACCTCCTATTTTTCAGACAGTTTCATGCTCCTCATGTATTTTACACCTTTTGAAGCTCTTCATATTTTTCACACCTTTTCAGGCTCTTCGTGATTTTCAAAACCGTTTCATGCTCCTCCTATTTTTCAGACCGTTTCATGCTCCTCATATTTTTGACCTCTTTTCAAGCTCCCAATATTTTTCACATCTTTTGAAGCTCTTCATATATTTCACCCTTTTTCAGGCTCTTCATGTTTTTCAACACCGCTATATGCTCCTCCTATTTTTCAGACCGTTTATGCTCCTCCTGTACTTCACAACTTTTGAAGCTCTTCATATTTTTCACATCTTGTCAGGCTCTTCATGTTTTTCAACAACACTTCATGCTCCACCATTTTTCAGACCGCTTCAAGCTCATCACATTTTTGACACTTTTTGAAGCTCTTCATATTTTTCACACCTTTTGAAGCTCTTCATAATTTTCACACGTTTTCAGGCTCCTCTTGTATTTCAACACCGCTTCATGCTCCTCCTATTTTTCACAACTGTTGAAGCTCTTCATATTTTGCACAACTTTTCAGGCTCTTCATGTTTTTGAACACCGCTTCATGATCCTCCTATTTTTCAGACCGTTTCATGATCCTCATATTTTTGAAAGCTTTTGAAGCTCTTCAAATTTTTCACACATTTTCAGGCTCTTCATGTTTTTCAACACCGCTTCATGCTCCTCCTATTTTTCAGACCGTTTCATGCTCCTCATGTATTTCACACCGTTTGAAGCTCTTCATATTTTTCACACCTTTTGAAGCTCTTCATATATTTCACACCTTTTCAGGCTCTTCATGTTTTTCAACACCACTTCATTCTCCTCCTATTTTTCAGACCGTTTCATGCTCATCTAATTTTTGACACCTTTTGAAGCTCTTCATATTTTTCACATTTTTGAAGCTCTTCATATTTTTCACACGTTTTCAGGCTCTTCATGATTTTGAACACAACTTCATGCACCTCCTATTTTTCAGACCGTTTCATGCTCCTCATATTTTTGACACCTTTTGAAGCTCTTCATATTTTTCACAACTTTTGAAGCTCTTATATTTTTCACACCTTTTCAGGCTTTTCATGATTTTCAACACCGCTTCATGCTCCTCCTATTTTTCAGACCGTTTCATGTTCCTCATATATTTGACACCTTTTGAAGCTCTTCATATATTTCACACCTTTTCAGGCGCTTCATGTTTTTCAACACCGCTTCATGCTCCTCCTATTTTTCAGACCGTTTCATGCTCATCTCTTTTTTGTCACCTTTTGAAGCTCTTCATATTTTTCACAACTTTTGAAGCTCTTCATATTTTTCAACACTGCTTTATGCTTCTCCTATTTTTCAGACCGTTCATGCCCCTCATAATTTTGAAACATTTTGAAGCTCTTCATATTTATTACACCTTTTCAGGCTCTTCATGTTTTTCAACACCACTTCATCCTCCTCCTGTTTTTAAGACCGTTCATGTCCCTCATATTTTTGACACCTTTTGAAGCTCTTCATATTTTCACACGTTTTCAGGCTCTTCATGTTTTTCAACACCTTATCATGCTCATCGTATTTTTCAGACCGTTTCATGCTCCTCATATTTTTGACACGTTTTGAGTCTCTTCATATTTTTCACACATTTTAAGGCTCTTCATGTTTTTGAACACCGCTTCATGCTCCTCTTATTTGTGACACCTTTTGAAGCTCTTCATATTTTTCACACATTTTCAGGCTCTTTATGTTTTTTCACCACCGCTTCATGCTCCTCCTATTTTTGAGACCGTTTCATGCTCATCTCTTTTTTGACACCTTTTGAAGCTCTTCGTATTTTTTACACCTTTTGAAGCTCTTCATATTTTTATAACTTTTCAGGCTCTTCATGTTTTTCAACACCGCTTCATGCTTCTCCTGCTTTTCAGACCGTTTCATGCTCCTCATATTTTTGACACCTTTTGAAGCTCTTCATATTTTTCACATCTTTTCAGGCTCTTCATGATTTTCAACACCACTTCATGCTCCTCGTATTTTTCAGACCTTTTCATGCTCCTCATATTTTTGACACTTTTTGAAGCTCTTCATATTTTTCACACCTTTTGAAGCTCTTCGTATTTTTCACACCTTTTCAGGCTCTTCATGTTTTTGAACACCGTTTTATGCTGCTTCTATTTTTCAGACCATTTCATGCTCCTCATATATTTTAAACCTTTTGAAACTCTTCATATATTTCACACCTTTTCAGGCTGTTCATGTTTTTCAACAACGCTTCATGATCCTCCTATTTTTCAGACCGTTTCATGCTCCTCAAGTATTTCACACCTTTTGAAGCTCTTCATATTTTTCACACCTTTTCAGGCTCTTCATATTTTTCAACACCGCTTCATGCTTCTCCTGTTTTTCAGACCATTTCATGCTCCTCTTAATTTTGACACCTTTTGAAGTTCTTCATATTTTCCACATCTTTTCAGGCTCTTCATGTTTTTGAACACTGCTTCATGTTCCTTCTATTTTTCAGACCGTTTCATGCTCCTCAAATTTTTGAAAACTTTTGAAGCTCTTCATATTTTTCACACCTTTTCAGGCTCTTCATGTTTTTGAAGACCGATTCATGCTCCTCCTGTTTTTCAGACCGTTTCAGGCTCCTCATATTTTTGACACCTTTTGAAGCTCTTCAAATTTTTACAACTTTTCAGGCATTTCATGTTTTTGAACACCTCTTCATGCTCCTCCTATTTTTCACACCTTTTGAAGCTCTTCACATTTTTCACACCATTTCAGGCTCTTCATGTTTTTCAACACCGCTTCATGCTCCTCCTATTTTTCAGACCGTTTAATGCTCCTCCTTTACTTCACACCTTTTGAAGCTCTTCATATTTTTCACACCTTTTCAGGCTCTTCATGTTTTTCAACACCGCTTCATTCTCCTCCTATTTTCAGACCGTTTAATGCTCCTCCTGTACTTCACACCTTTTGAAGCTCTTCATATATTTCACACCTTTTCAGGCTCTTCATATTTTTCAACACCGCTTCATTCTCCTCCTATTTTCAGACCGTTTAATGCTCCTCCTGTACTTCACACCTTTTGAAGCTCTTCATATTTTTCACACCTTTTCAGGCTCTTCATGTTTTTCAACACCGCTTCATTCTCCTCCTATTTTCAGACCGTTTAATGCTCCTCCCGTCTTCACACCTTTTGAAGCTCTTCATATTTTTCACACCTTTTCAGGCTCTTCATGTTTTTCAACACCGCTTCATTCTCCTCCTATTTTCAGACCGTTTCATGCTCCTCAAGTATTTCACACCTTTTGAAGCTCTTCAATTTTTTCACACCTTTTCAGGCTCTTCATATTTTTCAACACCGCTTCATGCTTCTCCTGTTTTTCAGACCATTTCATGCTCCTCTTAATTTTGACACCTTTTGAAGCTCTTCATATTTTCCACATCTTTTCAGGCTCTTCATGTTTTTGAACACTGCTTCATGTTCCTTCTATTTTTCAGACCGTTTCATGCTCCTCAAATTTTTGAAAACTTTTGAAGCTCTTCATATTTTTCACACCTTTTCAGGCTCTTCATGTTTTTGAAGACCGATTCATGCTCCTCCTGTTTTTCAGACCATTTCAGGCTCCTCATATTTTTGACACCTTTTGAAGCTCTTCATATTTTTTACAAGTTTTCAGGCATTTCATGTTTTTGAACACCTCTTCATGCTCCTCCTATTTTTCACACCTTTTGAAGCTCTTCACATTTTTCACACCATTTCAGGCTCTTCATGTTTTTCAACACCGCTTCATGCTCCTCCTATTTTTCAGACCGTTTAATGCTCCTCCTGTACTTCACACCTTTTGAAGCTCTTCATATTTTTCACACCTTTTCAGCTTCTTCATGTTTTTCAACACCGCTTCATTCTCCTCCTATTTTCAGACCGTTTAATGCTCCTCCTGTACTTCACACCTTTTGAAGCTCTTCATATTTTTCACATCTTTTCAGGATCTTCATGTTTTTCAACAACACTTCATGCTCCACCATTTTTCAGACCGCTTCATGCTCATCTCATTTTTGACACTTTTTGAAGCTCTTCATATTTTTCACACCTTTTGAAGCTCTTCATATTTTTCACACGTTTTCAGGCTCTTCATGTTTTTCAACACCGCTTCATGCTCCTCCTATTTTTCACAACTGTTGAAGCTCTTCATATTTTTCACACCTTTTCAGGCTCTTCATGTTTTTCAACACCGCTTCATGATCCTCCTATTTTCCAGACCGTTTAATGCTCCTCATGTATTTCACACCTTTTGAAGCTCTTCATATTTTTCACACGTTTTCAGGCTCTTCATGTTTTTCATCAATGCTTCATTCTCCTTCTCTTTTTCAGACCGTTTCATGCTCCTCGTATTTTTCACACCTTTTGAAGCTCTTCATATTTTTCACACCTTTTCAGGCTCTTCATGTTTTTCAACACCGCTTCATGATCCTCCTATTTTCCAGACCGTTTAATGCTTCTCATGTATTTCACACCTTTTGAAGCTCTTCATATTTTTCACACGTTTTCAGGCTCTTCATGTTTTTCATCAATGCTTCATTCTCCTTCTCTTTTTCAGACCGTTTCATGCTCCTCGTATTTTTCACACCTTTTGAAGCTCTTCATATTTTTCACACCTTTTCAGGCTCTTCACGTTTTTCAACACCGTCTCAAGCTCCTCCTATTTTTGAGACCGATTCATTCTCCTCATATTTTTGACACCGTTTGTAGCTCTTCATATTTTTCACACCTTTTCAGGCTCTTCATGTTTCTGAACACCGCTTCATGCTCCTCCTATTTTATACACCGTTTCATGCTCCTCATGTATTTCACACCTTTTGTAGCTCTTCATAATTTTTACACCTTTTCAAGCTCTTCATGTTTTTGAACAGCGCTTCATGCTCCTCCTATTTTTCAGACAGTTTCATGCTCCTCATGTATTTCACACCTTTTGAAGCTCTTCGTATTTTTCACACCTTTTCAGGCTCTTCATGTTTTTGAACACCGCTTCATGCTCCTCATATATTTCAGACCGTTTCATGCTCCTCTTATTTGTGACACCTCTTAAGCTCTTCGTATTTTTCACACATTTTCAGGCTCTTCATGTTTTTCAACACTGCTTCATGATCCTCCTCTTTTTCAGACCGTTTCATGCTCCTCATATTTTTGACCTCTTTTGAAGCTCCTAATATTTTTCACATCTTATGAAGCTCTTCATATATTTCACACTTTTTCAGGCTCTTCATGTTTTTCAACACCGCTTCATGCTCCTCCTATTTTTCACAACTGTTGAAGCTCTTCATATTTTTCACATATTTTCAGGCTCTTCATGTTTTTCAACAACACTTCATGCTCCACCATTTTTCAGACCGCTTCACGCACATCTCATTTTTGAAACTTTTTCAAGCTCTTCATATTTTTCACACCTTTTGAAGCTCTTCATATTTTTCACACGTTTTCAGGCTCTTCATGTTTTTCAACACCGCTTCATGCTCCTCCTATTTTTCACAACTATTTAAGCTCTTCATATTTTTCAAACCTTTTCAGGCTCTTCATGTTTTTGAACACCGCTTCATGATCCTCCTATTTTTCAGACCGTTTCATGCTCATGTCAATTTTCACACCTTTTCAGGCTCTTCTTATTTTTCAAACAAGTGAAGCTCTTCATATTTTTCACACTTTTTCAGGCTTTTCATGTTTAGAATACCGCTTCATGCTCCTCCTATATTTCTGACCGTTTCTTCCTCCTCATGTATTTCACACCTTTTGAAGCTCTTCGTATTTTTCACACCTTTTCAGGCTCTTCATGTTTTTGAACACCGTTTTATGCTGCTTCTATTTTTCAGACCGTTTCATGCTCCTCATATATTTTAAACCTTTGAATCTCTTCATATTATTCACACCTTTTCAGGCTGTTCATGTTTTTCAACAACGCTTCATGATCCTCCTATTTTTCAGACAGTTTCATGCTCCTCATAATTTTTACACCCTTTGAAGCTCTTCTTAGATTTCACACCTTTTCAGACTCTTCATGTTTTCGAACACCACTTCAAGTTCCTCCTATTTTTGCGACGGTTTCATGCTCCTCATGTATTTCACTCCTTTTGAAGCTCTTCATATTTTTCACACCTTTTCAGGCTCTTCATGATTTTCAACCCCACTTCATGCTCCTCCTATTTTTCAGACCCTTTCATGTTCCTCATATTTTTGACACCTTTTGAAGCTCTTCATATTTTCTACACCTTTTCAGGCTCTTCATGTTTTTCAACACAGCTTCATGCTCCTCTAATTTTTCAGACCATTTGGTGCTCCTCATATTTTTCACAGCTTTTGAAGCTCTTCATATTTTTCACACCTTTTCAGGCTCTTCATGTTTTTCAACACCACTTCATGCTCCTCCTATTTTTCAGACCGTTTCATGCTCCTCATATTTTTGACACCTTTTGAAGCTCTTCATATTTTTCACACCTTTTCAGGCTCCTCCTGTTTTTGAACACCGTTTCATGCTCCTCCTATTTTTCAGACCATTTCATGCTCCTCATATTTTTGAAACCTTTTGAAGCTCTTCATATTTTTCACACCTTTTCAGGCTCCTCCTGTTTTTGAACACCGTTTCATGCTCCTCCTATTTTTCAGACCATTTCATGCTCCTCATATTTTTGACACCTTTTGAAGCTCTTCATATTTTTCACACCTTTTCAGGCTCTTCAAGTTTTTGAACAATGCTACAATGCTCCTCCTATTTTTCAGACCGTTTCATGCTCCTCATATTTTTGACCTCTTTTAAAGCTCTTCATATTTTTCACGCCTTTTGAAGCTCTTCATATATTTCACACTTTTTCAGGCTCTTCATATTTTTCAACACCACTATATGCTTCTCCTATTTCTCAGACCGTTTCATGCTCATCTCATTTTTGACAGCATTTGAAGCTCTTCATATTTTTCACAACTTTTGAAGCTCTTCATATTTTTCACACCTTTTCAGGCTCCTCATGTTTTTCAACACCGCTTCATGCTCCTCCTATTTTTCAGACCGTTTCATGCTCCTCTCATTTCTGAAATCTTTTGAAGCTCTTCATATATTTCACACATTTTCAGGCTGTTAATGTTTTTCAACACGGCTTCATGCTCCTCCTATTTTTCAGACCGTTTCATGCTCATCTAATTTATGACACCTTCTGAAGCTCTTCATAGTTTTCACAAATTTTCAGGCTCTTCATATTTTTGAACACCGCTTCATGCTCCTCCTATTTTTCAGACCGTTTCATGCTCCTCATTTATTTCACACATTTTGAAGCTCTTCATATTTTACACACCTTTTCAGGCTCGTCATGATTTTCAACAACACTTCATGCTCCTCCTATTTTTCAGACAGTTTCATGCTCATCTAATTTTTGACACCTTTTGAAGCTCTTCATATATTTCACACCTTTTGAAGCTCTTCATATTTTTCACATTTTTGAAGCTCTTCAAATTTTTCACACGTTTTCAGGCTCTTCATGTTTTTGAACACCGCTTCATGCTCCTCATATATTTCAGACCGTTTCATGCTCCTCATATTTGTGACACCTTTTGAAGCTCTTCGTATTTTTCACACATTTTCACGCTCTTCATGTTTTTCATCATGACTTCATGCTCCTCCTATTTTTCAGACCGTTTCATGCTCCTCATATTTTTGACACCTTTTGAAATCTTCATATACTTCACACCTTTTCAGATTCTTCATTTTTTTGAAAAGAACTTCATGCTCCTTCTATTTTTCAGACCGTTTCATGGTCATCTCATTTTTGACACGTTTTGAAGCTCCTCATATTTTTCATTCCTTTTGAAGATCTTCATATTTTTCACACGTTTTCAGGCTCTTCATATTTTTCAACACCGCATCATGCTTCTCCTATTTTTCAGACAGTTTCATTCTCCTCATATTTTTGACACGTTTTGAAGCTCTTCATATTTTTCACACCTTTTCAGGCTCTTCATGTTTTTCAACACTGTTTCATGATCCTCCTATTTTTCAGACCGATTCATGCTCCTCAAGTATTTCACACCTTTTGAGGCTTCATGTTTTTCAACACCACTTTATGCTCCACCTATTTTTCAGACCGTTTCATGCTCATCTCATTTTTGACACCTTTTGAAGCTCTTCATATTTTTCACACCTTTTGAAGCTCTTTATATTTTTCACAAGTTTTCAGATCTTCATGTTTTTCAACACCGCTTCTTGATCCTCCTATTTTTCAGACCGTTTCATGCTCCTCCTAATTTTCACACCTTTTGAAGCACCTCAAATTTTTCACACCTTTTCAGGCTCTTCATGTTCTTGAACACGGTTTCCTGCTCCTCCTTTTTTTCAGACCGTTTCATGCTCCTCATATTTTTGACACCTTTTGAATCTCTTCATATATTTCACACCTTTTCAGGCTCTTCATATATTGGAACACCGCTTCATGCTCCTTCTATTTTTCGGACGGTTTCATTCTCCTCATGTACTTCACACCTTTTGAAGCTCTTCATATATTTCACACTTTTTCAGGCTCTTCATGTTTTTCAACACCACTTCATGCTCCTCCTATTTTTCAGACCGTTTCATGCTCATCTCATTTTTGACACCTTCTGAAGCTCTTCATATTTGTTACACACTTTCAGGCTCTTCATGTTTTTCAACACGGCTTCATGCTACTCCTATTTTTCAGACCGTTTCATGCTCCTCATATTTTTCACACATTTTGAAGCTCTTCATATTTTTCACACATTTTCAGGCTCTTCATGTTTTTCAACACCACTTCATGCTCCTCCTATTTTTCAGACCGTTTCATGCTCCTCATGTATTTCACACCTTTTGAAGCTCTTCATATTTTTCACACTTTTTGAAGCTCTTCATATATTTCACACATTTTCAGGCTCTTCATGTTTTTCAACACCGCTTCATGCTCCTCCTTTTTTTCAGACCGTTTCATGGTCCTCATGTATTTCACACATTTTGAGGCTCTTCATATCTTTCACACCTTTTCAGCCGCTTCATGTTTTTGAACACCGTTTCATGCTCCTCCTATTTTTCAGACCGTTTCATGCTCCTCATATTTTTGACACCTTTTGAAGCTCTTCATATTTTTCACACATTTTCAGGCTCTTCATGTTTTTCACAAGTTTTCAGATCTTCATGTTTTTCAACACCGCTTCTTGATCCTCCTGTTTTTCAGATCGTTTCATGCTCCTCATATTTTTGTCACGTTTTGAAGCTCTTCATATTTTACACACATTTTCAGGCTCTTCATGTTTTTGAACATCGCTACATGCTCCTCCGAATTTTCACACCTTTTGAAGCACCTCAAATTTTTCACACCTTTTCAGGCTCTTCATGTTCTTGAACACGGTTTCCTGCTCCTCCTTTTTTTCAGACCGTTTCATGCTCCTCATATTTTTGACAGCTTTTGAATCTCTTCATATATTTCACACCTTTTCAGGCTCTTCATGTATTGGAACACCGCTTCATGCTCCTCCTATTTTTCGGACGGTTTCATTCTCCTCATGTACTTCACACCTTTTGAAGCTCTTCATATATTTCACACTTTTTCAGGCTCTTCATGTTTTTCAACACCACTTCATGCTCCTCCTATTTTTCAGACCGTTTCATGCTCTTCTCATTTTTGACACCTTCTGAAACTCTTCATATTTGTTACACCCTTTCAGGCCCTTCATGTTTTTCAACACGGCTTCATGCTCCTCCTATTTTTCAGACCGTTTCATGCTCCTCATATTTTTCACACCTTTTGAAGCTCTTAATATTTTTCACACATTTTCAGGCTCTTCATGTTTTTCAACACCGCTTCATGCTCCTCCTATTGTTCAGACCGTTTCATGCTCCTCTTATATTTGACACGTTTTGAGGCTCTTCATATATTTCACACCTTTTCAGGCTCTTCATTTTTTTCAACACCGCTTCATGCTCCTCCTATTTTTCAGACCGATTCAAGCTCCTCATATTTTTGACACCTTTTGAAGCACTTCATATTTTTCACACCTTTTCAGGCTCTTCATTTTTTTGAATACCGCTTCATGCTCCTCCTATTTTTCAGACCGTTTCATGCTCCTCATATTTTTGACACCTTTTGAAGCACTTCGTATTTTTCACACCTTTTCAGGCTCTTCATTTTTTTGAACACCGCTTCATGCTCCTCCTATTTTTCAGACCGTTTCATGCTCCTCATATACTTGACACCTTTTGAAGCCTTTCATATTTTTCACACATTTTCAGGTTTTCATGTTTTTCAACACTGCTTCATGCTCCTCCTATTTTTCAGAACGTTTCATGCTCCTCATGATTTTCACGTCGTTTGTAGCTCTTCATATTTTTCACAACTTTTGAAGCTCTTCATATTTTTCACACCTTTTGAAGCTCTTCATATTTTTCACATGTTTTCACACTCTTCATGTTTTCAACACCGCTTCTTGATCCACCTATATTTCAGACTGTTTCATGCTCCTAATATTTTTGTCACGTTTTGAAGCTCTTCATATTTTACACACATTTTCAGGCTCTTCATGTTTTTCAACACCGCTTCATGCTCCTCCTATTTTTAACACCTTTTGAAGCTCTTCATATTTTTCACACCTTTTCAGGCTCTTCATGTTTTTGAACACTGTTTCCTGATCCTCCTTTTTTTCAGACCGTTTCATGCTCCTAATATTTTTGACACGTTTTGAATCTCTTCATATATTTCACACCTTTTCAGGCTCTTCATATATTTGAACAACGCTTCATGCTCCTCCTATTTTTCAGACGGTTTCATCCTCCTCATGTATTTCACACCTTTTGAAGCTCTTCATATTTTTCACACCTTTTCAGGCTCTTCATGTTTTTGAACACCGTTTCATGCTGCTCCTATTTTTCAGACCGTTTCATACTCCTCATAGTTTTGACACCTTTTGAAGCTCTTCATATTTTTCACACCTTTTCAGGCTCTTCATGTTTTTCCACACCACTTCATGCTTCTCCTGTTTTTCAGACCGTTTCATGATCCTCATGAATTTCACACCTTTTGAAGCTCTTCATATTTTTCACACCTTTTCAGGCTCTTCATGTTTTTTATCACCGTTTCATGCTCCTATTTTTCAGACCGTTTCATGCTCCTCATATTTTTGACACCTTTTGCAGCTCTTCATATTTTTCACAAGTTTTCAGTCTCTTCATGATTTTGAACACCGCTTCATGATCCTCCTATTTTTAAGACCGTTTCATGCTCTTCATATTTTTGACACCTTTTGCAGCTCTTCATATTTTTCACACCTTTTCAGGCTCTTCATGTTTTTCAACACCGCTTCATGCTGCTTCTCTTTTTCAGACCGTTTCATGCTCCTCATATTTTTCACACCTTTTGAAGCTCCTCATATTTTTCACACCTTTTCAGGCTCTTCATGTTTTTCAACACAGCTTCATGCTCCTCTAATTTTTCAGACCATTTGGTGCTCCTCATATTTTTCACAGCTTTTGCAGCTCTTCATATTTTTCACACCTTTTCAGGCTCTTCATGATTTTCAACCCCACTTCATGCTCCTCCTATTTTTCAGACCGTTTCATGTTCCTCATATTTTTGACACCTTTTGAAGCTCTTCATATTTTCTACACCTTTTCAGGCTCTTCATGTTTTTCAACACAGCTTCATGCTCCTCTAATTTTTCAGACCATTTGGTGCTCCTCATATTTTTCACAGCTTTTGAAGCTCTTCATATTTTTCACACCTTTTCAGGCTCTTCATGTTTTTCAACACCACTTCATGCTCCTCCTATTTTTCAGACCGTTTCATGCTCCTCATATTTTTGACACCTTTTGAAGCTCTTCATATTTTTCACACCTTTTCAGGCTCCTCCTGTTTTTGAACACCGTTTCATGCTCCTCCTATTTTTCAGACCATTTCATGCTCCTCATATTTTTGACACCTTTTGAAGCTCTTCATATTTTTCACACCTTTTCAGGCTCTTCAAGTTTTTGAACAATGCTACAATGCTCCTCCTATTTTTCAGACCGTTTCATGCTCCTCATATTTTTGACCTCTTTTAAAGCTCTTCATATTTTTCACGCCTTTTGAAGCTCTTCATATATTTCACACTTTTTCAGGCTCTTCATATTTTTCAACACCACTATATGCTTCTCCTATTTCTCAGACCGTTTCATGCTCATCTCATTTTTGACAGCATTTGAAGCTCTTCATATTTTTCACAACTTTTGAAGCTCTTCATATTTTTCACACCTTTTCAGGCTCCTCATGTTTTTCAACACCGCTTCATGCTCCTCCTATTTTTCAGACCGTTTCATGCTCCTCTCATTTCTGAAATCTTTTGAAGCTCTTCATATATTTCACACATTTTCAGGCTGTTAATGTTTTTCAACACGGCTTCATGCTCCTCCTATTTTTCAGACCGTTTCATGCTCATCTAATTTATGACACCTTCTGAAGCTCTTCATAGTTTTCACAAATTTTCAGGCTCTTCATATTTTTGAACACCGCTTCATGCTCCTCCTATTTTTCAGACCGTTTCATGCTCCTCATTTATTTCACACATTTTGAAGCTCTTCATATTTTACACACCTTTTCAGGCTCGTCATGATTTTCAACAACACTTCATGCTCCTCCTATTTTTCAGACAGTTTCATGCTCATCTAATTTTTGACACCTTTTGAAGCTCTTCATATATTTCACACCTTTTGAAGCTCTTCATATTTTTCACATTTTTGAAGCTCTTCAAATTTTTCACACGTTTTCAGGCTCTTCATGTTTTTGAACACCGCTTCATGCTCCTCATATATTTCAGACCGTTTCATGCTCCTCATATTTGTGACACCTTTTGAAGCTCTTCGTATTTTTCACACATTTTCACGCTCTTCATGTTTTTCATCATGACTTCATGCTCCTCCTATTTTTCAGACCGTTTCATGCTCCTCATATTTTTGACACCTTTTGAAATCTTCATATACTTCACACCTTTTCAGATTCTTCATTTTTTTGAAAAGAACTTCATGCTCCTTCTATTTTTCAGACCGTTTCATGGTCATCTCATTTTTGACACGTTTTGAAGCTCCTCATATTTTTCATTCCTTTTGAAGATCTTCATATTTTTCACACGTTTTCAGGCTCTTCATATTTTTCAACACCGCATCATGCTTCTCCTATTTTTCAGACAGTTTCATTCTCCTCATATTTTTGACACGTTTTGAAGCTCTTCATATTTTTCACACCTTTTCAGGCTCTTCATGTTTTTCAACACTGTTTCATGATCCTCCTGTTTTTCAGACCGATTCATGCTCCTCAAGTATTTCACACCTTTTGAGGCTTCATGTTTTTCAACACCACTTTATGCTCCACCTATTTTTCAGACCGTTTCATGCTCATCTCATTTTTGACACCTTTTGAAGCTCTTCATATTTTTCACACCTTTTGAAGCTCTTTATATTTTTCACAAGTTTTCAGATCTTCATGTTTTTCAACACCGCTTCTTGATCCTCCTATTTTTCAGACCGTTTCATGCTCCTCCTAATTTTCACACCTTTTGAAGCACCTCAAATTTTTCACACCTTTTCAGGCTCTTCATGTTCTTGAACACGGTTTCCTGCTCCTCCTTTTTTTCAGACCGTTTCATGCTCCTCATATTTTTGACACCTTTTGAATCTCTTCATATATTTCACACCTTTTCAGGCTCTTCATATATTGGAACACCGCTTCATGCTCCTTCTATTTTTCGGACGGTTTCATTCTCCTCATGTACTTCACACCTTTTGAAGCTCTTCATATATTTCACACTTTTTCAGGCTCTTCATGTTTTTCAACACCACTTCATGCTCCTCCTATTTTTCAGACCGTTTCATGCTCATCTCATTTTTGACACCTTCTGAAGCTCTTCATATTTGTTACACCCTTTCAGGCTCTTCATGTTTTTCAACACGGCTTCATGCTACTCCTATTTTTCAGACCGTTTCATGCTCCTCATATTTTTCACACCTTTTGAAGCTCTTCATATTTTTCACACATTTTCAGGCTCTTCATGTTTTTCAACACCACTTCATGCTCCTCCTATTTTTCAGACCGTTTCATGCTCCTCATGTATTTCACACCTTTTGAAGCTCTTCATATTTTTCACACTTTTTGAAGCTCTTCATATATTTCACACATTTTCAGGCTCTTCATGTTTTTCAACACCGCTTCATGCTCCTCCTTTTTTTCAGACGGTTTCATGGTCCTCATGTATTTCACACATTTTGAGGCTCTTCATATCTTTCACACCTTTTCAGCCGCTTCATGTTTTTGAACACCGTTTCATGCTCCTCCTATTTTTCAGACCGTTTCATGCTCCTCATATTTTTGACACCTTTTGAAGCTCTTCATATTTTTCACACATTTTCAGGCTCTTCATGTTTTTGAACATCGCTACATGCTCCTCCGAATTTTCACACCTTTTGAAGCACCTCAAATTTTTCACACCTTTTCAGGCTCTTCATGTTCTTGAACACGGTTTCCTGCTCCTCCTTTTTTTCAGACCGTTTCATGCTCCTCATATTTTTGACAGCTTTTGAATCTCTTCATATATTTCACACCTTTTCAGGCTCTTCATGTATTGGAACACCGCTTCATGCTCCTCCTATTTTTCGGACGGTTTCATTCTCCTCATGTACTTCACACCTTTTGAAGCTCTTCATATATTTCACACTTTTTCAGGCTCTTCTTGTTTTTCAACACCACTTCATGCTCCTCCTATTTTTCAGACCGTTTCATGCTCTTCTCATTTTTGACACCTTCTGAAACTCTTCATATTTGTTACACACTTTCAGGCTCTTCATGTTTTTCAACACGGCTTCATGCTCCTCCTATTTTTCAGACCGTTTCTTGCTCCTCATATTTTTCACACCTTTTGAAGCTCTTAATATTTTTCACACATTTTCAGCTCTTCATGTTTTTCAACACCGCTTCATGCTCCTCCTATTGTTCAGACCGTTTCATGCTCCTCTTATATTTGACACGTTTTGAGGCTCTTCATATATTTCACACCTTTTCAGGCTCTTCATTTTTTTCAACACCGCTTCATGCTCCTCCTATTTTTCAGACCGATTCAAGCTCCTCATATTTTTGACACCTTTTGAAGCACTTCATATTTTTCACACCTTTTCAGGCTCTTCATTTTTTTGAATACCGCTTCATGCTCCTCCTATTTTTCAGACCGTTTCATGCTCCTCATATTTTTGACACCTTTTGAAGCACTTCGTATTTTTCACACCTTTTCAGGCTCTTCATTTTTTTGAACACCGCTTCATGCTCCTCCTATTTTTCAGACCGTTTCATGCTCCTCATATTTTTGACACTTTTTGAAGCTCTTCATATTTTTCACATCTTTTCAGTATCTTCCTGTTTTTGAACACCGTTTCATGCTCCTCCTATTTTTCAGTCCGTTTAATGCTCCTCATGTATTTCACACCTTTTGAAGCTCTTCATATTTTTCACACGTTTTCAGGCTCTTCATGTTTTTGAACACCGCTTCATGCTCCTCCAATTTCAGACCGTTTCATGCTCCTCATGTATTTCACACCTTTTGAAGCTCTTCATATTTTTAACAACTTTTCAGGCTCCTCATGTTTTTGAACACCGCTTCATGCTCCTCCTATTTTCCAGACCGTTTCATGCTCCTCATATTTTCGACACCTTTTGCAGGTCTTCATATTTTTCACACCTTTTCAGGCTCTTCATATTTTTGAACACTGCTTCATGATCCTCCTATTTTTCAGACCGTTTCATGCTCTTCATATTTTTGACACCTTTTGAAGCTCTTCATATTTTTCACACCTTTTCAGGCTCTTCATGTTTTTCCACACCACTTCATGCTTCTCCTATTTTTCAGACCGTTTCATGATCCTCATGAATTTCACCATTTTGAAGCTCTTTATATTTTTCACACATTTTCAGGCTCTTCATGTTTTTGATCACCGCTTCATGATCCTCCTATTTTTCAGACCGTTTCATGCTCTTCATATATTTGACACCTCTTGAAGCTCTTCATATTTTTCACACCTTTTCAGGCTCTTCATGTTTTTCCCCACCACTTCATTCTTCTCCTATTTTTCAGACCATTTCATGCTCCTCATGAATTTCACACCTTTTGAAGCTCTTCATATTTTTCACACCTTTTCAGGCTCTTCATGTTTTTTATCACCTTTTCATGCTCGTATTTTTCAGACCGTTTCATGCTCCTCATATTTTTGACACCTTTTGCAGCTCTTCATATTTTTCACAAGTTTTCATTCTCTTCATGATTTTGAACACTGCTTCATGATCCTCCTATTTTTAAGACCGTTTCATGCTCTTCATATTTTTGACACCTTTTGCAGCTCTTCATATTTTTCACACCTTTTCAGGCTCTTCATGTTTTTCAACACCGCTTCATGCTGCTTCTCTTTTTCAGACCGTTTCATGCTCCTCATATTTTTCACACCTTTTGAAGCTCCTCATATTTTTCACACCTTTTCAGGCTCTTCATGTTTTTGAACACCGCTTCATGCTCCTCCAATTTTTCAGACCGTTTCATGCTCCTCATATTTTTCACACCTTTTGCAGCTCTTCATATTTTTCACACGTTTTCAGGCTCTTCATGTTTTTCAACACCGTTTCATGCTGCTTCTATTTTTCAGACCGTTTCATGCACCTCATATTTTTCACACCTTTTGAAGCTCTTCATATTTTTCACACGTTTTCAGGCTCTTCATGTTTTTCAACACCGTTTAATTCTGCTTCTATTTTTCAGACCGTTTCATGCTCCTCATATTTTTGACACCTTTAGACTCTTCATATTTTTAACACCTTTTCAGCCTCTTCATGTTTTTCACACATTTTCAGCCTCTTCATGTTTTTGAACACCCCTTCTTGCTCCTTTTATTTTTCAGAGAGTTTCATGCTCCTCATGTATTTCACACCTTTTAAAGCTCTTCATATTTTTCACACCTTTACAGGCTCTTCATGTTTTTGAACACCGTTTCATCCTCCTCCTATTTTTCAGACCGTTTCATGCTCCTCATATTTTTGACACCTTTTGAAGCTCTTCATATTTTTCACACCTTTTCAAGCTCTTCATGTTTTTGCACACTGCTTCATGCTCTTCCTATTTTTCAGACCGTTTCATGCTCCTCATATTTTTGACACCTTTTGAAGCTCTTCATATTTTTCACACCTTTTCAGGCTCTTCATGTTTTTCAACACCAATTCATGCTTCTCCTATTTTTCAGACTGTTTAATGCTCCTCATATTTTTGACACCTTTAGAAACTCTTCATATTTTTCACACCGTTTCAAGCACTTCATGGTTTTCCACACCGCGTCATGCTCCTCCTATTTTTCATACCGTTTCATTCTCCTCATATTTTTGACATCTTTTGAAGCTCTCATATATTTCACACCTTTTCAGGCTCTTCATTTTTTTCAACACCACGTCATGCTCCTCCTATTTTTCAGACCCTTTTATGCTCTTCTCATTTTTGACACCTTTTGAAGCTCTTCATATTTTTCACACCTTTTGAAGCTCTTCATGGTTTTCACACCTTTTCAGGCTCTTCATGTTTTTCAACACCGCTTCATGCTCCTTCTATTTTTCTGACCGTTTCATGCTCCTCATAATTTTGACACATTTTGAAGCTCTTCATATTTTTCACACCTTTTCAGGCTCTTCATGTTTTTCAACACTGCTTCGTGCTCCTCCTCTTTTTCAGACCGTTTCATGCTCCTCATATTTTTGACATCTATTGAAGCTCTTCATATTTCTCACACCTTTTCAGGTTCTTCACGTTTTTCAACACCACTTCATGCTCCTCCTATTTTTCAGACCGTTTCATGCACATCTCATTTTTGACACCTTTTGAAGCACTTCATATCTTTCATATTTTTGAAGTTCTTCATATTTTCACAGGTTTTCAGACTCTTCATTTTTTTCAACACCGCTTCATGCTCCTGCTATTTTTCAGACCGTTTCATGCTCTTCATATATTCGACACCTCTTGAAGCTCTTCATATTTTTCACACCTTTTCAGGCTCTTCATGTTTTTCCCCACCACTTCATTCTTCTCATATTTTTCAGACCGTTTCATGATCCTCATGAATTTCACACATTTTGAAGCTCTTTATATTTTTCACACATTTTCAGGCTCCTCATGTTTTTGATCACCGCTTCATGATACTCCTATTTTTCAGACCGTTTCATGCTCTTCATATATTTGACACCTCTTGAAGCTCTTCATATTTTTCACACCTTTTCAGGCTCTTCATGTTTTTCCCCACCACTTCATTCTTCTCCTATTTTTCAGACCATTTCATGCTCCTCATGAATTTCACACCTTTTGAAGCTCTTCATATTTTTCACACCTTTTCAGGCTCTTCATGTTTTTTATCACCGTTTCATGCTCCTATTTATCAGACCGTTTCATGCTCCTCATATTTTTGACACCTTTTGCAGCTCTTCATATATTTCACAAGTTTTCAGTCTCTTCATGGTTTTGAACACCGCTTCATGATGCTCCTATTTTTAAGACCGTTTCATGCTCTTCATATTTTTGACACCTTTTGCAGCTCTTCATATTTTTCACACCTTTTCAGGCTCTTCATGTTTTTCAACACCGCTTCATGCTGCTTCTCTTTTTCAGACCGTTTCATGCTCCTCATATATTTCACACCATTTGAAGCTCCTCATATTTTTCACACCTTTTCAGGCTCTTCATGTTTTTGAACACAGCTTCATGCTACTCCTATTTTTTAGAGAGTTTCATGCTCATCTCATTTTTGACACCTTTTGAAGCTCTTCATATTTCTCACAACTTTTTAGGCTTTTCATATTTTTGAACACCGCTTCATGCTCCTCCTATTTTTCAGAGAGTTTCATGCTCCTCATGTATTTCACATCTTTTGAAGCTCTTCATATTTCTCACAACTTTTTAGGCTCTTCATGTTTTTCCACATCACTTCATGCTTCTCGTATTTTTTGGCCTGTTTCATGCTCCTCATGTATTTCACACCTTTTGAAGCTCTTCATATTTTTCACACCTTTTCAGACTCTTCATGTTTTTAATCACCGTTTCATGCTTCTCCTATTTTTCAGACCGTTTCATGCTCCTCATATATTTGACACATTTTGAAGCTCTTTATATTTTTCACACATTTTCAGGCTCTTCATGTTTTTGAACACTGCTTCATGATCCTCCTATTTTTCAGACCTTTTCATGTTCTTCATATGTTTGACACATTTTGAAGCTCTTCATATTTTTCACACCTTTTCAGGCTCTTCATGTGTTTCAACACCACTTCATGCTTCTCCTATTTTTCAGACCGTTTCATGCGCCTCATGTATTTCACACCTTTTGAAGCTCTTCATAATTTTCACATCTTTTCAGTCTCTTCATGTTTTTGAACACCATTTCATGCCGCTTCTATTTTTTAGACCGTTTCCTGCTCCTCATATTTTTCACACCTTTTGATGCTCTTCATATTTTTCACACGTTTTCAGGCTCTTCTTGTTTTTCAACACCGCTTCATGCTCCTCCTATTTTTCAGACCGTTTCTTGCACCTCATATTTTTCTCACCTTTTGAAGCGCTTCATATTTTCCACACCTTTTCAGTCTCTTCATGTTTTTCAACACCGCTTCATGCTCCTCCTATTTTTCAGACCGTTTCATGCTCCTCATATTTTTGACACGTTTTGAAGCTCTTCATATTTTTCACACGTTTTCAGGCTCTTCATATTTTTCACACCTTTTCAGGCTCTTCATGTTTTTGAACACCATTTCATGATCCTCCTATTTTTCTGACCGTTTAATGCTCCTCATATTTTTGACACCTTTAGAAACTCTTCATATTTTTCACACCTTTTCAAGCACTTCATGGTTTTCCACACCTCTTCATGCTCCTCCTATTTTTCAGACGGTTTCATGCTATTCATATTTTTGATAACTTTTGAAGCTCTTCATATTTTTCACACCTTTTCAGGCTCTTCATGTTTCTCAAGACCACTTCATGCTCCTCCTATTTTTCAGACCGTTTCATGCTCATCTCATTTTTGACACCTTTTGAAGTTCTTCATATTTTTCCCACCTTTTGAAGCTCTTCATATATTTCACACGTTTTCAGGTTCTTCATGTTTTTCAACACCGTTTCATGCTGCTTCTATTTTTCAGACCGTTTCATGCTCCTCATATTTTTCACACCTTTTGAAGCTCTTCATATTTTTCACACGTTTTCAGGCTCTTCATGTTTTTCAACACCGTTTAATTCTGCTTCTATTTTTCAGACCTTTTCATGCTCCTCATATTTTTCACACCTTTTGAAGCTCTTCATATTTTTCACACGTTTTCAGGCTCTTCATGTTTTTCAACACCGTTTAATTCTGCTTCTATTTTTCAGACCGTTTCTTGCTCCTCATATTTTTGACACCTTTAGACTCTTCATATTTTTAACACCTTTTCAGCCTCTTCACGTTTTTCACACATTTTCAGCCTCTTCATGTTTTTGAACACCCCTTCTTGCTCCTTTTATTTTTCAGAGAGTTTCATGCTCCTCATGTATTTCACACCTTTTAAAGCTCTTCATATTTTTCACACCTTTACAGGCTCTTCATGTTTTTGAACACCGTTTCATCCTCCTCCTATTTTTCAGACCGTTTCATGCTCCTCATATTTTTGACACCTTTTGAAGCTCTTCATATTTTTCACACCTTTTCAAGCTCTTCATGTTTTTGCACACCGCTTCATGCTCCTCCTATTTTTCATACCGTTTCATTCTCCTCATATTTTTGACACCTTTTGAAGCTCTCATATATTTCACACCTTTTCAGGCTCTTCATTTTTTTCAACACAACGTCATGCTCCTCCTATTTTTCAGACCCTTTTATGCTCTTCTCATTTTTGACACCTTTTGAAGCTCTTCATATTTTTCACACCTTTTGAAGCTCTTCATGTTTTTCACACCTTTTCAGGCTCTTCATGTTTTTCAACACCGCTTCATGCTCCTTCTATTTTTCTGACCGTTTCATGTTCCTCATAATTTTGACACATTTTGAAGCTCTTCATATTTTTCACACCTTTTCAGGCTCCTCATGTTTTTCAACACCGCTTCGTGCTCCTCCTCTTTTTCAGACCGTTTCATGCTCCTCATATTTTTGACATCTATTGAAGCTCTTCATATTTCTCACACCTTTTCAGGTTCTTCATGTTTTTCAACACCACTTCACGCTCCTCCTATTTTTCAGACCGTTTCATGCACATCTCATTTTTGACACCTTTTGAAGCTCTTCATATTTTTCATATTTTTGAAGTTCTTCATATTTTCACACGTTTTCAGACTCTTCATGTTTTTCAACACCGCTTCATGCTCCTGCTATTTTTCAGACCATTTCATGCTCTTCAAATATTTGACACCTCTTGAAGCTCTTCATATTTTTCACACCTTTTCAGGCTCTTCATATTATTCCCCACCACTTCATTCTTCTCCTATTTTTCAGACCATTTCATGCTCCTCATGAATTTCACACCTTTTGAAGTTCTTCATATTTTTCACACCTTTTCAGGCTCTTCATGTTTTTTATCACCGTTTCATGCTCCTATTTTTCAGACCGTTTCATGCTCCTCATATTTTTGACACCTTTTGCAGCTCTTCATATTTTTCACAAGTTTTCAGTCTCTTCATTATTTTGAACACCGCTTCAAGATCCTCCTATTTTTAAGACCGTTTCATGCTCTTCATATTTTTCACACCTTTTCAGGCTCTTCATGTTTTTCAACACCGTTTCATGCTGCTTCTCTTTTTCAGACCGTTTCATGCTCCTCATATTTTTCACACCTTTTGAAGCTCCTCATATTTTTCACACCTTTTCAGGCTCTTCCTGTTTTTGAACACAGCTTCATGCTACTCCTATTTTTCAGACTGTTTCATGCTCCTCATATTTTTCACACCTTTTGAAGCTCCTCATATTTTTCACACCTTTTCAGGCTCTTCATGTTTTTCAACACCGTTACATGATCCTCCTATTTTTCAGACTGTTTCATGCTCATCTCATTTTTGACACCTTTTGAAGCTTTTCAGATTTTTCACAACTTTTTAGGCTCTTCATGTTTCTCAACACGGCTTCATGCTCCACATATTTTTCAGAGAGTTTCATGCTCATCTCATTTTTGACACCTTTTGAAGCTCTTCATATTTCTCACAACTTTTTAGGCTTTTCATATTTTTGAACACCGCTTCATGCTCCTCCAATTTTTCAGGCCGTTTCATGCTCCTCATAATTTTGACACCTTTTGAAGCTCTTCATATGTTTCACACCTTTTCAGGCTCTTCATTTTTTTCAACACCACTTCATGCTCCTCCTATTTTTCAGACGGTTTCATGCTCATCTCATTTTTTACACCTTTTGAAGCTCTTCATATTTTTCACACCTTTTGATGCTCTTCATAGTTTTCACACGTTTTCAGGCTCTTCTTGTTTTTCAACACCGCTTCATGCTCCTCCTATTTTTCAGACCGTTTCATGCTCCTCATATTTTTGACACCTTTTGAAGCTCTTCGTATTTTTCACAAATTTTCAGTCTCTTCCTGTTTTTGAACACCGTTTCATGCTCCTCCTATTTTTCAGTCCGTTTAATGCTCCTCATGTATTTCACACCTTTTGAAGCTCTTCATATTTTTCACAACTTTTCAGGCTCCTCATGTTTTTGAACACCGTTTCATGCTCCTCCTATTTTCCAGACCGTTTCATGCTCCTCATATTTTTGACACCTTTTGCAGGTCTTCATATTTTTCACACCTTTTCAGGCTCTTCATGTTTTTGAACACCGCTTCATGATCCTCCTATTTTTCAGACCGTTTCATGCTCTTCATATTTTTGACATCTTTTGAAGCTCTTCATATTTTTCACACCTTTTCATGCTCTTCATGTTTTTCCACACCACTTCATGCTACTCCTATTTTTCAGAGCGTTTCATGATCCTCATGAATTTCACACATTTTGAAGCTCTTTATATTTTTCACACATTTTCAGGCTCTTCATGTTTTTGATAACCGCTTCATGATTCTCCTATTTTTCAGACCGTTTCATGCTCTTCATATATTTGACAACTCTTGAAGCTCTTCATATTTTTCACACCTTTTCAGGCTCTTCATGTTTTTCAACACAGTTTCATGCTCCTCCTATTGTTCAAACCGTTTAAAGCTTCTCATATTTTTGACACCTTTTGAGCTCATCATATTTTTCACACCTTTTCAGGCTCTTCATGTTTTTCAACACCGTTACAGGATCCTCCTATTTTTCAGACCGTTTCATGCTCATCTCATTTTTGACACCTTTTGAAGCTCTTCATATTTCTCACAACTTTTTAGGCTCTTCATATTTTTGAACACCGCTTCATGCTCCTCCTATTTTTCAGAGAGTTTCATGCTCCTCATGTATTTCACATCTTTTGAAGCTCTTCATATTTCTCACAACTTTTTAGGCTCTTCTTGTTTTTCCACATCACTTCATGCTTCTCCTGTTTTCGGCCTGTTTCATGCTCCTCATGTATTTCACACCTTTTGAAGCTCTTCATATTTTTCACACCTTTTTAGGCTCTTCATGTTTTTAATCACCGTTTCATGCTCCTCCTATTTTTCAGACCGTTTCATGCTCCTCATATATTTGACACATTTTGAAGCTCTTTATATTTTTCACACATTTTCAGGCTCTTCATGTTTTTGAACACTGCTTCATGATCCTCCTATTTTTCAGACCGTTTCATGTTCTTCATATGTTTGACACATTTTGAAGCTCTTCATATTTTTCACACCTTTTCAGGCCCTTCATGTTTCTCAACACCACTTCATGCTTCTCCTATTTTTCAGACCGTTTCATGCGCCTCATGTATTTCACACCTTTTGAAGCTCTTCATAATTTTCACATCTATTCAGTCTCTTCATGTTTTTGAACACCATTTCATGCCGCTTCTATTTTTCAGACCGTTTCCTGCTCCTCATATTTTTCACACCTTTTGAAGCTCCTCATATTTTACACATATTTTCACCCTCTTCATGTTTTTCAACAGCTTTTCATGCTCCTCCTATTTTTCAGACCGTTTCATTCTCTTCATATTTTTGACACTTTTTGAAGCTCTTCATATTTTTCACACCTTTTCAGGCTCTTCATCTTTTTCAACACAGTTTCATGCTCCTCATATTTTTCAGACCGTTTCATTCTCCTCATATTTATGTCAACTTTTGAAACTCTTCATTTTCTTCACACCTTTTCATGCTCTTCATGTTTTTGAACACTGCTTCATGCTCCTCCTATGTTTCAGACCGTTTCATCCTCCTCATATTTTTGAAACCTTTTGAAGTTCTTCATATATTTCACACCTTTTCAGTCTCTTCATGTTTTTAAACACCTCTTCATTCTTTTCCTGTTTTTCAGACCATTTCATGCTCCTCATATTTTTCACACTTTTTGAAGCTCTTCATATTTTTCACACTTTTTGAAGCTCTTCATACTATTCACACCTGTCAGGCTCTTCATGTTTTTGAACACCGCTTCCTGCTCCCCTATTTTTTAGATCGTTTCATGCTCGTCATAATTTTCACACTTTTTGAAGCTCTTCATATTTTTCACAATTTTTCAGGCTCTTCATATTTTTGAACATCGTTTCATGCTCCTCCTTTTATTCAGACCGTTTCATGCTCCTCATATTTTTGACACCTTTTGAACCTCTTCATATTTTTCACACCTATTCAGGGTCTTCATATTTTTCAACACCGCTTCATGCTCCTCCTATTTTTCAGACCGTTTCATGCTCCTCATATTTTTGACACGTTTTGAAGCTCTTCATTTATTTCACACCTTTTCAGGCTCTTCATGTTTTTCAACATCGCTTCATGCTTCTCGTATTTTTCAGACCTTTTCATGCTCCTCATATTTTTCACACCTTTTCATGCTCTTCTTGTTTTTCAACACAGTTTCATGCTCCTCATATGTTTGACACCTTTTGAATCTCTTCATATTATTCACAGCTTTTCAGGCTCTATATGATTTTCAACACCGCTACATGCTCCTCATATTTTTGAGACCGTTTCATGCTCCTAATACTGTTCACAACTTTTCAAGATCTTCATGTTATTCAACACCGCTTCATGCTCTTCCTATTTTTCAGACCGTTTCATGCTCCTCATATTTTTGATACCTTTGAAGCTCTTCATATTTTTCACACCTTTTCAGGCTCTTCATGTTTTGAACACCATTTCATGCTCCTCCTATTTTTCAGACCGTTTCATGCTCCTCATATGTTTGACACCTTTTGAATCTCTTCATATTATTCACACCTTTTCAGGCTCTTCATGATTTTCAACACCGCTTCATGCTCCCCATATTTTTGAGACCGTTTTATGCTACTCATATTTTGACACCTTTTGAAGCTCTTCATGTATTTCAGACCTTTTCAGGCTCTTCATGTATTTCAACACCGCTTCTTGCTCCTCCTCTTTTTCAGCCCGTTTCATGCTCGTCATATTTTTCAGAGAGTTTCATGATCCTCCTATTTTTCAGACCGTTTCATGCTCCTCATGTTTTTGACACCTTTTGAAGCTCTTCATATATTTCACACCTTTTAAGGCTCTTCATGTTTGTGAACACCGCTTCATGCTCCTCCAATATTTCACACTTTTTGAAGCTCTTCATATATTTCACGACTTTTCAAGCTCTTCATGTTTTTGAACACCGCTTCATGCTCCTCTTATTTTTGACACCTTTTGAAGCTCTTCATATATTTCACACCTTTTCAGGCTCTTCATGTTTTTGAACACCGCTTCATGCTCCTCCTATATTTCACAACTTTTGAAGCTCTTCATATATTTCACACCTTTTCAGACTCTTCATGTTTTTCAACATCGCTTCATACTCCTCATATTTTTCTGACCGTTTCATGCTCCTCATATATTTGACACCTTTTGAAGCTCTTCATATTTTTCACTCCTTTTGAAGCTCTTCATATTTTTCACACCTTTTGAAGCTCTTCATATTTTTCACACATTTTCAGGCTCTTTATGTATTTCAACACTGCTTCATGATCCTCCTATATTTCAGACCGTTTCATGCTCCTCATATTTTTGACACCTTTTGAGGCTCTTCATATTTTTACACCATTCCAGGTTCTTCAGGTTTTTCAACACCACTTCATGCTCCTCCTATTTTTCAGACCGTTTCTTGCTCCTCATATTTTTGACACCTTTTGAAGCTCTTCATATTTTTCACACCTTTTCAGGCTTCTCATGTTTTTCAACACCGCTTCATGCTCCTCCTATTTTTCAGACCGTTTCATGCTCCTCATATTTTGAAACCTTTTGAAGCTCTTCATATATTTCACACCTTTTCAGGCTCTCCATGTTCTTGATCACCGATTCATTTTCCTCCTATTTTTGAGACTGTTTCATGCTTCTCATATTTTTGACACCTTTTGAAGCTCTTCATATTTTTCACATCTTTTCAGGCTCTTCATGTTTTTGAACACCGCTTTATGCTCCTCCTATTTTTCAGACCGTTTCACGCAGCACATATTTTTGACACATTTTGAAGCTCTTCATATATTTCACACCTTTTAAGGCTCTTCATGTTTCTGAACACCGCTTCATGCTCCTCCTATATTTCACACTTTTTGAAGCTCTTCATATATTTCTCACCTTTTCAAGCTCTTCATGTTTTTGAACACCGCTTCATGCTCCTCTTATTTTGACACCTTTTGAAGCTCTTCATATATTTCACACCTTTTCAGGCTCTTCATGTTTTTGAACACCGCTTCATGCTCCTCCTATATTTCACACCTTTTGAATCTCTTCATATATTTCACACCTTTTCAGACTCTTCATGTTTTTCAAAATCGCTTCATACTCCTCCTATTTTTCTGAACTTTTCATGCTCCTCATATATTTGACACTTTTTGAAGCTCTTCATATTTTTCACATTTTTCAGGCTCTTCATGTTTTTGAACACCGCTTCATGCTCCTCCTATTTTTCAGACCATTTCATGCTCCTCATAATTTTGACACCTTTTGAAGCTCCTCCTATTTTTCACACGTTTTCAACTCTTCATGTTTTTGAACACTGCTTCATGCTCCTCATATATTTCAGACCGTTTCATGATCCTCATGTATTTCACACCTTTTGAACCTCTTCATATTTTTCACACATTTTAAATGTCTTCATGTTTTTGAACATCGTTTCATGTTGCTCCTATTTTTCAGACCGTTTCATGCTCCTCATATTTTTGACACCTTTTGAAGCTCTTCATATTTTTCACACTTTTTAAGGCTGTTTATAGTTTTCAACACTGCTGCATGATTCCCCTATTTTTCAGACCGTTTCATGCTCCTCATATTTTTGACATTTTTTGAAGCTCTTCATATTTTTCACACCTTTTCAGGCTCTTCATGTTTTTGAACACCGTTTCATGCTCCTCCTATTTTCCAGACAGTTTCATGCTCATCTCATTTTTGACACCTTTTGAAGCTCTTCATATTTTTCACACGTTTTCAGGCTCTTCATGTTTTTCAACACCGCCTCAGGATCCTCCTGTTTTTCAGACCGTTTCAGGCTCATCTCAATTTTGACACCTTTTGAAGCTCTTCATATTTTTCACACGTTTTGAAGCTCTTCATATTTTTCACACCTTTTCAGGCTCTTCATGTTTTTCAATACCACTTCATGCTCCTCCTATTTTACAGACAGTTTCATGCTCATCTCATTTTTGACACCTTTTGAAGCTCTTCATAGTTTTCACACCTTTTGAAGCTCTTCATATTTTTTACACGTTTTCAGGCTCTTCATGTTTTTCAACACCGCTTCATTCTCCTCCTATTTTTCCGACCGTTTCATGCTCCTCATATTTTTGACACCTTTTGAAGCTCTTCGTATTTTTCACACCTTTTCAGGCTCTTCATGTTTTTCGCCACCACTTCATGCACGTCCTATTTTTCAGATCGTTTCATGCTCCTCTCATTTTTGACACATTTTCAAGCTCCTCATATATTTCTCACGTTTTCAGGCTCTTCATGTTTTTCAACACAACTTCATGCTCCTCCTATTTTTCAGAGCGTTTCATGCTCATCTCATTTTTGACACCTTTTGAAGCTCTTCATATTTTTCACACCTTTTGAAGCTCCTCAAATTTTTCACATCTTTTCAGGCCTTCATGTTTTTGAACACCGGTTCATGGACCTCATATATTTCAGACCGTTTCATGCTCCTCTTATTTTTGACACCTTTTGAAGCTCTTCATATTTTTCACACCTTTTCAGGCTCTTCATGTTTTTCAACATCACTTCATGCTCCTCCTATTTTTCAGACCGTTTCATGCTCCTCAGATTTTTGGCACCTTTTGAAGCTCTTCATATTTTTCACACCTTTTCAGGCTCTTCATGTTTTTGAACACCGCTTCATGATCCTCCTATATTTCAGACCCTTTCATGCTCCTCATATTTTTGACACATTTTGAAGCTCTTCATATATTTCACACCTTTTCAGGCTCTTCATGTTTTACAACACCACTTCATGCTCCTCCTATTTTTCAGACCGATTCATGCTCATCTCATTTTTGACACCTTTTCAAGCTCTTCATATTTTTCACACCTTTTGAAGCTCTTCATATTTTTCACACCTTTTCAGGCTCTTCATGTTTTTCAACAACTCTTCATGCTCCTCCTATTTTTCAGACCGTTTCATGCTCCTCATATTTTTGACACCTTTTGAAGCTCTTCATATTTTTCACACCTTTTCAGGCTCTTCATGTTTTTCAACACCTCTTCATGCTCCTCCTGTTTTTCAGACCCTTTAATGCTCATCTCACTATTACACCTTTTGCAGCTCTTCATATTTTTCACACCTTTTGAAGCTCTTAATATTTTTCACAGGTTTTCAGGCTCTTCATGTTTTTAACACTGCTTCATGCTCCTCCTATTTTTCAGACCGTTTCATGCTCCTCATATTTTTGACACGTTTTGATGCTCTTCATATTTTTCACACCTATCCAGGCTCTTCATATTTTTGAACACCGCTTCATGCTCCTCCACTTTTTCAGACCGTTTCATGCTCCTCATATTTTTCACACCTTTTGAAGCTCTTCATATATTTCACAGCTTTTAGGCTCTTCAGGTTTTTCAACACCACTTCATGCTCCTCCTATTTTTCAGACCTTTTCATGCTCATCTCATTTTTGACTCCTTTTGAAGCTCTTCATATTTTTCACACCTTTTGAAGCTCTTCATATTTTTCACACATTTTCAGGCTCTTCATGTATTTCAACACTGCTTCATGATCCTCCTATATTTCAGACCGTTTCATGCTCCTCATATTTTTGACACCTTTTGAGGCTCTTCATATTTTTACACCATTCCAGGCTCTTCAGGTTTTTCAACACCACTTCATGCTCCTCCTATTTTTCAGACCGTTTCTTGCTCCTCAAATTTTTGACACCTTTTGAAGCTCTTCATATTTTTCACACATTTTCAGGCTTCTCATGTTTTTCAACACCGCTTCATGCTCCTCCTATTTTTCAGACCGTTTCATGCTCCTCATATTTTGAAACCTTTTGAAGCTCTTCATATATTTCACACCTTTTCAGGCTCTCCATGTTCTTGATCACCGATTCATTTTCCTCCTAATTTTGAGACTGTTTCATGCTTCTCATATTTTTGACACCTTTTGAAGCTCTTCATATTTTTCACACCTTTTCAGGCTCTTCATATTTTTGAAAACCGCTTCATGCTCCTCCTATTTTTCAGACCGTTTCATGCTCCTTATATTTTTCACACCTTTTGAAGCTGTTCATATTTTTCACACCTTTTCAGGCTCTTCATGTTTTAGAACACCGCTTCATGCTCCTCCCATTTTTCAGACCGTTTCACGCAGCACATATTTTTGACACCTTTTGAAGCTCCTCTTATTTTCCACACCTTTTCAGGCTCTTCAAGTTTTTCAACACCGTTTCATGCTCCTGCTAGATTTCATACCGTTTCATGCTACTCATATACTTGACAGCTTTTGAAGCTCTTCATATTTTTCACACCTTTTCAGGCTCTTCATGTTTTTGAACACCGCTTGATGCTCCTCCTATTTTTCAGACCATTTCATGCTCCTCATAATTTTGACACCTTTTGAAGCTCCTCCTATTTTTCACACGTTTTCAACTCTTCATGTTTTTGAACACTGCTTCATGCTCCTCATATATTTCAGACCGTTTCATGATCCTCATTTATTTCACACCTTTTGAACCTCTTCATATTTTTCACACATTTTAAATGTCTTCATGTTTTTGAACATCGTTTCATGTTGCTCCTATTTTTCAGACCGTTTCATGCTCCTCATATTTTTGACACCTTTTGAAGCTCTTCATATTTTTCACACTTTTTAAGGCTGTTTATAGTTTTCAACACCGCTGCATGATTCCCCTATTTTTCAGACCGTTTCATGCTCCTCATATTTTTGACATTTTTTGAAGCTCTTCATATTTTTCACACCTTTTCAGGCTCTTCATGTTTTTGAACACCGTTTCATGCTCCTCCTATTTTCCAGACAGTTTCATGCTCATCTCATTTTTGACACCTTTTGAAGCTCTTCATGTTTTTCACACGTTTTCAGGCTCTTCATGTTTTTCAACACCGCCTCAGGATCCTCCTGTTTTTCAGACCGTTTCAGGCTCATCTCAATTTTGACACCTTTTGAAGCTCTTCATATTTTTCACACGTTTTGAAGCTCTTCATATTTTTCACACCTTTTCAGGCTCTTCATGTTTTTCAATACCACTTCATGCTCCTCCTATTTTACAGACAGTTTCATGCTCATCTCATTTTTGACACCTTTTGAAGCTCTTCATAGTTTTCACACCTTTTGAAGCTCTTCATATTTTTTACACGTTTTCAGGCTCTTCATGTTTTCAACACCGCTTCATTCTCCTCCTATATTTCCGACCGTTTCATGCTCCTCATATTTTTGACACCTTTTGAAGCTCTTCGTATTTTTCACACCTTTTCAGGCTCTTCATGTTTTTCACCACCACTTCATGCACGTCCTATTTTTCAGATCGTTTCATGCTCCTCTTATTTTTGACATATTTTCAAGCTCCTCATATATTTCTCACGTTTTCAGGCTCTTCATGTTTTTCAACACAACTTCATGCTCCTCCTATTTTTCAGACCGTTTCATGCTCCTCATAATTTTGAAACCCTTTGAAGCTCTTCTTATATTTCACACCTTTTCAGACTCGTCATGTTTTTGAACACCGCTTCAAGGTCCTCCTTTTTTTCGAGCGTTTCATGCTCCTCATATTTTTGACACCTTTTGAAATATTCATATACTTCACACCTTTTCAGGCTCTTCATTTCCTTGAACACAACTTCATGCTCCTCCTATTTTTCAGACCGTTTCATGCTCATCTCTTTTTTGACACCTTTTGAAGCTCTTCATAGTTTTCACACCTTTTGAAGCTCTTCATATTTTTTACACGTTTTCAGGCTCTTCATGTTTTTCAACACAACTTCATGCTCCTCCTATTTTTCAGAGCGTTTCATGCTCATCTCATTTTTGACACCTTTTGAAGCTCTTCATATTTTTCACACCTTTTGAAGCTCCTCAAATTTTTCACATCTTTTCAGGCCTTCATGTTTTTGAACACCGGTTCATGGACCTCATATATTTCAGACCGTTTCATGCTCCTCTTATTTTTGACACCTTTTGAAGCTCTTCATATTTTTCACACCTTTTCAGGCTCTTCATGTTTTTCAACATCACTTCATGCTCCTCCTATTTTTCAGACCGTTTCATGCTCCTCAGATTTTTGACACCTTTTGAAATATTCATATACTTCACACCTTTTCAGGCTCTTCATTTCCTTGAACACAACTTCATGCTCCTCCTATTTTTCAGACCGTTTCATGCTCATCTCTTTTTTGACACCTTTTGAAGCTCTTCATATTTTTCATACCTTTTAAAGATCTTCATATTTTTCACACGTTTTCAGGCTCTTCATATTTTTCAACACCGCATCATGCTCCTCCTATTTTTCAGACAGTTTCATGCTCCTCATATTTTTGACATGTTTTGAAGCTCTTCATATTTTTCACACCGTTTCAGGCTCTTCATGTTTTTCAACACTGTTTCATGCTCCTCCTATTTTTCAGACCGTTTCATGCTCCTCATAATTTTGAAACCCTTTGAAGCTCTTCTTATATTTCACACCTTTTCAGACTCGTCATGTTTTTGAACACCGCTTCAAGGTCCTCCTTTTTTTCGAGCGTTTCATGCTCCTCATATTTTTGACACCTTTTGAAGCTCTTCATATTTTTCACACCTTTTCAGGCTCTTCATGTTTTTGAACACGGTTTCATGCTCCTCCTATTTTTCAGACCGTTTCATGCTCCTCATATTTTTGACACCTTTTGAAGCTCTTCAAATTTTTCACACCTTTTCAGGCTCTTCATGTTTTTCAACACCGCTTCATGCTCCTCCTATTTTGAGACCGTTTTCTGCTCCACATGTATTTCACAGCTTTTGAATCTCTTCATATTTTTCACACATTTTCAGGCTCTTCATGTTTTTGAACACCGCTTCATGCTCCTCATATTTTTCACACCTTTTGAAGCTCTTCATATTTTTCACACATTTTCAGGCTCTTCATGTTTTTTCACACCACTTCATGCTTCTCCTATTTTTCAGACCGTTTTATGCTCCTCATGTATTTCACACCTTTTGAAGCTCTTCATATTTTTCACAACTTTTCAGGTATTCATGTTTTTGATCACCGTTTCATGCTCCTCCTATTTTTCAGACCATTTCATGCTCCTCATATTTTTGACGCCTTTAGAAGCTTTTCATATTTTTCACACATTTTCAGGCTCTTCATGGTTTTCAACACCGCTTATGCTCCTCCTATTTTTCAGACCTTTTCATGCTCCTCATATTTTTGACACCATTTGAAGCTCTTCATATTTTTCACACCTTTTGAAGCTCTTCATATTTTTCACGCGTTTTCATGCTCTTCATGTTTTTTAACACCGCTTCATGCTCCTCCTATTTTTCAGACCGTTTCATGCTCCTCATATTTTTGACACCTTTTGAAGCTCTTCATATTTTTCACACCTTTTGAAGCTCTTCATATTTTTCACGCGTTTTCATGCTCTTCATGTTTTTTAACACCACTTCATGCTCTCCTAATATTCAGACCATTTCCTGCTCATTTATTTTTGACACGTTTTGAAGCTCTTCATATATTTCACACCATTTCAGGCTCTTCATGTTTTTCAACACCGCTTCATGCTCCTCATATTTTTCATACCGTTTCATGCTCCTCATATATTTGACACGTTTTTAAGCTTTTCATATTTTTCACACCTTTTCAGGCTCTTCATGTTTTCAACACCCCTTCATGCTCCTCCTATTTTTCAGACCGTTTCATGCTCCTCATATTTTTGACACTTTTTGAAGCTCCTCATATGTTTCACACATTTTGAAGGTCTTCATATATTTCACACCATTTCAGGATCTTCATGTTTTTCAACACCACTTCATGCTCCTCCTATTTTTCAGACCGTTTCATGCTCCTCATAATTTTGACACCTTTTGAAGCTCTTTATATTTTTCTCACCTTTTCAGGCTCTTCATGTTTTTCAACACCACTTCATGCTCCTCCAATTTTTCAGGCCGTTTCATTGTCCTCATATATTTGACACCTTTAGAAGATCTTCATATTTTCACACATTTTCAGGCTCTGCATTTTTTTCAACACCGCTTCATGCTGCTTCTATTTTTCAGACCGTTTCAGGCTCCTCATATTTTTGACACCTTTAGAATCTCTTCATATTTTTCACACCTTTTCAGGCTCTTCATTTTTTTCAACACCTCTTCATGCTCCTCTTATTTTTCAACACCGCTTCATGCTCCTCCTATTTTTCAGACCGTTTCATGCTCCTCATAATTTTGACACTTTTTGAAGCTCCTCATATTTTTCACACGTTTTGAAGGTCTTCATATATTTCACACCATTTCAGGCTCTTCATGTTTTTCAACAACACTTCATGCTCCTCCTATTTTTCAGACCGTTTCATGCTCATCTCTTTTTTGACACCTTTTGAAGCTCTTCATATTTTCACACGTTTTCAGACTATTCATGTTTTTCAACACGGCTTCATGCACCTCCTATTTTTCAAACTGTATCATGCTCCTCATATTTTTCACACCTTTTGAAGCTCTTCATATTTTTCACACCTTTTCAGGCTCTTCTTGTTATTGAACACCACTTCATGCTATTTCTATTTTTCAGAGAGTTTCATGCTCCACATGTATTTCACACCTTTTGAAGCTCTTCATATTTTTCACAGCTTTTCAGGCTCTTCATGTTTTTGATCACCGTTTCATGCTCCTCATATTTTTCAGACGGTTTCATGTTCATCTCATTTTTAACACCTTTTGAAGCTCTTCATATATTTCACACGTTTTCAAGCTCTTCATATATTTCACACCTTTTCAGGCTCTTCATGTTTTTGAACACCGCTTCATTTTCCTCCTATTTTTCAGACCGTTTCATGCTCCTCATATTCTTGACACCTTTTGAAGCTTTTCATATTTTCACACCTTTTCAGGCTCTTCAAGTTTTTCAATACCGTTTCATGCTCCTCCTATTTTTCAGACCGTTTCATGCTCCTCTTATGTTTGACACCTTTTGAAGCTCTTCATATTTTTCACACCTTTTCACGCTCTTCATGTTTTTGAACATCGCTTCATGCTCCGCCTATTTTTCAGACCGTTTCATGCTCCTAATATTTTTGTCATCTTTTGAAGCTCTTCATATTTTTCACACCCTTTCAGGCTCTTAATGTTTTTCAACACCCCTTCATGCTCCTCCTATTTTTCAGACCATTTCATGCTCCTCATATTTTTGACGCCTTTAGAAGCTTTTCATATTTTTCACACCTTTTCAGGCTCTTCATGTTTTTTCACACCACTTCATGCTTCTCCTATTTTTCAGACCGTTTTATGCTCCTCATGTATTTCACACCTTTTGAAGCTCTTCATATTTTTCACAACTTTTCAGGTATTCATGTTTTTGATCACCGTTTCATGCTCCTCCTATTTTTCAGACCATTTCATGCTCCTCATATTTTTGACGCCTTTAGAAGCTCTTAATATTTTTCACACCTTTTCAGGCTCTTTATGTTTTTGAAAACCGCTTCATGCTCCTCCTATTTTTCAGACCGTTTCATGCTCCACACATTTTGAAACCTTTTGAAGCTCTTCATATTTTTCACACCTTTTCAGGCTCTCCATGTTTTTCATCACCGATTCATGCTCCTCCTATTTTTGAGGCCGTTTCATGCTCCTCATATTTTTGACACCTTTTGAATCTCTTCATACTTTTCACACCTTTTAGGCTCTTCATGTTGTTGAACAGCGCTTCATGCTCCTCCTATTTTTCAGACCGTTTCATGCTCCTCATGTATTTCACACCATTTGAAGCTCTTCCTGTTTTTCACACCTTTTCAGTCTCTTCATGTATTTGAACACCATTTCATGCTCCTCCGATTTTTTAGACCGTTTCATGCTCCTCATATTTTTGACACCTTTTGAAGCTCTTCATATTTGTCACACCTTTTGAAGCTCTTCATGTTTTTCATATTTTTGAAGCTCCTCATATTTTTCACACCTTTTCACGCTTTTCATGTATTTGAACACCGGTTCATGCTCTTCCTATTTTTCAGACCGTTTCATGCTCCTCCTATTTTTCACTCCTTTTGAAGCTCTTCATATTTTTCACACCTTTTCTGTCTCTACATGTTTTTGAACACCGCTTCATGCTCCTCCTATTTCTCAGACCATTTCATGCTCCTCATGTATTTCACACCTTTTGAAGCTCTTCATATTTTTCATACCTTTTCAGGCTCTTCATGTATTTCAACACCAATTCATGCTCCTCCTATTTTTCAGACCGTTTCATGCTCCTCATATTTTTGACACCTTTTGAAGCTCTTCATATATTTCACACCTTTTCAGGCTCTTCTTTTTTTTCAACACCACTTCATGCTCCTACTATTTTTCAGACCGTTTCATGCTCATCTCATTTTTGACACCTTTTGATGCACTTCATATTTTTAACACCTTTTGAAGCTCTTCGTATATTTCACACCTTTTCAGGCTCTTCATGTTTTCAACACCACTTCATGCCCCTCCTATTTTTCAGACCCTTTCATGCTAAACTAAATTTGACACCTTATGAAGCTTTTCATGTTTTTCACACCTTTTCATGCTCTTTATGTTTTTCAACACCGGTTCATGCTCCTCCTATTTTTCAACCCGTTTCATGCTCCTCATGTATTTCACATCTTTTGAAGCTCTTCATATTTTTCACACCTTTTCAGTCTCTTCATGTTTTTGAACACCGTTTCATGCTCCTCCTACTTTTCAGACCATATAATGTTCGTCATATATTTCACACGTTTTGAAGCTCTTCATATTTTTCACACCTTTTCAGGCTCTTCATGTTTTTAAACACCACTTCATGCTCCTCCTAATTATCAGACCGTTTCATGCTCCTCATATATTTGACACCTTTTGTAGCTCTTCATATTATTCACACCTTTTAAGACTCCCCATGTTTTTCAACACCACTTCATGTTCCTCCCATTTTGCAGACAGTTTCATACTCCTCATATTTTTGACAACATTTAAAGCTCTTCATATTTCTAACACCTTTTCAGGCGCTTCATGTTTTTCAACACCGCTTCGTGTGCCTCCTATTTTTCAGACCGTTTCATGCTCATCTCATTTTTGACACATTTTGAAGCTCTTCTTATTTTCCACATCTTTTGAAACCCTTCATATTTTTCACACGTTTTCAAGCTCTTCATGTTTTTCAACAACGTTTCATGCTCCTCCTATTTTTCAGACCGTTTCATGCTCCTCATATTTTTGACACCTTTTGAAGCTCTTCATATTTTTCACAACTTTTGAATCTCTTATATTTTTCACACCTTTTCAGGCTCTTCATGATTTTCAACACCGCTTCATGCTCCTCCTATTTTTCAGACCGTTTCTTGTTCCTCATATATTTGACACCTTTTGAAGCTCTTCATATATTTCACACCTTTTCAGGCGCTTCATGTTTTTCAACACCGCTTCATGCTCCTCCTATTTTTCAGACCATTTCATGCTCATCTCTTTTTTGACACCTTTTGAAGCTCTTCATATTTTTCACACCTTTTGAGCTCTTCATATTTTTCAAGACTGCTTTATGCTCCTCCTATTTTTCAGACCATTCATGCCCCTCATAATTTTGAAGCATTTTGAAGCTCTTCATATTTTTTACACCTTTTCAGGCTCTTCATGTTTTTCAACACCACTTCATCCTCCTCCTGTTTTTAAGACCGTTCATGTCCCTCATATTTTTGACACCTTTTGAAGCTCTTCATATTTTCACACGTTTTCAGGCTCTTCATGTTTTTCAACACCTTATCATGCTCATCGTATTTTTCAGACCGTTTCATGCTCCTCATATTTTTGACACGTTTTCAGTCTCTTCATATTTTTCACACATTTTCAGGCTCTTCATGTTTTTGAACACCGCTTCATGCTCCTCATATTTTTCACACCTTTTGAAGCTCTTCATATTTTTCACACATTTTCAGGCTCTTTATGTTTTTCACCACCGCTTCATGCTCCTCCTATTTTTCAGAACTTTTCATGCTCATCTCATTTTTGACACCTTGTGAAGCTCTTCGTATTTTTTACACCTTTTGAAGCTCTTCATATTTTTATACCTTTTCAGGTTCTTGACGTTATTCAACACCACTTCATGCTACTCCTGTTTTTCAGACCGTTTCATGCTCCTCATATTTTTGACACCTTTTGAAGCTCTTCATACTTTTCACATCTTTTCAGGCTCTTCCTGATTTTCAACACCACTTCATGCTCCTAGTATTTTTCAGACCTTTTCATGCTCCTCGTATTTTTGACACCTTTTGAACCTCTTCATATTTTTCACACCTTTTGAAGCTCTTCGTATTTTTCACACCTTTTCAGGCTCTTCATATTTTTGAACACCGTTTTATGCTGCTTCTATTTTTCAGACCTTTTCATGCTCCTCATATATTTTAAACCTTTTGAATCTTTTCATATTTTTCACACCTTTTCATGCTGTTCATGTTTTTCAACAATGCTTCCTGATCCTCCTATTTTTCAGACCGTTTCATGCTCCTCAAGTATTTCACACCTTTTAAAGCTCTTCATATTTTTCACACCTTTTCAGGCTCTTCATGTTTTTCAACACCGCTCATGCTTCTCCTGTTTTTCAGACCATTTCATGCTCCTCTTAATTTTAACACCTTTTGAAGCTCTTCATATTTTCCACATCTTTTCAGGCTCTTCATGTTTTTGAACACTGCTTCATGTTCCTTCTATTTTTCAGACCGTTTCATGCTCCTCAAATTTTTTAAAACTTTTGAAGCTCTTCATATTTTTCACACCTTTTCAGGCTCTTCATGTTTTTGAAGACCGATTCATGCTCCTCCTGTTTTTCAGACCTTTTCATGCTCATCTAATTTTTGGCACTTTTTGAAGCTCTTCATATTTTTCACACCTTTTGAACCTCTTCATATTTTTCATATTTTTGAAGCTCTTCATATTTTCACACGTTTTCAGACTCTTCATGTTTTTCAACACCGTTTCATGCTTCTGTTATTTTTCAGATCGTTTCATGCTCCTCATAATTTGACACCCTTGGAAGCTCTTCATATTTTTCACACCTTTTCAGGCTCTTCATGTTTTTCCACACCACTTAATGCTTCTCCTATTTTTCAGACCGTTTCATGCTCCTCATGTATTTCACACATTTTGAAGCTCTTCATATTTTTCACACCTTTTCAGGCTCTTCATGTTTTTGATCACAGTTTCATGCTACTCCTATTTTTCAGACCGTTTCCTGCTCCTCATATTTTTGACAACTTTTGAAGCTCTTCATATTTTTCACACCTTTTCAGGCTTTTCATGTTTTTGAACACCGCTTCATGATCCTCCTATTTTTCAGACCGTTTCATGCTCCTCATATTTTTGACACCTTTTGAAGCTGTTCATTTATTTCACACCTTTTCAGGCTCTTCATATTTTTCAACACCATTTCATGCTCCACCTATATTTCAGACCATTTCATGCTCCTCATATTTTGACACCTTTTGAAGCTCTTCATATTTTTCACAACTTTTCAGGCTCTTCATATTTTTGAACACCGCTTCATTCTCTTCCTATTTTTCAGACCGTTTCATGCTCCTCATATTTTGACACCTTTTGAAGCTCTTCATATTTTTCACACATTTTAAGTGTCTTCATGTTTTTCAACAGGACTTCATGCTCCTCCTATTTTTCAGTCCGTTTCATGTTCCTCGTATTTTTGACACCTTTTGAAGCTCTTCATATTTCTCACACATTTTAAGTGTCTTCTTGTTTTTCAACACGACTTCATGCTCCTCCTATTTTTCAGACCTTTTCATGCTCCTCATATTTTTGACACCTTTTGAAGCTCTTCATATTTTTCACACATTTTAAGTGTCTTCATGTTTTTCAACACCGTTTCATGCTCCTCCTATTTTTCAGACCGTTTCATGCTCCTCCTATTTTTGACACCTTTTGAAGCTCTTCTTTTTTTTTCACACATTTTGAAGCTCTTCATATTTTTCACAACTTTTCAGGCTCTTCATGTTTTTGAACACCGCTTCATGCTCCTCTTATTTTTCAGAGAGTTTCATGCTCCTCATGTATTTCACACCGTTTGAAGCTCTTCATAATTTTCACACCTTTTCAGGCTCTTCATATTTTTGAACACCGTTTCATTCTTCTCTTATTTTTCAGACCATTTCTTGTTCCTCATATTTGTGACACCTTTTGAAGCTCTTCATATTTTTCACACCTTTTCAGACTCTTCATATTTTTGAACACTGCTTCATGCTCCTCCTATTTTTCAGACCGTTTCATGCTCCTCATATTTTTGACATCTTTTGATGCTCTTCATATTTTTCACACCTTTTCAGGATCTTCATGTTTCTGAACATCGCTTCATGCTCCTCCTATTTTTCAGACCGTTTAATCCTCCTAATGTATTTCACAATTTTTGAATCTCTTCATATTTTTCACACCTTTTCAGACCCTTCATATTTTTGAACACCGCTTCATGCTCCTCCTATTTTTCAGACCGTATCATGCTCCTCATATATTTCACACCTTTTGAAACTCTTCATATTTTTCATAACTTTTCAGGCTCTTCATATTTATGAACTCGACTTCATGCTCCTCCTATTTTTCAGACGATTTCATGCTCCTCTCATTTTTGACACCTTTTGAAGCTTTGCATATTTTTCACAACTTTCAGGCTCTTCATGTTTTTGAACACCGCTTCATGCTCCTCCTATTTTTCAGACCGCATCATGCTCCTCATATTTTTCACACCTTTTGAAGCTCTTCATATTTTTCACACCTTTTCAGGCTCTTCAAGTTTTTTAACACCACTTCATGCTCCTCCTTTTTTCAGAACGTTTCATGCTCCTCATATTTTTCACACCTTTTGAAGCTCTTCATATTTTTCACACCTTTTCAGGCTCTTCAAGTTTTTTAACACCACTTCATGCTCCTCCTTTTTTCAGACCGTTTCATGCTCCTCATATTTTTGTCACACTTTTGAAGCTCTTTATATTTTTCACACCTTTTCAGGCTCTTCATGTTTCTGAACACCGTTTCATGCTCCTCCTATTTTTCAGATCATTTCATGATCCTCATATTTTTGACACCTTTTGAAGCTCTTCATATTTTTCACACCTTTTCAGGCTCTTTATCTTTTTCAACACCACTTCATGCTCCTCCTATTTCTCAGACAGTTTCAGGCTCCTCATATTTTTGACAGCTTTTGAATCTCTTCATATTTTTCACACCTTTTCATGATCTTCATATTTTTCAACCCCGTGTCATGCTCCTCCTATTTTTCAGATGGTTTCATGCTTCTCATATTTTTCACACGTTAAACTCTTCATATTTTTCACACAATTTAAGGCTCTTCATGTTTTTCATCACAGTGTCATGCTCCTCCTATTTTTCAGACGGTTTCATGCTCCTCATAATTTTCACACCTTTAAAGCTCTTCATATTTTTCACACCTTTTAAGGCTCTTCATGTTTTTGAACACCATTTCATGCTCCTCATATTTTGACAACTATTGAAACTCTTCATATTTTTCAGACCGTTTCATGCTCCTCATATTTTTGACACCTTTTGAAGCTCTTCATATTTTTCACACCTTTCAAGGCTCTTCATGTTTTTGAAAACCGCTTCATGGTAATCCTATTTTTCAAACCATATCATGCTCCTCATATTTTTCACACCTTATGAAGCTCTTCATATATTTCACACCTTTTCAGGCTCTTCATGTTTTTGAACACCACTTCATGCTCCTTCTCTTTTTCAGAGAGTTTCATGCTCCTCATGTATTTCACACCTTTTGAAGCTCTTCATATATTTCACACCTTTTCAGGCTCTTCATGTTTTTGAACACCGTTTCATGCTCCTCCTATTTTTCAGACCGTTTCTTGCTCCTCATATTTTTGACACCTTTTGAAGCTTTGCATATTTTTCACACCTTTTCAGGCTCTTCATGTTTTTGAACACCGCTTCATGCTCCTTCTATTTTCAGAGAGTTTCATGCTCCTCATGTATTTCACACCTTTTGAAGCTCTTCATATATTTCACACCTTTTCAGGCTCTTCATGTTTTTCAACACCGCTTCATGCACCTCTATTTTTCAGACCGTTTCATGCTCATCTCATTTTTGACACCTTTTGAAGCTTTTCATATTTTTCACAACTTTTCAGGCTCTTCATGTTTTTGAACACTGCTTCATGCTCCTCCTATTTTTCAGACCGTATCATGCTCCTCATATTTTTCACACCTTTTGAAGCTCTTCATATTTTTCACACCTTTTCAGGCTCTTCATTTTTTTCAACACTACTTGTTGCTCCTCCTATTTTTTAGACCGTTTCACACTCATCTAATTTTTGACACCTTTTGAAGCTCTTCATATTTTTTACACCTTTTGAAGCTCTTCATATTTTTAACATTTTTGAAGCTCTTCATAATTTTCAAACGATTTCAGACTCTTCATGTTTTTCAACACCGCTTTATGCTCCTGCTATTTATCATACCGTTTCATGCTCCTCATATTTGACACCTTTTGAAGGTCTTCATATTTTTCACACCTTTTCAGGCTCTTCATGTTTTTCAACACCACTTCATGCTCCTCCTATTTTTGAGACCGTTTCATGCTTCTCATATTTTTGACACCTTTCGAAACTCTTCATATTTTTCACACCTTTTCAGGCTCTTCATGTTTTTTAACACCTCTTCATGCTCCTCCTATTTTTCAGACCGTTTCATGCTCCTCATATTTTTGACACCTTTTGAAGGTCTTCATATTTTTCACACCTTTTCACGCTCTTCATGTTTTTTAACACCTCTTCATGCTCCTCCTCTTTTTCAAACCGTTTCATGCTCCTCAAATTTTTGACACCTTTTGAAGATCTTCATATTTTTCACACCTTTTCAGGCTCTTCATGATTTTCAACACCGCTTCATGCCCCTCGTATTTTTCAGACCGTTTCATGCTCCTCAAATTTTTTACACATTTTGAAGCTCTTCATACTTTTCACATCTTTTCATGCTCTTCATCTTTTAAAAAACCGTTTCATGCTCATCCTATTTTTCAGACCGTTTCATGCTCCTCATATGTTTGACCCCTTTTGAAGCTCTTCATATATTTCACACCTTTTCAGGCTCTTCATGTTTTTGAGGACCGCTTCATGCTCCTCGTATTTTTCCGACCATTTCATGCTCCTCATAATTTTGACACCTTATTAAGCTCTTCAGATTTTTCACAGCTTTTCAGGCTCTTCATGTGTTTCAACACTGCTTCATTCTCCTCCTATTTTTCAGACCGTTTCATTCTCCTCATATTTTTGACACCTTTAAAGCTCTTCATATATTTCAAACCTTTTACGGCTCTTCATGTTTTTCAACACCTCTTCATGCTCCTCCTATTTTTCGGTCATTTCATGCTTCTCATATTTTTGACACTTTTTGAAGCTCTTCATAATTTTCACACCTTTTCATTCTATTCATCTTTTTCAAAACCTTTTCATGCTTATCCAATTTTTCAGGCTGTTTAATGCTTCTTATATATTTGACACCTTTTGAAGCTCTTCATATTTTTCACACCTTTTCAGGCTCTTCATGTTTTTAAACACCGCCTCATGCTCCTCCTATTTTTCAGACCGTTTCTTGCTCCTCAAATTTTTTACACATTTTGAACCTCTTCATATTTTTCACACCTTTTCATACCCTACTTCTTTTAAAAAACCGTTTCATGCTCATCCTATTTTTCAGACTGTTTCATGCTCCTCATATGTTTGACACTTTTTGAAGCTCTTTATATTTTTCACAGCTTTTCAGGCTCTTCATATTTTTGACCACCGCTTCATGCCCCTCCAATTTTTCAGACCGTTTCATGCTCCTCGTATATTTTACACCTTTTGAAGCTCTTCATATTTCGCACTCCTTTTCAGGCTCTTCATGTTTTTGAACACAGTTTCATACTCCTAATATTTTTCAGACTGTTTCATGCTCCTCATATTTTTGACACGTTTTGAAGCTCTTCAGATTCTTCACACCTTTTCAGGCTCTTCATGTTTTTCAACACCGCTTCACGCTCCTCTTATTTTTCATACCGTTTCTTGCTTCTCATATTTTTGACACCTTTTGAGGCTCTTCATATTTTTCACACCTTTTCAGGCTCTTCATGTTTTTGAACAACACTTCATGCTGCTTCTAATTTCCAGACCGTTTCATGCTCCACATATTTTTGACAAGTTTTGAAGCTTTTCATATTTTTCACACCTTTTCATGCTCTTCGTGTTTTTGACCACCGCTTCATGCTCCTCCTATTTTTCAGACCGTTTTATGCTACTCGTATTTTTGACACGTTTTGAAGCTCTTCATATTTTTCACACCTTTTCACTCTCTTCATGTATTTGAGGACCGCTTCATGCTCCTCCTGTTTTTCAGACCGTTTCATGCTCCTCATATTTTTGACACCTTTTTAAGCTCTTCATATTTTTCACACTTTTTCAGGCTCTTCATGTGTTTCACACCGCTTAATTCTCATCGTATTTTTCAGAATCTTTCTTGCTCCTTATATTTTTGACACCTTTTGAAGGTCTTCATATTTTTCAAACCTTTTCAGGCTCTTCATATTTTTGACCACCGCTTCATGCTGCTCCTATTTTTCTGACCGTTACATGCTCCTCATATTTTTGAGACCTTTTGAAGCTCTTCATATATTTCAAACCTTTTCAGGATCTTCATGTTTTTTAACACGGCTTCATGCTCCTCCTATTTTTCAGACCGTTTCATTCCCCTCATATTTTTGACACCTTTGAAGTTCTTCATATATTTCACAACTTTTAAGGCTCTTCATGTTTTTCAACACCGCTTCATGCTCCTCCTATTTTTCAGTCGTTTCATGCTTCTCATATTTTTGACACCTTTTGAAGCTCTTCATATTTTTCACACCTTTTCAGGCTCTTCATGTATTTCAACACCACTTCCTCCTCCTCCTATTTTTCAGACCGCTTCATGCTCCTCTCATTTTTGAAACCTTTTGAAGCTCTTCATATTTTTGACAACTTTTGAGGCTCTTCATATTTCTCACACGTTTTCAGGTTCTTCATGTTTTTCAACACCGCTTCATGCTCCTCCTCTTTTTCAGACCGTTTAATGCTCATCTCATTTCTGACACCTTTTGAAGGTCTTCATATTTTTCACACCTTTTGAAGCTCTTCATATTTTCACAACTTTTCAGTCTTTTCATGTTTTTGAACACCGTTTCATGCTCCTGCATATTTCAGACCGATTCTTGCTGCTCCTATGTTTGACACGTTTTGAAGCTCTTCAAATTTTTCACACCTTTTCAGGCTCTTCATGTTTTTCAACACCGCTTCATGCTCCTCCCATTTTTTACACCTTTTGAAGCTCTTCATATTTTTCACACCTTTTCAGGCTGTTCATGTTTTTGAACACGGTTTCATGTTCCTCCTATTTTTCAGACCGTTTCATGCTCCTCATATTTTTGACACCTTTTGAAGCTCTTCATATTTTTCACACCTTTTCATGCTCTTCATGTTTTTCAACACTGCTTCATACTTCCCCTCTTTTTCAGACGGTTTCATGAACATCTCTTTTTTGAAACCTTTTGAAGCTCCTCATATTTTTGACACCTTTTGAAGGTCTTCATATTTTTCACACCTTTTCAGGCTCTTCATGTTTTTGAACATCGTTTCATGCTCCTCCTATTTTTCAGACTGTTTCATGCTCCTCTTATTTTTCACACCTTTTGAAACTCTTCATATTTTTCAAGCCTTTTCAGGCTCTTCATGTTTTTCAACACAGTTTCATGCTCCTCCTATTGTCCCAACCGTTTCAAGCTTCTCATATTTTTGACACCTTTTGAAGCTCTTCATATTTTTCACACATTTTCAGTGTCTTCAATTTTTTGAACACCGTTTCATGCTTCTGATATTTTTCAGACCTTTTGAAGCTCTTCATATTTTTCACAAATTTTCAGGTTCTTCATGTTTTTGAACACCATTTCATGATCCTCCTATTTTTCAGACCGTGTCATGCTCCTCATAATTTTGACACCTTTTCGGGCTCTTCATGTTTTTGAACACTGCTTCATACTCCCCCTATTTTTCAGACCGTTCCCTGCTCTTCATATTTCTGACACTTTTTGAAGCTCTTCATATTTTTCACACATTTTCAGGCTCTTCATGTTTTTGAACATGGTTTCATGCTTCTCCTATTTTTCAGACCGTTTCATGCTCCTCATATTTTTGACACCTTTTGAAGCTCTTCATAGTTTTCACACCTTTTGAAGCTCTTCATATTTTTCACACCTTTTCAGGCTCTTCATGTTTTTCAACACCGTTTCATGCTCCTCATGTTTTTCAACACCGTTTCATGCTCCTCCAGTTTTTCAGACCGTTTCATCCTCCTCATAATTTTCACACGTTTTGAAGCTCTTCATATTTTCCACACCTTTTCATGTTCTTCATGTTTTTCAACACCGTTTCATGCTCCCCTTATTTTTCAGATGGTTTCATGCTTCTCATATTTTTGACACGTTTTGAAGCTCTTCATATTTTTAAAACCTTTTCATGCTCTTCATCTTTTTTAAAACGGTTTCATGCTCATCCTATTTTTCAGACCGTATCATGCTCCTCATATTTTTGACATCTTTTGAAACTCTTCACATTTTTCACACCTTTTCAGGCTCTTCATGTATTTCAAAACCACTTCATGCTCCTCCTATTTTTCAGACCTGTTCCTGCTCCTCATATTTTTGAAACCTTCTGAAGCTCTTCATATATTTCACAGCTTTTCAGGCTCTTCATGTTTGTGAACTCGGTTTCATGGTCCTCCTATTTTTCAGACGGTTTCATCCTCCTCATATTTTTGGCACCTTTTGAAGCTCTTCATGTTTTTCACATCTTTTCAGGCTCTTCATGTTTTTCAACACCACTTCATGCTCCTCCTATATTTCAGACCATTTCTTGCTCCTCATATGTTTGACACCTTTTGAAGCTCTTCATATTTTCACACCTTATGAAGCTCTTCATATTTTTCACACATTTTCAGGCTCTTCATGCTTTCAACACCGCTTCATGCTCCTCCTATTTTTCAGACCGTTTCATTCTCCTCATATATTTTACACATTTTGAAGCTCTTCATATATTTCACTACTCTTCAGGCTCTTCATGTTTTTCAACACTGCTTCTTGCCACTCCTATTTTTCAGACCGTTTCTTGCGCCTCTTATTTTTGACAGCTTTTGAAGCTCTTCCTGTTTTTCACACCTTTTCAGGCTCTTCATTTTTCAACACCGCTTCATGCTCCTCTTATTTTTCAGACCGTATCATGCTCCTCATACTTTTGAAAACTTTTGAAGCTCTTCATATATTTCACACCTTTTCAGGCTATTCATGTTTTTGAACACCGTTTCATGCTCCTCCTATTTTTCAGACCGTTTCATGCTCCTCATATTTTTGACACCTTTTGATGCTCTTCATATATTTCACACCTTTTGAGGCTCCTCATGTATTTCAACACCAATTCATGCTCCTCCTATTTTTCAAACAGTTTCATGCTCCTCCTATTTTTGACACCTTTTGAAATTCTTCATTTATTTCACACCTTTTCAGGCTCATCATGTTTTTCAACACCGCTTCATGCTCTTCCTATTTTTAAGACCGTTTCATGCACCTCATAATTTTGAAACCTTTTGAAGCTCTTCATATTTTTCACACCTTTTCAGGCTCTTCATGTTTTTCCACACCGTTACAGGCTGGTCATATTTTTCAGACCGTTTCATGTGCCTCATACATTTGACACCTTTTGAAGCTCTTCATATTTTTCACACCTTTTTAAGCTCTTCATATTTTCCACACTTTTTCAGGCTCTTGATGTTTTTCAACACCGCTTCATGCTCCTCCTATTTTTCAGACCGTTTCATGCTCATATCATATTTGACACCTTCTGAAGCTCTTCATATTTTTCACACCTTTTGAAGCTCTTCATATTTTTCACACTTTTTCAGGCTCTTCATGTTTTTGAACACCGCTTCATGCTCCTTCTATTTTTCAGAGAGTTTCATGCTCCTCATGTATTTCACACCTTTTGAAGCTCTTCATATTTTTCAATCCTTTTCAGGCTCTTCATGTTTTTGAACTCCGCTTCAAGCTGCTTCTATTTTTCAGACCGTTTCATGATCCTCATATTTTTGACACGTTTTGAAGCTCTTCATATTTTTCACACCTTTTCAGGCTCTTCATGTTTTTGAACAGCGTTTCATGCTCCTCCTATTGTTCAGACCGTTTCATGCTCCTCATATTTTTGACACATTTTGAAGCTCTTCATATTTGTCACACCTTTTCAGGCTCTTCATGTTTTTGAACACCGCTTCATGCTCCGCCTGTTTTTCAGACCGTTTCCTGCTCCTCAAATTTTTGACACCTTTTGAAGCTATTCATATTTTTCACACTTTTATAGGCTCTTCATGTTTTTGAACACAGCTTCATGCTCCTCCTATTTTTCATACCGTTTCATGCTCCTCATATTTTTGACACATTTTGAAGCTATTCATATTTTTCACACTTTTATAGGCTCTTCATGTTTTTGAACACAGCTTCATGCTCCTCCTATTTTTCATACCGTTTCATGCTCCTCATATTTTTGACACATTTTGAAGCTCTTCATATTTTTCACCTTTCAGGCTCTTCATGTTTTTGAACACGACTTCATTCTCCACCAATTTTTCAGACCGTTTCATACTCCTCATATTTTTCACAACTTTGGAAGCTCTTCATAGTTTTCACACCTTTTGAAGCTCTTCATATTTTTCACACCTTTTCAGGCTCTTCATGTTTTCCAACACCACTTCATGCTCCTCCTATTTTTCAGACCGTTTCATGCTCCTCATATTTTTGACTCGTTTTGAAACTCTTTATATTTTTCACACCTTTTCAGGCTCTTCATGTTTTTCAACAGTGCCTCATGCTCCTCGTTATTTTCAGACCGTTTCATGCTCCTCATATTTTTGACACATTTTGAAGCTCTTCACAATTTTGACACCTTTTCACGCTCTTCATTTTTTCAACGCCGCTTCATGCTCCTCCTATTTTTCAGACCGTTTCATGCCCCTCATATTTTTCACACCTTTTGAAGCTCTTCATATTTTTAACACCTTTTCAGCCTCTTCATGTTTTTCAACACCGCTTCATGCTCCTCCTGATTTTCAGATCGTTTCATGCTCCTCATCTTTTGACACCTTTTGAAGGTCTTCATATTTTTCACACCTTTTCAGTATTCAAGTTTTTGAACACCGCTTCATGCTCCTCATATTTTTCACAGCTTCTGAAGCTCTTCATATTTTTCTCACCTTTTCAGGCTCTTAATATTTTTGAATACCGTTTCATGCTCCTCTTATTTTCAGAACGTTTCATGCTCCTCATATTTTTGACACTTTTTGAAGCTCTTCATATTTTTCAGACCTTTTCCGTATCTTCAAATTTTTGAACACAGCTTTATGCTCCTCATATTTTTCACACCTTCTGAAGCTCTTCATATTTTTCACACATTTTCAGGCTCTTCATGTTTTTGAACACTGTTTCTTGCTCCTCCTATTTTTCAGACCGTTTCATGCTCCTCATATTTTTGACACCTTTGAAGCTCTTCATATTTCTCGCACCCTTTCGGGCTCTTCATGTTTTTGAACACGACTTCATTCTCCACCTATTTTTCAGACCGTTTCATGCTCCTCATATTTTTCACACCTTTTCCGGCTCTTCATGATTTTGAACACCTCTTCATGCTCCTCCTATTTTTGACACCTTTTGAAGCTCGTCATATATTTCACACCTTTTCAGGCTCTTCTTGTTTTTAAACAGCGCTTCATACTCCTCATATTTTTGACACCTTTTGAAGCTCTTCATATTTTTCACACCTTTTCAGGCTCTTCATGTTTTTCAACACCGTTTCATGCTCCTCATGTTTTTCAACACCGTTTCATGCTCCTCCAGTTTTTCAGACCGTTTCATCCTCCTCATAATTTTCACACGTTTTGAAGCTCTTCATATTTTCCACACCTTTTCATGTTCTTCATGTTTTTCAACACCGTTTCATGCTCCCCTTATTTTTCAGATGGTTTCATGCTTCTCATATTTTTGACACGTTTTGAAGCTCTTCATATTTTTAAAACCTTTTCATGCTCTTCATCTTTTTTAAAACGGTTTCATGCTCATCCTATTTTTCAGACCGTATCATGCTCCTCATATTTTTGACATCTTTTGAAACTCTTCACATTTTTCACACCTTTTCAGGCTCTTCATGTATTTCAAAACCACTTCATGCTCCTCCTATTTTTCAGACCTGTTCCTGCTCCTCATATTTTTGAAACCTTCTGAAGCTCTTCATATATTTCACAGCTTTTCAGGCTCTTCATGTTTGTGAACTCGGTTTCATGGTCCTCCTATTTTTCAGACGGTTTCATCCTCCTCATATTTTTGGCACCTTTTGAAGCTCTTCATGTTTTTCACATCTTTTCAGGCTCTTCATGTTTTTCAACACCACTTCATGCTCCTCCTATATTTCAGACCATTTCTTGCTCCTCATATGTTTGACACCTTTTGAAGCTCTTCATATTTTCACACCTTATGAAGCTCTTCATATTTTTCACACATTTTCAGGCTCTTCATGCTTTCAACACCGCTTCATGCTCCTCCTATTTTTCAGACCGTTTCATTCTCCTCATATATTTTACACATTTTGAAGCTCTTCATATATTTCACTACTTTTCAGGCTCTTCATGTTTTTCAACACTGCTTCTTGCCACTCCTATTTTTCAGACCGTTTCTTGCGCCTCTTATTTTTGACAGCTTTTGAAGCTCTTCCTGTTTTTCACACCTTTTCAGGCTCTTCATTTTTCAACACCGCTTCATGCTCCTCTTATTTTTCAGACCGTATCATGCTCCTCATACTTTTGAAAACTTTTGAAGCTCTTAATATATCTCACACCTTTTCAGGCTATTCATGTTTTTGAACACCGTTTCATGCTCCTCCTATTTTTCAGACCGTTTCATGCTCCTCATATTTTTGACACCTTTTGATGCTCTTCATATATTACACACCTTTTGAGGCTCCTCATGTATTTCAACACCAATTCATGCTCCTCCTATTTTTCAAACAGTTTCATGCTCCTCCTATTTTTGACACCTTTTGAAATTCTTCATTTATTTCACACCTTTTCAGGCTCATCATGTTTTTCAACACCGCTTCATGCTCTTCCTATTTAAGACCGTTTCATGCACCTCATAATTTTGAAACCTTTTGAAGCTCTTCATATTTTTCACACCTTTTCAGGCTCTTTATGTTTTTCCACACCGTTACAGGCTGGTCATATTTTTCAGACCGTTTCATGTGCCTCATACATTTGACACCTTCTGAAGCTCTTCATATTTTTCACACCTTTTTAAGCTCTTCATATTTTTCACACTTTTTCAGGCTCTTCATGTTTTTGAACACCGCTTCATGCTCCTTCTATTTTTCAGAGAGTTTCATGCTCCTCATGTATTTCACACCTTTTGAAGCTCTTCATATTTTTCACACCTTTTCAGGCTCTTCATGTTTTTCAACAGCGTTTCATGCTCCTCCTATTGTTCAGACCGTTTTATGCTCCTCATATTTTTGACACATTTTGAAGCTCTTCATATTTGTCACACCTTTTCAGGCTCTTCATGTTTTTCAACACCACTTCATGCTCCTCCTATTTTTCAGACCGTTTCATGCTCCTCATATTTTTGACACATTTTGAAGCTCTTGATATTTTTCACACCTTTTCAGGCTCTTCATGTTTTTCAACACCGCTTCATGCTCCTCCTATTTGTCAGAACGTTTCATGCTCATCTCATTTTTGACAACTTTTGAAGCTCTTCATATTTTTCACACCTTTTGAAGCTCTTCATATTTTTCACACTTTTTCAGGCTCTTCATGTTTTTCAGTACAGTTTCATGCTCCTTCTATTTTTCAGACCGTTTCATGCTCCTCATATTTTTCACAGCTTTTGAAGCTCTTCATATTTCTCACACCTTTTCAGGCTCTTCATGTTTTTCTACCCCACTTCATGCTTCTCCTATTTTTCAGCCCGTTTCATGCTCCTCATGTATTTCACACCTTTTGAAGCTCTTCATATTTTTCACACCTTTACAGGCTCTTCATGTTTTTCAACACCATTTCATGCTGCTTCTATTTTTCAGACCGTTGCATGCTCCTCATATTTTTGACACATTTTGAAGCTCTTCATATTTTTCACACCTTTTCAGGCTCTTCATGTTTTTCAACACCACTTCATGCTTCTCCTATTTTTCAGCCCGTTTCATGCTCCTCATGTATTTCACACCTTTTGAAGCTCTTCATATTTTTCACACCTTTTCAGGCTCTTCATGTTTTTCTACACCACTTCATGCTCCTCCTATTTTTCAGACCGTTTCATGCTCCTCATATTTTTGACATCTTTTGAAGCTTTTCATATTTTTCACACCTTTTCAGGCTCTTCATTTTTTCAACACCGCTTCATGCTCCTCCTATTTTTCAGACCGTTTCATGCTCATCTCATTTTTGAAACCTTTTGAAGCTTTTCATATTTTTCACACTTTTTCAGGCTCTTCAAGTTTTTGAACACCGCTTCATGCTCCTCCTATTTTTCAGACCGTTTCATGCTCCTCATATTTCACACCTTTTGAAGCTCTTCATATTTTTCACACCTTTTCAGGCTCTTCATGTTTTTGATCACCGTTACATTCTCCTCCTATTATTCAGACCGATTCATGCTCCTCATATTTTTGACACTTTTTGAAGCTCTTTATATATTTCACACCTTTTCAGGGTCTTCATGTTTTTGATCACCGTTACATTCTCCTCCTATTATTCAGTCCGTTTCATGCTCCTCATATTTTTGACACTTTTTGAAGCTCTTTATATATTTCACACATTTTCAGGCTCTTCATGTTTTTGAACACAGCTTCATGCTCCTGCTATTTTTCAGACCATTTCATGCTCCTCATATTTTTGACAACTTTGGAAGCTCTTCATATTTTTCACACATTTTCAGGCTCTTCATGTTTTTCAACACTGTTGCATGATCCTCCTATTTTTCAGACCGTTTCATGCTCCTCATATACTTGACACATTTTTAAGCTCTTCATATATTTCCCACATTTTCAGGCTATTCATGTTTTTCAACACCGCTTCATGCTCCTTGTATTTTTAAGACCGTTTCATGCTCCTGATATTTTTGACACCTTTTTAAGCTCTTCATATTTTTCACACCTTTTTAAGCTCTTCATATTTCTCACACCTTTTCAGACTCTTCATGTTTTCCAACAACGCTTCATGCACCTCCTATTTGTCAGACCGTTTCATGCTCATCTCATTTATGACACCTTTTGAATCTTTTCATATTTTTCACACCTTCTCAGGCTCTTCATGTTTTTGAACACCGCTTCATGCTAATCCTATTTTTCAAACCATATCATGCTCCTCATATTTTTCACACCTTTTAAGCTCTTCATATTTTTCACACTTTTTCAGGCTCTTCATGTTTTTCAACACCGCTTTATGCTCCTCTTATTTTTCAGACCGTTTCATGCTCATCAAATTTTTGACACATTTTGAAGCTCTTCATATTTTTCACACCTTTTGAAGCTCTTCATATTTTTCACACCATTTCAGGCTCTTCATGTTTTTCAACACCGTTTCATGCTGCTTCTATTTTTCAGACCGTTTCATGCTCCTCATATTTTTCACACCTTTTGAAGCTCTTCATATTTTTCACACCTTTTCAGGCTCTTCATGTTTTTCTACACCACTTCATGCTTCTCCTATTTTTCAGCCCGTTTCATGCTCCTCATTTATTTCACACCTTTTGAAGCTCCTCATATTTTTCATACCTTTTCAGGCTCTTCATGTTTTTCAACACCGTTTCATGCTGCTTCTATTTTTCAGACCGTTTCATGCTCCTCATATTTTTCACACCGTTTGAAGCTCTTCATATTTTTCACACCTTTTCAGGCTCTTCATGTTTTTCTACACCACTTCATGCTTCTCCTATTTTTCAGCCCGTTTCATGCTCCTCATGTATTTCACACCTTTTGAAGCTCTTCATATTTTTCACACATTTTCAGGCTCTTCATGTTTTTGAACCCCGCTTCATGCTCCTCCTATTTTTCAGACCGTTTCATGCTCCTCATATTTTTGACATCTTTTGAAGCTTTTCATATTTTTCACACCTTTTCAGGCTCTTCAAGTTTTTCAACACCACTTCATGCTCCTCCTTTTTTGCAGACCGTTTCATGCTCCTCATATTTTTGATACCTTTTGATGATCTTCATATTTTTCACACCTTTTCAGGCTCTTCATTTTTTCAACACCACTTCAAGCTCCTCCTATTTTTCAGACCGTTTCATGCTCATCTCATTTTTGAAACCTTTTGAATCTCTTCATATTTTTCACACATTTTCAGGCTCTTCATGTTTTTCAACACTGTTGCATGATCCTCCTATTTTTCAGACCGTTTCATGCTCCTCATATACTTGACACATTTTTAAGCTCTTCATATATTTCACACATTTTCAGGCTATTCATGTTTTTCAACACCGCTTCATGCTCCTTGTATTTTTAAGACCGTTTCATGCTCCTGATATTTTTGACACCTTTTTAAGCTCTTCATATTTTTCACACCTTTTTAAGCTCTTCATATTTCTCACACCTTTTCAGACTCTTCATGTTTTCCAACAACGCTTCATGCACCTCCTATTTGTCAGACCGTTTCATGCTCATCTCATTTATGACACCTTTTGAATCTTTTCATATTTTTCACACCTTCTCAGGCTCTTCATGTTTTTGAACACCGCTTCATGCTAATCCTATTTTTCAAACCATATCATGCTCCTCATATTTTTCACACCTTTTAAGCTCTTCATATTTTTCACACTTTTTCAGGCTCTTCATGTTTTTCAACACCGCTTCATGCTCCTCCTATTTTTCAGACCGTTTCATGCTCATCAAATTTTTGACACATTTTGAAGCTCTTCATATTTTTCACACCTTTTGAAGCTCTTCATATTTTTCACACCATTTCAGGCTCTTCATGTTTTTCAACACCGTTTCATGCTGCTTCTATTTTTCAGACCGTTTCATGCTCCTCATATTTTTCACACCTTTTGAAGCTCTTCATATTTTTCACACCTTTTCAGGCTCTTCATGTTTTTCTACACCACTTCATGCTTCTCCTATTTTTCAGCCCGTTTCATGCTCCTCATTTATTTCACACCTTTTGAAGCTCCTCATATTTTTCATACCTTTTCAGGCTCTTCATGTTTTTCAACACCGTTTCATGCTGCTTCTATTTTTCAGACCGTTTCATGCTCCTCATATTTTTCACACCGTTTGAAGCTCTTCATATTTTTCACACCTTTTCAGGCTCTTCATGTTTTTCTACACCACTTCATGCTTCTCCTATTTTTCAGCCCGTTTCATGCTCCTCATGTATTTCACACCTTTTGAAGCTCTTCATATTTTTCACACATTTTCAGGCTCTTCATGTTTTTGAACCCCGCTTCATGCTCCTCCTATTTTTCAGACCGTTTCATGCTCCTCATATTTTTGACATCTTTTGAAGCTTTTCATATTTTTCACACCTTTTCAGGCTCTTCAAGTTTTTCAACACCACTTCATGCTCCTCCTTTTTTGCAGACCGTTTCATGCTCCTCATATTTTTGATACCTTTTGATGATCTTCATATTTTTCACACCTTTTCAGGCTCTTCATTTTTTCAACACCACTTCAAGCTCCTCCTATTTTTCAGACCGTTTCATGCTCATCTCATTTTTGAAACCTTTTGAATCTCTTCATATTTTTCACACATTTTCAGGCTCTTCATGTTTTTCAACACTGTTGCATGATCCTCCTATTTTTCAGACCGTTTCATGCTCCTCATATACTTGACACATTTTTAAGCTCTTCATATATTTCACACATTTTCAGGCTATTCATGTTTTTCAACACCGCTTCATGCTCCTTGTATTTTTAAGACCGTTTCATGCTCCTCATATTTTTGACACCTTTTTAAGCTCTTCATATTTTTCACACCTTTTTAAGCTCTTCATATTTCTCACACCTTTTCAGGCTCTTCATGTTTTTCAACAACGCTTCATGCACCTCCTATTTGTCAGACCGTTTCATGCTCATCTCATTTATGACACCTTTTGAATCTTTTCATATTTTTCACACCTTCTCAGGCTCTTCATGTTTTTGAACACCGCTTCATGCTAATCCTATTTTTCAAACCATATCATGCTCCTCATATTTTTCACACCTTTTGAAGCTCTTCATATTTTTCACACCTTTTCAGGCTCTTCATGTTTTTCTACACCACTTCATGCTTCTCCTATTTTTCAGCCCGTTTCATGCTCCTCATATATTTCACACCTTTTGAAGCTCTTCATATTTTTCACACCTTTTCAGGCTCTTCATGTTTTTCTACACCACTTCATACTTCTCCTATTTTTCAGCCCGTTTCATGCTCCTCATGTATTTCACAACTTTTGAAGCTCTTCATATTTTTCACACCTTTCCAGGCTCTTCATGTTTTTGAACACCGCTTCATGCTCCTCTTATTTTTCAGACCGTTTCATGCTCCCCATATTTTTGACATCGTTTGAAGCTTTTCATATTTTTCACACCTTTTCAGGCTCTTCAAGTTTTTCAACACCACTTCATGCTCCTCCTTTTTTGCAGACCGTTTCATGCTCCTCATATTTTTGATACCTTTTGATGATCTTCATATTTTTCACACCTTTTCAGGCTCTTCATTTTTTCAACACCACTTCATGCTCCTCCTATTTTTCAGACCGTTTCATGCTCATCTCATTTTTGAAACCTTTTGAAGCTTTTAAGATTTTTCACAACGTTTCAGGCTCTTCAAGTTTTTGAACACCGCTTCATGCTCCTCCTATTTTTCAGACCGTTTCATGCTCATCTCATTTTTGACACCTTTTGAAGCTCTTCATATTTTTCACACCTTTTCAGGCTCTTCATGTTTTTGAACACCGCTTGATGCTCCTCCTATTTTTCAGACCGTTTCATGCTCCTCATATTTTACACCTTTTGAAGCTCTTCATATTTTTCACACCTTTTCAGGCTCTTCATGTTTTTGATCACCGTTACATTCTCCTCCTATTCTTCAGACCGTTTCATGTTCCTCATATTTTTGACACTTTTTGAAGCTCTTTATATATTTCACACATTTTCAGACTCTTCATGTTTTTGAACACAGCATCATGCTCCTCCTATTTTGCAGAACGTTTCATGCTCCTCATATTTTTGACAACTTTGGAAGCTCTTCATATTTTTCACACGTTTTCAGGCTCTTCATGTTTTTCAACACTGTTGCATGATCCTCCTATTTTTCAGACCGTTTCATGCTCCTCATATACTTGACACATTTTTAAGCTCTTCATATATTTCACACATTTTCAGGCTATTCATGTTTTTCAACACCGCTTCATGCTCCTTGTATTTTTAAGACCGTTTCATGCTCCTCATATTTTTGACACCTTTTTAAGCTCTTCATATTTTTCACACCTTTTAAAGCTCTTCATATTTCTCACACCTTTTCAGGCTCTTCATGTATTTCAACAACGCTTCATGCACCTCCTATTTGTCAGACCGTTTCATGCTCATCTCATTTATGACACCTTTTGAATCTTTTCATATTTTTCACACCTTCTCAGGCTCTTCATGTTTTTGAACACCGTTTCATGCTAATCCTATTTTTCAAACCATATCATGCTCCTCATATTTTTCACACCTTTTAAACTCTTCATATTTTTCACACTTTTTCAGGCTCTTCATGTTTTTCAACCCCGCTTCATGCTCCTCCTATTTTTCATACCGTTTCATGCTCATCAAATTTTTGACACCTTTTGAAGCTCTTCATATTTTTCACACCTTTTGAAGCTCTTCATATTTTTCACACCATTTCAGGCTCTTCATGTTTTTCAACACCGTTTCATGCTTCTTCTATTTTTCAGACCGTTTCATGCTCCTCATATTTTTCACACCTTTTGAAGCTCTTCATATTTTTCACACCTTTTCAGGCTCTTCATGTATTTCTACACCACTTCATGCTTCTCCTATTTTTCAGCCCGTTTCATGCTCCTCATTTATTTCACACCTTTTGAAGCTCTTCATATTTTTCACACCTTTTCAGGCTCTTCATGTTTTTCAACACTGTTTCATGCTGCTTCTATTTTTCAGACCGTTTCATGCTCCTCATATTTTTCACACCTTTTGAAGCTCTTCATATTTTTCACACCTTTTCAGGCTCTTCATGTTTTTCTACACCACTTCATGCTTCTCCTATTTTTCAGCCCGTTTCATGCTCCTCATGTATTTCACACCTTTTGAAGCTCTTCATATTTTTCACATCTTTTCAGGCTCTTCATGTTTTTGAACACCGCTTCATGCTCCTCCTATTTTTCAGACCGTTTCATGCTCCTCATATTTTTGACATCTTTTGAAGCTTTTCATATTTTTCATACCTTTTCAGGCTCTTCAAGTTTTTCAAGACCACTTCATGCTCCTCCTTTTTTGCAGACCATTTCATGCTCCTCATATTTTTGATACTTTTTGATGATCTTCATATTTTTCACACCATTTCAGGCTCTTCATGTTTTTCAACACCGTTTCATGCTTCTTCTATTTTTCAGACCGTTTCATGCTCCTCATATTTTACACCTTTTGAAGCTCTTCATATTTTTCACACCTTTTCAGGCTCTTCATGTTTTTGATCACCGTTACATTCACCTCCTATTATTCAGACCGTTTCATGCTCCTCATATTGTTGACACTTTTTGAAGCTCTTTATATATTTCACACCTTTTCAGGCTCTTCATGTTTTTGATCACCGTTAAATTCTCCTCCTATTATTCAGACCGTTTCATGTTCCTCATATTTTTGACACCTTTTGAAGCTCTTTATATATTTCACACATTTTCAGGCTCTTCATATTTTTGAACACAGCTTCATGCTCCTCCTATTTTGCAGACCGTTTCATGCTCCTCATATTTTTGACAACTTTGGATGCTCTTCATATTTTTCACACATTTTCAGGCTCTTCATGTTTTTCAACACTGTTGCATGATCCTCCTATTTTTCAGACCGTTTCATGCTCCTCATATACTTGACACATTTTTAAGCTCTTCATATATTTCACACATTTTCAGGCTATTCATGTTTTTCAACACTGCTTCATGCTCCTTGTATTTTTAAGACCGTTTCATGCTCCTCATATTTTTGACACCTTTTTAAGCTCTTCATATTTCTCACACCTTTTCAGGCTCTTCATGTTTTTCAACAACGCTTCATGCACCTCCTATTTTTCAGACCGTTTCATGCTCATCTCATTTTTGACACCTTTTGAAGCTTTTCATATTTTTCACACCTTTTCAGGCTCTTCATGTTTTTCCACACCACATCATGCTTCTCCTATTTTTCAGCAAGTTTCATGCTCCTCATGTATTTCACACCTTTTGAAGCTCTTCATATTTCTCAAAACTTTTCAGGCTCTTCCTGTTTTTGAACAGCGCTTCATGCTCCTCCTATATTTCAGACCGTTTCATGCTCCTCATATATTTCACACCTTTTGAAGCTCTTTATATTTTTCACACCTTTTCAGGATCTTCATGTTTCTGAACACCGCTTCATGCTCCTCATATTTTTCAGACCGTTTCATGCTCCTCGTATTTTTGACATCTTTTGAAGCTTTTCATATTTTTCACACCTTCTCAGGCTTTTCAAGTTTTTCAATACCACTTCATGCTCCTCCGTTTTTGCAGACCGTTTGATGCTCCTGATATTTTTGATACCTTTTGATGCTCTTCATATTTTTCACACCTTTTCAGGCTCTTCATTTTTTCAACACCGCTTCATGCTCCTCCTATTTTTCAGACCGTTTCATGCTCATCTCATTTTTGACACCTCTTGAAGCTTTTCATATTTTTCACAACATTTCAGGCTCTTCAAGTTTTTGAACACCGCTTCATGCTCCTCCTATTTTTCAGAAAGTTTCATGCTCCTCATATTTTTGACACCTTTTTAACCTCTTCATATTTCTCACACATTTTCAGGCTCTTCATGTTTTTCAACAACGCTTCATGCTCCTCCTATTTTTCAGACCGTTTCATGCTCATCTCATTTTTGACACCTTTTAAAGCTTTTCATATTTTTCACACCTTTTCAGGCTCTTCATGATTTTGAACACCGCTTCATGCTAATCCTATTTTTCAAACCATATCATGCTCCTCATATTTTTCACACCTTTTAAGCTCTTCATATTTTTCACTCTTTTTCAGGCTCTTCATGTTTTTCAACACCGCTTCATGCTCCTCCTATTTTTCAGACCGTTTCATGCTCATCAAATTTTTGACACCTTTTGAAGCTCTTCATATTTTTCACACCTTTTGAAGCTCTTCATATTTTTCACACCATTTCAGGCTCTTCATGTTTTTCAACACCATTTCATGCTGCTTCTATTTTTCAGACCGTTTCATGCTCCTCATATTTTTCACACCTTTTGAAGCTCTTCATATTTTTCACACCTTTTCAGGCTCTTCATGTTTTTCTACACCACTTCATGCTTCTCCTATTTTTCAGCCCGTTTCATGCTCCTCATGTATTTCAAACCTTTTGAAGCTCTTCATATTTTTCACACCTTTTCAGGCTCTTCATGTTTTTGAACACCGCTTCATGCTCCTCCTATTTTTCAGACCATTTCATGCTCCTCATATTTTTGACATCTTTTGAAGCTTTTCATATTTTTCACACCTTTTCAGGCTCTTCAAGTTTTTCAACACCACTTCATGCTCCTCCTTTTTTGCAGACCGTTTCATGCTCCTCATATTTTTGATACCTTTTGATGATCTTCATATTTTTCACACCTTTTCAGGCTCTTCATTTTTTCAACACCACTTCAAGCTCCTCCTATTTTTCAGACCGTTTCATGCTCATCTCATTTTTGAAACCTTTTGAATCTCTTCATATTTTTCACACATTTTCAGGCTCTTCATGTTTTTCAACACTGTTGCATGATCCTCCTATTTTTCAGACCGTTTCATGCTCCTCATATACTTGACACATTTTTAAGCTCTTCATATATTTCACACATTTTCAGGCTATTCATGTTTTTCAACACCGCTTCATTCTCCTTGTATTTTTAAGACCGTTTCATGCTCCTCATATTTTTGACACCTTTTTAAGCTCTTCATATTTTTCACACCTTTTTAAGCTCTTCATATTTCTCACACCTTTTCAGGCTCTTCATGTTTTTCAACAACGCTTCATGCACCTCCTATTTGTCAGACCGTTTCATGCTCATCTCATTTATGACACCTTTTGAATCTTTTCATATTTTTCACACCTTCTCAGGCTCTTCATGTTTTTGAACACCGCTTCATGCTAATCCTATTTTTCAAACCATATCATGCTCCTCATATTTTTCACACCTTTTGAGCTCTTCATATTTTTCACACTTTTTCAGGCTCTTCATGTTTTTCAACCCCGCTTCATGCTCCTCCTATTTTTCAGACCGTTTCATGCTCATCAAATTTTTGACACCTTTTGAAGCTCTTCATATTTTTCACACCTTTTGAAGCTCTTCATATTTTTCACACCATTTCAGGCTCTTCATGTTTTTCAACACCGTTTCATGCTGCTTCTATTTTTCAGACCGTTTCATGCTCCTCATATTTTTCACACCTTTTGAAGCTCTTCATATTTTTCACACCTTTTCAGGCTCTTCATGTTTTTCTACACCACTTCATGCTTCTCCTATTTTTCAGCCCGTTTCATGCTCCTCATATTTTTCACACCTTTTGAAGCTCTTCATATTTTTCACACATTTTCAGGCTCTTCATGTTTTTCTACAACACTTCATGCTTCTCCTATTTTTCAGCCCGTTTCATGCTCCTCATGTATTTCACACCTTTTGAAGCTCTTCATATTTTTCACACCTTTTCAGGCTATTCATGTTTTTGAACACCGCTTCATGCTCCTCCTATTTGTCTGACCGTTTCATGCTCCTCATATTTTTGACACTTTTTGAAGCTCTTCATGTATTTCACAGCTTTTCAGTCTCTTCTTGGTTTTGAACAGCGTTTCATGCTCCTCCTATTTTTCAGTCCGTTTCATGCTCCTCATATTTTTCACTCCTTTTGAGGCTCTGCATATTGTTCACACCTTTTCAGGATCTACATGTTTGTCAACACCGTTTCATTCTCCTCGTATATTTGAGACCGTTTCAAGCTCCTAATATTTTTGACACCTTTTGAAGCTCTTCATATATTTCTCACATTTTCAGTCTCTTCATGTTTTTGAACACCGTTTCATGCTCCTCATTTTTTTCAAACCTTTTGAAGCTTTTCATATTTTTCACACATTTTCAGGCTCTTCATATTTTTGAACATGGTTTCATGCTTCTCCTATTTTTCAGACCGTTTCATGCACCTCATATTTTTGACACCTTTTGAAGCTCTTCATATTTTTCACACATTTTCAGTGTCTTCAATTTTTTGAACACCGTTTCATGCTTCTGATATTTTTCAGACCTTTTGAAGCTCTTCATATTTTTCACAAATTTTCAGGTTCTTCATGTTTTTGAACACCATTTCATGATCCTCCTATTTTTCAGACCGTGTCATGCTCCTCATAATTTTGACACCTTTTCGGGCTCTTCATGTTTTTGAACACTGCTTCATACTCCCCCTATTTTTCAGACCGTTCCCTGCTCTTCATATTTCTGACACTTTTTGAAGCTCTTCATATTTTTCACACATTTTCAGGCTCTTCATGTTTTTGAACATGGTTTCATGCTTCTCCTATTTTTCAGACCGTTTCATGCTCCTCATATTTTTGACACCTTTTGAAGCTCTTCATAGTTTTCACACCTTTTGAAGCTCTTCATATTTTTCACACCTTTTCAGGCTCTTCATGTTTTTCAACACCGTTTCATGCTCCTCATGTTTTTCAACACCGTTTCATGCTCCTCCAGTTTTTCAGACCGTTTCATCCTCCTCATAATTTTCACACGTTTTGAAGCTCTTCATATTTTCCACACCTTTTCATGTTCTTCATGTTTTTCAACACCGTTTCATGCTCCCCTTATTTTTCAGATGGTTTCATGCTTCTCATATTTTTGACACGTTTTGAAGCTCTTCATATTTTTAAAACCTTTTCATGCTCTTCATCTTTTTTAAAACGGTTTCATGCTCATCCTATTTTTCAGACCGTATCATGCTCCTCATATTTTTGACATCTTTTGAAACTCTTCACATTTTTCACACCTTTTCAGGCTCTTCATGTATTTCAAAACCACTTCATGCTCCTCCTATTTTTCAGACCTGTTCCTGCTCCTCATATTTTTGAAACCTTCTGAAGCTCTTCATATATTTCACAGCTTTTCAGGCTCTTCATGTTTGTGAACTCGGTTTCATGGTCCTCCTATTTTTCAGACGGTTTCATCCTCCTCATATTTTTGGCACCTTTTGAAGCTCTTCATGTTTTTCACATCTTTTCAGGCTCTTCATGTTTTTCAACACCACTTCATGCTCCTCCTATATTTCAGACCATTTCTTGCTCCTCATATGTTTGACACCTTTTGAAGCTCTTCATATTTTCACACCTTATGAAGCTCTTCATATTTTTCACACATTTTCAGGCTCTTCATGCTTTCAACACCGCTTCATGCTCCTCCTATTTTTCAGACCGTTTCATTCTCCTCATATATTTTACACATTTTGAAGCTCTTCATATATTTCACTACTCTTCAGGCTCTTCATGTTTTTCAACACCAATTCATGCTCCTCCTATTTTTCAAACAGTTTCATGCTCCTCCTATTTTTGACACCTTTTGAAATTCTTCATTTATTTCACACCTTTTCAGGCTCATCATGTTTTTCAACACCGCTTCATGCTCTTCCTATTTTTAAGACCGTTTCATGCACCTCATAATTTTGAAACCTTTTGAAGCTCTTCATATTTTTCACACCTTTTCAGGCTCTTCATGTTTTTCCACACCGTTACAGGCTGGTCATATTTTTCAGACCGTTTCATGTGCCTCATACATTTGACACCTTTTGAAGCTCTTCATATTTTTCACACCTTTTTAAGCTCTTCATATTTTCCACACTTTTTCAGGCTCTTGATGTTTTTCAACACCGCTTCATGCTCCTCCTATTTTTCAGACCGTTTCATGCTCATATCATATTTGACACCTTCTGAAGCTCTTCATATTTTTCACACCTTTTGAAGCTCTTCATATTTTTCACACTTTTTCAGGCTCTTCATGTTTTTGAACACCGCTTCATGCTCCTTCTATTTTTCAGAGAGTTTCATGCTCCTCATGTATTTCACACCTTTTGAAGCTCTTCATATTTTTCACACCTTTTCAGGCTCTTCATGTTTTTCAACAGCGTTTCATGCTCCTCCTATTGTTCAGACCGTTTTATGCTCCTCATATTTTTGACACATTTTGAAGCTCTTCATATTTGTCACACCTTTTCAGGCTCTTCATGTTTTTCAACACCACTTCATGCTCCTCCTATTTTTCAGACCGTTTCATGCTCCTCATATTTTTGACACATTTTGAAGCTCTTGATATTTTTCACACCTTTTCAGGCTCTTCATGTTTTTCAACACCGCTTCATGCTCCTCCTATTTGTCAGAACGTTTCATGCTCATCTCATTTTTGACAACTTTTGAAGCTCTTCATATTTTTCACACCTTTTGAAGCTCTTCATATTTTTCACACTTTTTCAGGCTCTTCATGTTTTTCAGTACAGTTTCATGCTCCTTCTATTTTTCAGACCGTTTCATGCTCCTCATATTTTTCACAGCTTTTGAAGCTCTTCATATTTCTCACACCTTTTCAGGCTCTTCATGTTTTTCTACCCCACTTCATGCTTCTCCTATTTTTCAGCCCGTTTCATGCTCCTCATGTATTTCACACCTTTTGAAGCTCTTCATATTTTTCACACCTTTACAGGCTCTTCATGTTTTTCAACACCATTTCATGCTGCTTCTATTTTTCAGACCGTTGCATGCTCCTCATATTTTTGACACATTTTGAAGCTCTTCATATTTTTCACACCTTTTCAGGCTCTTCATGTTTTTCAACACCACTTCATGCTTCTCCTATTTTTCAGCCCGTTTCATGCTCCTCATGTATTTCACACCTTTTGAAGCTCTTCATATTTTTCACACCTTTTCAGGCTCTTCATGTTTTTCTACACCACTTCATGCTCCTCCTATTTTTCAGACCGTTTCATGCTCCTCATATTTTTGACATCTTTTGAAGCTTTTCATATTTTTCACACCTTTTCAGGCTCTTCATTTTTTCAACACCGCTTCATGCTCCTCCTATTATTCAGACCGATTCATGCTCCTCATATTTTTGACACTTTTTGAAGCTCTTTATATATTTCACACCTTTTCAGGGTCTTCATGTTTTTGATCACCGTTACATTCTCCTCCTATTATTCAGTCCGTTTCATGCTCCTCATATTTTTGACATCTTTTGAAGCTTTTCATATTTTTCACACCTTTTCAGGCTCTTCATTTTTTCAACACCGCTTCATGCTCCTCCTATTATTCAGACCGTTTCATGCTCCTCATATTTTTGACATCTTTTGAAGCTTTTCATATTTTTCACACCTTTTCAGGCTCTTCATGTTTTTGATCACCGTTACATTCTCCTCCTATTATTCAGACCGATTCATGCTCCTCATATTTTTGACACTTTTTGAAGCTCTTTATATATTTCACACCTTTTCAGGGTCTTCATGTTTTTGATCACCGTTACATTCTCCTCCTATTATTCAGTCCGTTTCATGCTCCTCATATTTTTGACACTTTTTGAAGCTCTTTATATATTTCACACATTTTCAGGCTCTTCATGTTTTTGAACACAGCTTCATGCTCCTGCTATTTTTCAGACCATTTCATGCTCCTCATATTTTTGACAACTTTGGAAGCTCTTCATATTTTTCACACATTTTCAGGCTCTTCATGTTTTTCAACACTGTTGCATGATCCTCCTATTTTTCAGACCGTTTCATGCTCCTCATATACTTGACACATTTTTAAGCTCTTCATATATTTCCCACATTTTCAGGCTATTCATGTTTTTCAACACCGCTTCATGCTCCTTGTATTTTTAAGACCGTTTCATGCTCCTGATATTTTTGACACCTTTTTAAGCTCTTCATATTTTTCACACCTTTTTAAGCTCTTCATATTTCTCACACCTTTTCAGACTCTTCATGTTTTCCAACAACGCTTCATGCACCTCCTATTTGTCAGACCGTTTCATGCTCATCTCATTTATGACACCTTTTGAATCTTTTCATATTTTTCACACCTTCTCAGGCTCTTCATGTTTTTGAACACCGCTTCATGCTAATCCTATTTTTCAAACCATATCATGCTCCTCATATTTTTCACACCTTTTAAGCTCTTCATATTTTTCACACTTTTTCAGGCTCTTCATGTTTTTCAACACCGCTTTATGCTCCTCTTATTTTTCAGACCGTTTCATGCTCATCAAATTTTTGACACATTTTGAAGCTCTTCATATTTTTCACACCTTTTGAAGCTCTTCATATTTTTCACACCATTTCAGGCTCTTCATGTTTTTCAACACCGTTTCATGCTGCTTCTATTTTTCAGACCGTTTCATGCTCCTCATATTTTTCACACCTTTTGAAGCTCTTCATATTTTTCACACCTTTTCAGGCTCTTCATGTTTTTCTACACCACTTCATGCTTCTCCTATTTTTCAGCCCGTTTCATGCTCCTCATTTATTTCACACCTTTTGAAGCTCCTCATATTTTTCATACCTTTTCAGGCTCTTCATGTTTTTCAACACCGTTTCATGCTGCTTCTATTTTTCAGACCGTTTCATGCTCCTCATATTTTTCACACCGTTTGAAGCTCTTCATATTTTTCACACCTTTTCAGGCTCTTCATGTTTTTCTACACCACTTCATGCTTCTCCTATTTTTCAGCCCGTTTCATGCTCCTCATGTATTTCACACCTTTTGAAGCTCTTCATATTTTTCACACATTTTCAGGCTCTTCATGTTTTTGAACCCCGCTTCATGCTCCTCCTATTTTTCAGACCGTTTCATGCTCCTCATATTTTTGACATCTTTTGAAGCTTTTCATATTTTTCACACCTTTTCAGGCTCTTCAAGTTTTTCAACACCACTTCATGCTCCTCCTTTTTTGCAGACCGTTTCATGCTCCTCATATTTTTGATACCTTTTGATGATCTTCATATTTTTCACACCTTTTCAGGCTCTTCATTTTTTCAATACCACTTCAAGCTCCTCCTATTTTTCAGACCGTTTCATGCTCATCTCATTTTTGAAACCTTTTGAATCTCTTCATATTTTTCACACATTTTCAGGCTCTTCATGTTTTTCAACACTGTTGCATGATCCTCCTATTTTTCAGACCGTTTCATGCTCCTCATATACTTGACACATTTTTAAGCTCTTCATATATTTCACACATTTTCAGGCTATTCATGTTTTTCAACACCGCTTCATGCTCCTTGTATTTTTAAGACCGTTTCATGCTCCTCATATTTTTGACACCTTTTTAAGCTCTTCATATTTTTCACACCTTTTTAAGCTCTTCATATTTCTCACACCTTTTCAGACTCTTCATGTTTTCCAACAACGCTTCATGCACCTCCTATTTGTCAGACCGTTTCATGCTCATCTCATTTATGACACCTTTTGAATCTTTTCATATTTTTCACACCTTCTCAGGCTCTTCATGTTTTTGAACACCGCTTCATGCTAATCCTATTTTTCAAACCATATCATGCTCCTCATATTTTTCACACCTTTTAAGCTCTTCATATTTTTCACACTTTTTCAGGCTCTTCATGTTTTTCAACACCGCTTCATGCTCCTCCTATTTTTCAGACCGTTTCATGCTCATCAAATTTTTGACACATTTTGAAGCTCTTCATATTTTTCACACCTTTTGAAGCTCTTCATATTTTTCACACCATTTCAGGCTCTTCATGTTTTTCAACACCGTTTCATGCTGCTTCTATTTTTCAGACCGTTTCATGCTCCTCATATTTTTCACACCTTTTGAAGCTCTTCATATTTTTCACACCTTTTCAGGCTCTTCATGTTTTTCTACACCACTTCATGCTTCTCCTATTTTTCAGCCCGTTTCATGCTCCTCATTTATTTCACACCTTTTGAAGCTCCTCATATTTTTCATACCTTTTCAGGCTCTTCATGTTTTTCAACACCGTTTCATGCTGCTTCTATTTTTCAGACCGTTTCATGCTCCTCATATTTTTCACACCGTTTGAAGCTCTTCATATTTTTCACACCTTTTCAGGCTCTTCATGTTTTTCTACACCACTTCATGCTTCTCCTATTTTTCAGCCCGTTTCATGCTCCTCATGTATTTCACACCTTTTGAAGCTCTTCATATTTTTCACACATTTTCAGGCTCTTCATGTTTTTGAACCCCGCTTCATGCTCCTCCTATTTTTCAGACCGTTTCATGCTCCTCATATTTTTGACATCTTTTGAAGCTTTTCATATTTTTCACACCTTTTCAGGCTCTTCAAGTTTTTCAACACCACTTCATGCTCCTCCTTTTTTGCAGACCGTTTCATGCTCCTCATATTTTTGATACCTTTTGATGATCTTCATATTTTTCACACCTTTTCAGGCTCTTCATTTTTTCAACACCACTTCAAGCTCCTCCTATTTTTCAGACCGTTTCATGCTCATCTCATTTTTGAAACCTTTTGAATCTCTTCATATTTTTCACACATTTTCAGGCTCTTCATGTTTTTCAACACTGTTGCATGATCCTCCTATTTTTCAGACCGTTTCATGCTCCTCATATACTTGACACATTTTTAAGCTCTTCATATATTTCACACATTTTCAGGCTATTCATGTTTTTCAACACCGCTTCATGCTCCTTGTATTTTTAAGACCGTTTCATGCTCCTCATATTTTTGACACCTTTTTAAGCTCTTCATATTTTTCACACCTTTTTAAGCTCTTCATATTTCTCACACCTTTTCAGGCTCTTCATGTTTTTCAACAACGCTTCATGCACCTCCTATTTGTCAGACCGTTTCATGCTCATCTCATTTATGACACCTTTTGAATCTTTTCATATTTTTCACACCTTCTCAGGCTCTTCATGTTTTTGAACACCGCTTCATGCTAATCCTATTTTTCAAACCATATCATGCTCCTCATATTTTTCACACCTTTTGAAGCTCTTCATATTTTTCACACCTTTTCAGGCTCTTCATGTTTTTCTACACCACTTCATGCTTCTCCTATTTTTCAGCCCGTTTCATGCTCTTCACATATTTCACACCTTTTGAAGCTCTTCATATTTTTCACACCTTTTCAGGCTCTTCATGTTTTTCTACACCACTTCATACTTCTCCTATTTTTCAGCCCGTTTCATGCTCCTCATGTATTTCACAACTTTTGAAGCTCTTCATATTTTTCACACCTTTCCAGGCTCTTCATGTTTTTGAACACCGCTTCATGCTCCTCTTATTTTTCAGACCGTTTCATGCTCCTCATATTTTTGACATCGTTTGAAGCTTTTCATATTTTTCACACCTTTTCAGGCTCTTCAAGTTTTTCAACACCACTTCATGCTCCTCCTTTTTTGCAGACCGTTTCATGCTCCTCATATTTTTGATACCTTTTGATGATCTTCATATTTTTCACACCTTTTCAGGCTCTTCATTTTTTCAACACCACTTCATGCTCCTCCTATTTTTCAGACCGTTTCATGCTCATCTCATTTTTGAAACCTTTTGAAGCTTTTAAGATTTTTCACAACGTTTCAGGCTCTTCAAGTTTTTGAACACCGCTTCATGCTCCTCCTATTTTTCAGACCGTTTCATGCTCATCTCATTTTTGACACCTTTTGAAGCTCTTCATATTTTTCACACCTTTTCAGGCTCTTCATGTTTTTGAACACCGCTTGATGCTCCTCCTATTTTTCAGACCGTTTCATGCTCCTCATATTTTACACCTTTTGAAGCTCTTCATATTTTTCACACCTTTTCAGGCTCTTCATGTTTTTGATCACCGTTACATTCTCCTCCTATTCTTCAGACCGTTTCATGCTCCTCATATTTTTGACACTTTTTGAAGCTCTTTATATATTTCACACCTTTTCAGGCTCTTCATGTTTTTGATCACCGTTACATTCTGCTCCTATTATTCAGACCGTTTCATGTTCCTCATATTTTTGACACTTTTTGAAGCTCTTTATATATTTCACACATTTTCAGACTCTTCATGTTTTTGAACACAGCATCATGCTCCTCCTATTTTGCAGAACGTTTCATGCTCCTCATATTTTTGACAACTTTGGAAGCTCTTCATATTTTTCACACGTTTTCAGGCTCTTCATGTTTTTCAACACTGTTGCATGATCCTCCTATTTTTCAGACCGTTTCATGCTCCTCATATACTTGACACATTTTTAAGCTCTTCATATATTTCACACATTTTCAGGCTATTCATGTTTTTCAACACCGCTTCATGCTCCTTGTATTTTTAAGACCGTTTCATGCTCCTCATATTTTTGACACCTTTTTAAGCTCTTCATATTTTTCACACCTTTTAAAGCTCTTCATATTTCTCACACCTTTTCAGGCTCTTCATGTATTTCAACAACGCTTCATGCACCTCCTATTTGTCAGACCGTTTCATGCTCATCTCATTTATGACACCTTTTGAATCTTTTCATATTTTTCACACCTTCTCAGGCTCTTCATGTTTTTGAACACCGTTTCATGCTAATCCTATTTTTCAAACCATATCATGCTCCTCATATTTTTCACACCTTTTAAACTCTTCATATTTTTCACACTTTTTCAGGCTCTTCATGTTTTTCAACCCCGCTTCATGCTCCTCCTATTTTTCATACCGTTTCATGCTCATCAAATTTTTGACACCTTTTGAAGCTCTTCATATTTTTCACACCTTTTGAAGCTCTTCATATTTTTCACACCATTTCAGGCTCTTCATGTTTTTCAACACCGTTTCATGCTTCTTCTATTTTTCAGACCGTTTCATGCTCCTCATATTTTTCACACCTTTTGAAGCTCTTCATATTTTTCACACCTTTTCAGGCTCTTCATGTATTTCTACACCACTTCATGCTTCTCCTATTTTTCAGCCCGTTTCATGCTCCTCATTTATTTCACACCTTTTGAAGCTCTTCATATTTTTCACACCTTTTCAGGCTCTTCATGTTTTTCAACACTGTTTCATGCTGCTTCTATTTTTCAGACCGTTTCATGCTCCTCATATTTTTCACACCTTTTGAAGCTCTTCATATTTTTCACACCTTTTCAGGCTCTTCATGTTTTTCTACACCACTTCATGCTTCTCCTATTTTTCAGCCCGTTTCATGCTCCTCATGTATTTCACACCTTTTGAAGCTCTTCATATTTTTCACATCTTTTCAGGCTCTTCATGTTTTTGAACACCGCTTCATGCTCCTCCTATTTTTCAGACCGTTTCATGCTCCTCATATTTTTGACATCTTTTGAAGCTTTTCATATTTTTCATACCTTTTCAGGCTCTTCAACTTTTTCAAGACCACTTCATGCTCCTCCTTTTTTGCAGACCATTTCATGCTCCTCATATTTTTGATACTTTTTGATGATCTTCATATTTTTCACACCTTTTCAGGCTCTTCATTTTTTCAACACCACTTCATGCTCCTCCTATTTTTCAGACTGTTTCATGCTCATCTCATTTTTGAAACCTTTTGAAGCTTTTCATATTTTTCACAACGTTTCAGGCTCTTCAAGTTTTTGAACACCGCTTCATGCTCCTCCTATTTTTCAGACCGTTTCATGCTCATCTCATTTTTGACACCTTTTGAAGCTTTTCATATTTTTCACAAATTTTCAGGCTCTTCATGTTTTTGAACACCGCTTCATGCTCCTCCTATTTTTCAGACCGTTTCATGCTCCTCATATTTTACACCTTTTGAAGCTCTTCATATTTTTCACACCTTTTCAGGCTCTTCATGTTTTTGATCACCGTTACATTCACCTCCTATTATTCAGACCGTTTCATGCTCCTCATATTGTTGACACTTTTTGAAGCTCTTTATATATTTCACACCTTTTCAGGCTCTTCATGTTTTTGATCACCGTTAAATTCTCCTCCTATTATTCAGACCGTTTCATGTTCCTCATATTTTTGACACCTTTTGAAGCTCTTTATATATTTCACACATTTTCAGGCTCTTCATATTTTTGAACACAGCTTCATGCTCCTCCTATTTTGCAGACCGTTTCATGCTCCTCATATTTTTGACAACTTTGGATGCTCTTCATATTTTTCACACATTTTCAGGCTCTTCATGTTTTTCAACACTGTTGCATGATCCTCCTATTTTTCAGACCGTTTCATGCTCCTCATATACTTGACACATTTTTAAGCTCTTCATATATTTCACACATTTTCAGGCTATTCATGTTTTTCAACACTGCTTCATGCTCCTTGTATTTTTAAGACCGTTTCATGCTCCTCATATTTTTGACACCTTTTTAAGCTCTTCATATTTCTCACACCTTTTCAGGCTCTTCATGTTTTTCAACAACGCTTCATGCACCTCCTATTTTTCAGACCGTTTCATGCTCATCTCATTTTTGACACCTTTTGAAGCTTTTCATATTTTTCACACCTTTTCTGGCTCTTCATGTTTTTCCACACCACATCATGCTTCTCCTATTTTTCAGCAAGTTTCATGCTCCTCATGTATTTCACACCTTTTGAAGCTCTTCATATTTCTCAAAACTTTTCAGGCTCTTCCTGTTTTTGAACAGCGCTTCATGCTCCTCCTATATTTCAGACCGTTTCATGCTCCTCATATATTTCACACCTTTTGAAGCTCTTTATATTTTTCACACCTTTTCAGGATCTTCATGTTTCTGAACACCGCTTCATGCTCCTCATATTTTTCAGACCGTTTCATGCTCCTCGTATTTTTGACATCTTTTGAAGCTTTTCATATTTTTCACACCTTCTCAGGCTTTTCAAGTTTTTCAATACCACTTCATGCTCCTCCGTTTTTGCAGACCGTTTGATGCTCCTGATATTTTTGATACCTTTTGATGCTCTTCATATTTTTCACACCTTTTCAGGCTCTTCATTTTTTCAACACCGCTTCATGCTCCTCCTATTTTTCAGACCGTTTCATGCTCATCTCATTTTTGACACCTCTTGAAGCTTTTCATATTTTTCACAACATTTCAGGCTCTTCAAGTTTTTGAACACCGCTTCATGCTCCTCCTATTTTTCAGAAAGTTTCATGCTCCTCATATTTTTGACACCTTTTTAACCTCTTCATATTTCTCACACATTTTCAGGCTCTTCATGTTTTTCAACAACGCTTCATGCTCCTCCTATTTTTCAGACCGTTTCATGCTCATCTCATTTTTGACACCTTTTAAAGCTTTTCATATTTTTCACACCTTTTCAGGCTCTTCATGATTTTGAACACCGCTTCATGCTAATCCTATTTTTCAAACCATATCATGCTCCTCATATTTTTCACACCTTTTAAGCTCTTCATATTTTTCACACTTTTTCAGGCTCTTCATGTTTTTCAACACCGCTTCATGCTCCTCCTATTTTTCAGACCGTTTCATGCTCATCAAATTTTTGACACCTTTTGAAGCTCTTCATATTTTTCACACCTTTTGAAGCTCTTCATATTTTTCACACCATTTCAGGCTCTTCATGTTTTTCAACACCATTTCATGCTGCTTCTATTTTTCAGACCGTTTCATGCTCCTCATATTTTTCACACCTTTTGAAGCTCTTCATATTTTTCACACCTTTTCAGGCTCTTCATGTTTTTCTACACCACTTCATGCTTCTCCTATTTTTCAGCCCGTTTCATGCTCCTCATGTATTTCAAACCTTTTGAAGCTCTTCATATTTTTCACACCTTTTCAGGCTCTTCATGTTTTTGAACACCGCTTCATGCTCCTCCTATTTTTCAGACCATTTCATGCTCCTCATATTTTTGACATCTTTTGAAGCTTTTCATATTTTTCACACCTTTTCAGGCTCTTCAAGTTTTTCAACACCACTTCATGCTCCTCCTTTTTTGCAGACCGTTTCATGCTCCTCATATTTTTGATACCTTTTGATGATCTTCATATTTTTCACACCTTTTCAGGCTCTTCATTTTTTCAACACCACTTCAAGCTCCTCCTATTTTTCAGACCGTTTCATGCTCATCTCATTTTTGAAACCTTTTGAATCTCTTCATATTTTTCACACATTTTCAGGCTCTTCATGTTTTTCAACACTGTTGCATGATCCTCCTATTTTTCAGACCGTTTCATGCTCCTCATATACTTGACACATTTTTAAGCTCTTCATATATTTCACACATTTTCAGGCTATTCATGTTTTTCAACACCGCTTCATTCTCCTTGTATTTTTAAGACCGTTTCATGCTCCTCATATTTTTGACACCTTTTTAAGCTCTTCATATTTTTCACACCTTTTTAAGCTCTTCATATTTCTCACACCTTTTCAGGCTCTTCATGTTTTTCAACAACGCTTCATGCACCTCCTATTTGTCAGACCGTTTCATGCTCATCTCATTTATGACACCTTTTGAATCTTTTCATATTTTTCACACCTTCTCAGGCTCTTCATGTTTTTGAACACCGCTTCATGCTAATCCTATTTTTCAAACCATATCATGCTCCTCATATTTTTCACACCTTTTGAGCTCTTCATATTTTTCACACTTTTTCAGGCTCTTCATGTTTTTCAACCCCGCTTCATGCTCCTCCTATTTTTCAGACCGTTTCATGCTCATCAAATTTTTGACACCTTTTGAAGCTCTTCATATTTTTCACACCTTTTGAAGCTCTTCATATTTTTCACACCATTTCAGGCTCTTCATGTTTTTCAACACCGTTTCATGCTGCTTCTATTTTTCAGACCGTTTCATGCTCCTCATATTTTTCACACCTTTTGAAGCTCTTCATATTTTTCACACCTTTTCAGGCTCTTCATGTTTTTCTACACCACTTCATGCTTCTCCTATTTTTCAGCCCGTTTCATGCTCCTCATATTTTTCACACCTTTTGAAGCTCTTCATATTTTTCACACATTTTCAGGCTCTTCATGTTTTTCTACACCACTTCATGCTTCTCCTATTTTTCAGCCCGTTTCATGCTCCTCATGTATTTCAAACCTTTTGAAGCTCTTCATATTTTTCACACCTTTTCAGGCTCTTCATGTTTTTGAACACCGCTTCATGCTCCTCCTATTTTTCAGACCATTTCATGCTCCTCATATTTTTGACATCTTTTGAAGCTTTTCATATTTTTCACACCTTTTCAGGCTCTTCAAGTTTTTCAACACCACTTCATGCTCCTCCTTTTTTGCAGACCGTTTCATGCTCCTCATATTTTTGATACCTTTTGATGATCTTCATATTTTTCACACCTTTTCAGGCTCTTCATTTTTTCAACACCACTTCAAGCTCCTCCTATTTTTCAGACCGTTTCATGCTCATCTCATTTTTGAAACCTTTTGAATCTCTTCATATTTTTCACACATTTTCAGGCTCTTCATGTTTTTCAACACTGTTGCATGATCCTCCTATTTTTCAGACCGTTTCATGCTCCTCATATACTTGACACATTTTTAAGCTCTTCATATATTTCACACATTTTCAGGCTATTCATGTTTTTCAACACCGCTTCATTCTCCTTGTATTTTTAAGACCGTTTCATGCTCCTCATATTTTTGACACCTTTTTAAGCTCTTCATATTTTTCACACCTTTTTAAGCTCTTCATATTTCTCACACCTTTTCAGGCTCTTCATGTTTTTCAACAACGCTTCATGCACCTCCTATTTGTCAGACCGTTTCATGCTCATCTCATTTATGACACCTTTTGAATCTTTTCATATTTTTCACACCTTCTCAGGCTCTTCATGTTTTTGAACACCGCTTCATGCTAATCCTATTTTTCAAACCATATCATGCTCCTCATATTTTTCACACCTTTTGAGCTCTTCATATTTTTCACACTTTTTCAGGCTCTTCATGTTTTTCAACCCCGCTTCATGCTCCTCCTATTTTTCAGACCGTTTCATGCTCATCAAATTTTTGACACCTTTTGAAGCTCTTCATATTTTTCACACCTTTTGAAGCTCTTCATATTTTTCACACCATTTCAGGCTCTTCATGTTTTTCAACACCGTTTCATGCTGCTTCTATTTTTCAGACCGTTTCATGCTCCTCATATTTTTCACACCTTTTGAAGCTCTTCATATTTTTCACACCTTTTCAGGCTCTTCATGTTATTCTACACCACTTCATGCTTCTCCTATTTTTCAGCCCGTTTCATGCTCCTCATATTTTTCACACCTTTTGAAGCTCTTCACATTTTTCACACATTTTCAGGCTCTTCATGTTTTTCTACAACACTTCATGCTTCTCCTATTTTTCAGCCCGTTTCATGCTCCTCATGTATTTCACACCTCTTGAAGCTCTTCATATTTTTCACACCTTTTCAGGCTATTCATGTTTTTGAACACCGCTTCATGCTCCTCCTATTTTTCAGACCGTTTCATGCTCCTCATATTTTTGACACCTTTTGAAGCTTTTCATATTTTTCACACCTTTTCAGGCTCTTCAAGTTTTTGAACACCGCTTGATGCTCCTCCTATTTTTCAGACCGTTTCATGCTCCTCATATTTTACACCTTTTGAAGCTCTTCATATTTTTCACACCTTTTCAGGCTCTTCATGTTTTTGATCACCGTTACATTCTGCTCCTATTATTCAGACCGTTTCATGTTCCTCATATTTTTGACACTTTTTGAAGCTCTTTATATATTTCACACCTTTTCAGACTCTTCATGTTTTTGAACACCGCTTCATGCTCCTCCTATTTTTCAGACCGTTTCATGCTCCTCATATTTTTGACATCTTTTGAAGCTTTTCATATTTTTCACACCTTTTCAGGCTCTTCAAGTTTTTCAACACCACTTCATGCTCCTCCTTTTTTGCAGACCGTTTCATGCTCCTCATATTTCACACCTTTTGAAGCTCTTCATATTTTTCACACCTTTTCAGGCTATTCATGTTTTTGAACACCGCTTCATGCTTCTCCTATTTTTCAGACCGTTTCATGCTCCTCATATTTTTGACATCTTTTGAAGCTTTTCATATTTTTCACACCTTTTCAGGCTCTTCAAGTTTTTCAACACGACTTCATGCTCCTCCTTTTTTGCAGACCGTTTCATGCTCCTCATATTTTTGATACCTTTTGATGATTTTCATATTTTTCACACCTTTTCAGGCTCTTCATTTTTTCAACACCACTTCATGCTCCTCCTATTTTTCAGACCGTTTCATGCTCATCTCATTTTTGAAACCTTTTGAAGCTTTTCATATTTTTCACAATGTTTCAGGCTCTTCAAGTTTTTGAACACCGCTTCATGCTCCTCCTATTTTTCAGACCGTTTCATGCTCATCTCATTTTTGACACCTTTTGAAGCTTTTCATATTTTTCACACCTTTTCAGGCTCTTCAAGTTTTTGAACACCGCTTGATGCTCCTCCTATTTTTCAGACCGTTTCATGCTCCTCATATTTTACACCTTTTGAAGCTCTTCATATTTTTCACACCTTTTCAAGCTCTTCATGTTTTTGATCACCGTTACATTCTCCTCCTATTCTTCAGACCGTTTCATGCTCCTCATATTTTTGACACTTTTTGAAGCTCTTTATATATTTCACACCTTTTCAGGCTCTTCATGTTTTTGATCACCGTTACATTCTGCTCCTATTATTCAGACCGTTTCATGTTCCTCATATTTTTGACACTTTTTGAAGCTCTTTATATATTTCACACATTTTCAGACTCTTCATGTTTTTGAACACCGCTTCATGCTCCTCCTATTTTTCAGACCGTTTCATGCTCATCAAATTTTTGACACCTTTTGAAGCTCTTCATATTTTTGACACCTTTTGAAGCTCTTCATATTTTTCACACCATTTCAGGCTCTTCATGTTTTTCAACACCGTTTCATGCTGCTTCTATTTTTCAGACCGTTTCATGCTCCTCATATTTTACACACCTTTTGAAGCTCTTCATATTTTTCACACCTTTTCAGGCTCTTCATGTTTTTCTACACCACTTCATGCTTCTCCTATTTTTCAGCCCGTTTCATGCTCCTCATTTATTTCACACCTTTTGAAGCTCTTCATATTTTTCACACCTTTTCAGGCTCTTCATATTTTTCAACACTGTTTCATGCTGCTTCTATTTTTCAGACCGTTTCATGCTCCTCATATTTTTCACACCTTTTGAAGCTCTTCATATTTTTCACACCTTTTCAGGCTCTTCATGTTTTTCTACACCACTTCATGCTTCTCCTATTTTTCAGCCCGTTTCATGCTCCTCATGTATTTCACACCTTTTGAAGCTCTTCATATTTTTCACACCTTTTCAGGTTCTTCATGTTTTTGAACACCGCTTCATGCTCCTCCTATTTTTCAGACCGTTTCACGCTCCTCATATTTTTGACATCTTTTGAAGCTTTTCATATTTTTCACACCTTTTCAGGCTCTTCAAGTTTTTCAACACCACTTCATGCTCCTCCTTTTTTGCAGACCGTTTCATGCTCCTCATATTTTTGATAACTTTTGATGATCTTCATATTTTTCACACCTTTTCAGGCTCTTCATTTTTTCAACACCACTTCATGCTCCTCTTATTTTTCAGACCGTTCCATGCTCATCTCATTTTTGAAACCTTTTGAAGCTTTTCATATTTTTCACAACGTTTCAGGCTCTTCAAGTTTTTGAACACCGCTTTATGCTTCTCCTATTTTTCAGACCGTTTCATGCTCATCTCATTTTTGACACCTTTTGAAGCTTTTCATATTTTTCACAAATTTTCAGGCTCTTCATGTTTTTGAACACCGCTTGATGCTCCTCCTATTTTTCAGACCGTTTCATGCTCCTCATATTTTACACCTTTTGAAGCTCTTCATATTTTTCACACCTTTTCAGGCTCTTCATGTTTTTGATCACCGTTACATTCACCTCCTATTATTCAGACCGTTTCCTGCTCCTCATATTGTTGACACTTTTTGAAGCTCTTTATATATTTCACACCTTTTCAGGCTCTTCATGTTTTTGATCACCGTTACATTCTCCTCCTATTATTCAGACCGTTTCATGTTCCTCATATTTTTGACACCTTTTGAAGCTCTTTATATATTTCACACATTTTCAGGCTCTTCATGTTTTTGAACACAGCTTCATGCTCCTCCTATTTTGCAGACCGTTTCATGCTCCTCATATTTTTGACAACTTGGAAGCTCTTCATATTTTTCACACATTTTCAGGCTCTTCATGTTTTTCAACACTGTTGCATGATCCTCCTATTTTTCAGACCGTTTCATGCTCCTCATATACTTGACACATTTTTAAGCTCTTCATATATTTCACACATTTTCAGGCTATTCATGTTTTTCAACACTGCATCATGCTCCTTGTATTTTTAAGACCGTTTCATGCTCCTCATATTTTTGACACCTTTTTAAGCTCTTCATATTTCTCACACCTTTTCAGGCTCTTCATGTTTTTCAACAACGCTTCATGCACCTCCTATTTTTCAGACCGTTTCATGCTCATCTCATTTTTGACACCTTTTGAAGCTTTTCATATTTTTCACACCTTTTCAGGCTCTTCATGTTTTTCCACACCACATTATGCTTCTCCTATTTTTCAGCAAGTTTCATGCTCCTCATGTATTTCACACCTTTTGAAGCTCTTCATATTTCTCAAAACTTTTCAGGCTCTTCCTGTTTTTGAACAGCGCTTCATGCTCCTCCTATATTTCAGATCGTTTCATGCTCCTCATATATTTCACACCTTTTGAAGCTCTTTATATTTTTCACACCTTTTCAGGATCTTCATGTTTTTGAACACCGCTTCATGCTCCTCATATTTTTCAGACCGTTTCATGCTCCTCGTATTTTTAACATCTTTTGAAGCTTTTCATATTTTTCACACCTTCTCAGGCTCTTCAAGTTTTTCAATACCACTTCATGCTCCTCCGTTTTTGCAAACCGTTTGATGCTCCTCATATTTTTGATACCTTTTGATGCTCTTCATATTTTTCACACCTTTTCAGGCTCTTCATTTTTTCAACACCGCTTCATGCTCCTCCTATTTTTCAGACCGTTTCATGCTCATCTCATTTTTGACACCTCTTGAAGCTTTTCATATTTTTCACAACGTTTCAGGCTCTTCAAGTTTTTGAACACCGCTTCATGTTCCTCCTATTTTTCAGACCGTTTCATGCTCCTCATATTTTTGACACCTTTTGAAGCTCTTCATATTTTTCACACCTTTTCAGGCTCTTCATGTTTTTCAACACCGCTTCATGCTCCTCCTATTTTTCAGACCGTTTCATGCTCCTCATATTTTTGACACCTTTTGAAGCTCTTCATATTTTAACACCTTTACAGGCTCTTCATGTTTTTGAACACCGCTTCATGTTCCTCCTATTTTTCAGACCGTTTCATGCTCCTCATATTTTTGACACCTTTTGAAGCTCTTCATATTTTTCACACCTTTTCAGGCTCTTCATGTTTTTGAACACCGCTTCATGCTCCTCCTATTTTTCAGACCGTTTCATGCTCCTCATATTTTTGACACCTTTTGAAGCTCTTCATATTTTAACACCTTTACAGGCTCTTCATGTTTTTGAACACCGCTTCATGCTCCTCCTATTTTTCAGACCGTTTCATGCTTCTCATATTTTTGACACCTTTTTAACCTCTTCATATTTCTCACACATTTTCAGGCTCTTCATGTTTTTCAACAACGCTTCATGCACCTCCTATTTTTCAGACCGTTTCTTGCTCATCTCATTTTTGACACCTTTTAAAGCTTTTCATATTTTTCACACCTTTTCAGGCTCTTCATGATTTTGAACACCGCTTCATGCTAATCCTATTTTTCAAACCATATCATGCTCCTCATATTTTTCACACCATTTTAAGCTCTTCATATTTTTCACACCTTTTCAGGCTCTTCATGTTTTTGAACACCGCTTCATGCTCCTCCTATTTTTCAGACCGTTTCATGCTCCTCATATTTCACACCTTTTGAAGCTCTTCATATTTTTCACACCTTTTCAGGCTCTTCATGTTTTTGAACACCGCTTCATGCTCCTCCTATTTTTCAAACCATATCATGCTCCTCATATTTTTCACACCTTTTTAAGCTCTTCATATTTTTCACACCTTTTCAGGCTCTTCATGTTTTTGAACACTACTTCATGCTCCTTCTATTTTTCAGAGAGTTTCATGCTCCACATGTATTACACACCTTTTGAAGCTCTTCATATTTTTCACACCTTTACATGCTCTTCATGTTTTTCCACACCACTTCATGCTTCTGCTATTTTTCAGCTCTTTTCATGCTCCTCATGAATTTCACATCTTTTGAAGCTCTTCATATTTTTCACACCTTTTCAGGCTCTTCTTGTATTTGATCACCGTTTCATGCTCCTCCTATTTTTCAGACCGTTTCATGCTCCTCATATTTTTGACACTTTTTGAAGCTCTTCATATTTTTCACACCTTTTCAGGCTCTTCATGTTTTTGGACACCACTTCATGCTCCTCCTGTTGTTCAGACCGTTTCCTGCTCTTCAAATTTTTAAACCTTTTAAACCTCTTCATATTTTTCACAAATTTATAGGCTCTTCATGATTTTGAAAACAGCTTCATTCTCCTCCTATTTTTCATACCGTTTCATGCTCCTCATATTTTTGACACCTTTTTAAGCTCTTCATATTTTTCACACCTTTTCAGGCTCTTCTTGTTTTTCAACACCGTTTCATCATCCTCCTATTTTTCAGACCGTTTGATGCTCCTCATATATTTGACACATTTTTAAGCTCTTCATATATTTCACACATTTTCAGGCTATTCATGTTTTTCAACACCGCTTCATGCTCCTCCTATTTTTCAGACCGTTTCATGCTAATCATATTTTTGACACCTGTTGAAGCTCTTCATATTTCTCACACCTTTTCAGGCTCTTCATGTTTTTCAACACCGCTTCATGCTCCTCCTATTTTTCAGAAAGTTTCATGCTCCTCATATTTTGGACACCTTTTGAAGCTCTTCATATTTTTGACACCTTTTGAAGCTCTTTATATTTTTCACACATTTTCAGGCTCTTCATGTATTTCAACACCCCTTGTTGCTCCTCCTGTTTTTCAGACCATTTCATGCTCCTCATATTTTTGACAGCTTTTGAAGCTCTTCATATTTTTCACACCTTTTCAGACTCTTCATGTTTTTCAACACCGTTGCATGATCCTCCTATTTTTCAGACCGTTTCATGCTCCTCATATACTTGACACATTTTTAAGCTCTTCATATATTTCACACATTTTCAGGCTATTCATGTTTTTCACCACCGCTTCATACTCCTTGTATTTTTAAGACCGTTTCATGCTCCTCATATTTTTGACACCTTTTTAAGCTCTTCATATTTCTCCCACATTTTCTGGCTCTTCATGTTTTTCAACAACTCTTCAGCACCTCCAATTTTTCAGACCGTTTCATGCTCATCTCATTTTTGACACTTTTTGAAGCTCTTCATGTTTTTCACACCTTTTCAGGCTCTTCATGTTTTTCAACACCGCTTCATGCTCCTCCTATTTTTCAGAACGTTTCATGCTCATCTCATTTTTGACACCTTTTGAAGCTCTTCATATTTTTCACACCTTTTGAAGCTCTTCATATTTTTCAGACTTGTTCAGTCTCTTCATGTTTTTCAACACCGTTTCATGCTCCTTCTATTTTTCACACATTTTGAAGCTCTTCATATTTCTCACACCTTTTCAGGCTCTTCATGTTTTTCTACAACACTTCATGCTTCTCCTATTTTTCAGCCCGTTTCATGCTCCTCATGTATTTCACACCTTTTGAAGCTCTTCATATTTTTCACACCTTTTCAGGCTCTTCATGTTTTTGAACCCCGCTTCATGCTCCTCCTATTTTTCAGACCGTTTCATGCTCCTCATGTATTTCATTCCTTTTGAAGCTCTTCATATTTTTCACACCTTTTCAGGCTCTTCTTGTATTTGATCACCGTTTCATGCTCCTCCTATTTTTCAGACCGTTTCATGCTCCTCATATTTTTGACACTTTTTGAAGCTCTTCATATTTTTCACACCTTTTCAGGCTCTTCATGTTTTTGGACACCACTTCATGCTCCTCCTGTTGTTCAGACCGTTTCCTGCTCTTCAAATTTTTAAACCTTTTAAACCTCTTCATATTTTTCACAAATTTATAGGCTCTTCATGATTTTGAAAACAGCTTCATTCTCCTCCTATTTTTCATACCGTTTCATGCTCCTCATATTTTTGACACCTTTTTAAGCTCTTCATATTTTTCACACCTTTTCAGGCTCTTCTTGTTTTTCAACACCGTTTCATCATCCTCCTATTTTTCAGACCGTTTGATGCTCCTCATATATTTGACACATTTTTAAGCTCTTCATATATTTCACACATTTTCAGGCTATTCATGTTTTTCAACACCGCTTCATGCTCCTCCTATTTTTCAGACCGTTTCATGCTAATCATATTTTTGACACCTGTTGAAGCTCTTCATATTTCTCACACCTTTTCAGGCTCTTCATGTTTTTCAACACCGCTTCATGCTCCTCCTATTTTTCAGAAAGTTTCATGCTCCTCATATTTTGGACACCTTTTGAAGCTCTTCATATTTTTGACACCTTTTGAAGCTCTTTATATTTTTCACACATTTTCAGGCTCTTCATGTATTTCAACACCCCTTGTTGCTCCTCCTGTTTTTCAGACCATTTCATGCTCCTCATATTTTTGACAGCTTTTGAAGCTCTTCATATTTTTCACACCTTTTCAGACTCTTCATGTTTTTCAACACCGTTGCATGATCCTCCTATTTTTCAGACCGTTTCATGCTCCTCATATACTTGACACATTTTTAAGCTCTTCATATATTTCACACATTTTCAGGCTATTCATGTTTTTCACCACCGCTTCATACTCCTTGTATTTTTAAGACCGTTTCATGCTCCTCATATTTTTGACACCTTTTTAAGCTCTTCATATTTCTCCCACATTTTCTGGCTCTTCATGTTTTTCAACAACTCTTCAGCACCTCCAATTTTTCAGACCGTTTCATGCTCATCTCATTTTTGACACTTTTTGAAGCTCTTCATGTTTTTCACACCTTTTCAGGCTCTTCATGTTTTTCAACACCGCTTCATGCTCCTCCTATTTTTCAGAACGTTTCATGCTCATCTCATTTTTGACACCTTTTGAAGCTCTTCATATTTTTCACACCTTTTGAAGCTCTTCATATTTTTCAGACTTGTTCAGTCTCTTCATGTTTTTCAACACCGTTTCATGCTCCTTCTATTTTTCACACATTTTGAAGCTCTTCATATTTCTCACACCTTTTCAGGCTCTTCATGTTTTTCTACAACACTTCATGCTTCTCCTATTTTTCAGCCCGTTTCATGCTCCTCATGTATTTCACACCTTTTGAAGCTCTTCATATTTTTCACACCTTTTCAGGCTTTTCATGTTTTTCAACACCATTTCATGCTGCTTCTATTTTTCAGACCGTTTCATGCTCCTCATATTTTTCACACCTTTTGAAGCTCTTCATATTTCTCACACCTTTTCAGGCTCTTCATGTTTTTCTACACCACTTCATGCTTCTCCTATTTTTCAGCCCGTTTCATGCTCCTCATGTATTTCATTCCTTTTGAAGCTCTTCATATTTTTCACACCTTTTCAGGCTTTTCATGTTTTTCAACACCATTTCATGCTGCTTCTATTTTTCAGACCGTTTCATGCTCCTCATATTTTTCACACCTTTTGAAGCTCTTCATATTTTTCACACCTTTTCAGGCTCTTCATGTTTTTCTACACCACTTCATGCTCCTCCTATTTTTCAGACAGTTTCATGCTCCTCATATTTTTGACATCTTTTGAAGCTTTTCATATTTTTCACACCTTTTCAGGCTCTTCAAGTTTTTCAACACCGCTTCATGCTCCTCCTTTTTTGCAGACCGTTTCATGCTCCTCATATTTTTGATACCTTTTGATGCTCTTCATATTTTTCACACCTTTTCAGGCTCTTCATTTTTTCAACACCGCTTCATGCTCCTCCTATTTTTCAGACCGTTTCATGCTCATCTCATTTTTGAAACCTTTTGAAGCTTTTCATATTTTTCACAACGTTTCATGCTCTTCAAGTTTTTGAACACCGCTTCATGCTCCTCCTATTTTTCAGACCGTTTCATGCTCATCTCATTTTTGACACCTTTTGAAGCATTTCATATTTTTCACAACTTTTCAGGCTCTTCATGTTTTTGAACACCGCTTCATGCTCCTCCTATTTTTCAGACCGTTTCATGCTCCTCATATTTCACACCTTTTGAAGCTCTTCATATTTTTCACACCTTCTCAGGCTCTTCATGTTTTTGATCACCGTTACATTCTCCTCCTGTTATTCAGACCGTTTCATGCTCCTCATATATTTGACAATTTTTGAAGCTCTTTATATATTTCACACATTTTCAGGCTCTTCATGTTTTTGAATACAGCTTCATGCTCCTCCTATTTTTCAGACCATTTCATGCTCATCTCATTTATGACACCTTTTGAATCTTTTCATATTTTTCACACCTTCTCAGGCTCTTCATGTTTTTGAACACCGCTTCATGCTAATCCTATTTTTCAAACCATATCATGCTCCTGATATTTTTCACACCTTTTAAGCTCTTCATATTTTTCACACTTTTTCAGGCTCTTCATGTTTTTCAACACCGCTTCATGCTCCTCCTATTTTTCAGACCGTTTCATGCTCATCAAATTTTTGACACCTTTTGAAGCTCTTCATATTTTTCACACCTTTTGAAGCTCTTCATATTTTTCACACCATTTCAGGCTCTTCATGTTTTTCAACACCGTTTCATGCTGCTTATATTTTTCAGACCGTTTCATGCTCCTCATATTTTTCACACCTTTTGAAGCTCTTCATATTTTTCACACCTTTTCACGCTCTTCATGTGTTTGAACACCGCTTCATGCTCGTCATATATTTCAGACCGTTTCATGCTCATCTCATTTTTGACACCTTTTGAAGCTCTTCATATTTTTCACACCTTTTCAGGCTCTTCATGTTTTTGAACACCGCTTCATGCTAATCCCATTTTTCAAACCATATCATGCTCCTCATATTTTTCACACCTTTTTAAGCTCTTCATATTTTTCACACCTTTTCAGGCTCTTCATGTTTTTGAACACTACTTCATGCTCCTTCTATTTTTCAGAGAGTTTCATGCTCCACATGTATTACACACCTTTTGAAGCTCTTCATATTTTTCACACCTTTACATGCTCTTCATGTTTTTCCACACCACTGCATGCTTCTGCTATTTTTCAGCTCTTTTCATGCTCCTCATGAATTTCACATCTTTTGAAGCTCTTCATATTTTTCACACCTTTTCAGGCTCTTCTTGTATTTGATCACCATTTCATGCTCCTCCTATTTTTCAGACCGTTTCATGCTCCTCATATTTTTGACACTTTTTGAAGCTCTTCATATTTTTCACACCTTTTCAGGCTCTTCATGTTTTTGGACACCACTTCATGCTCCTCCTGTTGTTCAGACCGTTTCCTGCTCTTCAAATTTTTAAACCTTTTAAACCTCTTCATATTTTTCACAAATTTATAGGCTCTTCATGATTTTGAAAACAGCTTCATTCTCCTCCTATTTTTCATACCGTTTCATGCTCCTCATATTTTTGACACCTTTTTAAGCTCTTCATATTTTTCACACCTTTTCAGGCTCTTCTTGTTTTTCAACACCGTTTCATCATCCTCCTATTTTTCAGACCGTTTGATGCTCCTCATATATTTGACACATTTTTAAGCTCTTCATATATTTCACACATTTTCAGGCTATTCATGTTTTTCAACACCGCTTCATGCTCCTCCTATTTTTCAGACCGTTTCATGCTAATCATATTTTTGACACCTGTTGAAGCTCTTCATATTTCTCACACCTTTTCAGGCTCTTCATGTTTTTCAACACCGCTTCATGCTCCTCCTATTTTTCAGAAAGTTTCATGCTCCTCATATTTTGGACACCTTTTGAAGCTCTTCATATTTTTGACACCTTTTGAAGCTCTTTATATTTTTCACACATTTTCAGGCTCTTCATGTATTTCAACACCCCTTGTTGCTCCTCCTGTTTTTCAGACCATTTCATGCTCCTCATATTTTTGACAGCTTTTGAAGCTCTTCATATTTTTCACACCTTTTCAGACTCTTCATGTTTTTCAACACCGTTGCATGATCCTCCTATTTTTCAGACCGTTTCATGCTCCTCATATACTTGACACATTTTTAAGCTCTTCATATATTTCACACATTTTCAGGCTATTCATGTTTTTCACCACCGCTTCATACTCCTTGTATTTTTAAGACCGTTTCATGCTCCTCATATTTTTGACACCTTTTTAAGCTCTTCATATTTCTCCCACATTTTCTGGCTCTTCATGTTTTTCAACAACTCTTCAGCACCTCCAATTTTTCAGACCGTTTCATGCTCATCTCATTTTTGACACTTTTTGAAGCTCTTCATGTTTTTCACACCTTTTCAGGCTCTTCATGTTTTTCAACACCGCTTCATGCTCCTCCTATTTTTCAGAACGTTTCATGCTCATCTCATTTTTGACACCTTTTGAAGCTCTTCATATTTTTCACACCTTTTGAAGCTCTTCATATTTTTCAGACTTGTTCAGTCTCTTCATGTTTTTCAACACCGTTTCATGCTCCTTCTATTTTTCACACATTTTGAAGCTCTTCATATTTCTCACACCTTTTCAGGCTCTTCATGTTTTTCTACAACACTTCATGCTTCTCCTATTTTTCAGCCCGTTTCATGCTCCTCATGTATTTCACACCTTTTGAAGCTCTTCATATTTTTCACACCTTTTCAGGCTTTTCATGTTTTTCAACACCATTTCATGCTGCTTCTATTTTTCAGACCGTTTCATGCTCCTCATATTTTTCACACCTTTTGAAGCTCTTCATATTTTTCACACCTTTTCAGGCTCTTCATGTTTTTCTACACCACTTCATGCTTCTCCTATTTTTCAGCCCGTTTCATGCTCCTCATGTATTTCATTCCTTTTGAAGCTCTTCATATTTTTCACACCTTTTCAGGCTTTTCATGTTTTTCAACACCATTTCATGCTGCTTCTATTTTTCAGACCGTTTCATGCTCCTCATATTTTTCACACCTTTTGAAGCTCTTCATATTTTTCACACCTTTTCAGGCTCTTCATGTTTTTCTACACCACTTCATGCTCCTCCTATTTTTCAGACAGTTTCATGCTCCTCATATTTTTGACATCTTTTGATGCTTTTCATATTTTTCACACCTTTTCAGGCTCTTCAAGTTTTTCAACACCGCTTCATGCTCCTCCTTTTTTGCAGACCGTTTCATGCTCCTCATATTTTTGATACCTTTTGATGCTCTTCATATTTTTCACACCTTTTCAGGCTCTTCATTTTTTCAACACCGCTTCATGCTCCTCCTATTTTTCAGACCGTTTCATGCTCATCTCATTTTTGAAACCTTTTGAAGCTTTTCATATTTTTCACAACGTTTCATGCTCTTCAAGTTTTTGAACACCGCTTCATGCTCCTCCTATTTTTCAGACCGTTTCATGCTCATCTCATTTTTGACACCTTTTGAAGCATTTCATATTTTTCACAACTTTTCAGGCTCTTCATGTTTTTGAACACCGCTTCATGCTCCTCCTATTTTTCAGACCGTTTCATGCTCCTCATATTTCACACCTTTTGAAGCTCTTCATATTTTTCACACCTTCTCAGGCTCTTCATGTTTTTGATCACCGTTACATTCTCCTCCTGTTATTCAGACCGTTTCATGCTCCTCATATATTTGACAATTTTTGAAGCTCTTTATATATTTCACACATTTTCAGGCTCTTCATGTTTTTGAATACAGCTTCATGCTCCTCCTATTTTTCAGACCATTTCATGCTCATCTCATTTATGACACCTTTTGAATCTTTTCATATTTTTCACACCTTCTCAGGCTCTTCATGTTTTTGAACACCGCTTCATGCTAATCCTATTTTTCAAACCATATCATGCTCCTGATATTTTTCACACCTTTTAAGCTCTTCATATTTTTCACACTTTTTCAGGCTCTTCATGTTTTTCAACACCGCTTCATGCTCCTCCTATTTTTCAGACCGTTTCATGCTCATCAAATTTTTGACACCTTTTGAAGCTCTTCATATTTTTCACACCTTTTGAAGCTCTTCATATTTTTCACACCATTTCAGGCTCTTCATGTTTTTCAACACCGTTTCATGCTGCTTATATTTTTCAGACCGTTTCATGCTCCTCATATTTTTCACACCTTTTGAAGCTCTTCATATTTTTCACACCTTTTCACGCTCTTCATGTGTTTGAACACCGCTTCATGCTCGTCATATATTTCAGACCGTTTCATGCTCATCTCATTTTTGACACCTTTTGAAGCTCTTCATATTTTTCACACCTTTTCAGGCTCTTCATGTTTTTGAACACCGCTTCATGCTAATCCCATTTTTCAAACCATATCATGCTCCTCATATTTTTCACACCTTTTTAAGCTCTTCATATTTTTCACACCTTTTCAGGCTCTTCATGTTTTTGAACACTACTTCATGCTCCTTCTATTTTTCAGAGAGTTTCATGCTCCACATGTATTACACACCTTTTGAAGCTCTTCATATTTTTCACACCTTTACATGCTCTTCATGTTTTTCCACACCACTGCATGCTTCTGCTATTTTTCAGCTCTTTTCATGCTCCTCATGAATTTCACATCTTTTGAAGCTCTTCATATTTTTCACACCTTTTCAGGCTCTTCTTGTATTTGATCACCATTTCATGCTCCTCCTATTTTTCAGACCGTTTCATGCTCCTCATATTTTTGACACTTTTTGAAGCTCTTCATATTTTTCACACCTTTTCAGGCTCTTCATGTTTTTGGACACCACTTCATGCTCCTCCTGTTGTTCAGACCGTTTCCTGCTCTTCAAATTTTTAAACCTTTTAAACCTCTTCATATTTTTCACAAATTTATAGGCTCTTCATGATTTTGAAAACAGCTTCATTCTCCTCCTATTTTTCATACCGTTTCATGCTCCTCATATTTTTGACACCTTTTTAAGCTCTTCATATTTTTCACACCTTTTCAGGCTCTTCTTGTTTTTCAACACCGTTTCATCATCCTCCTATTTTTCAGACCGTTTGATGCTCCTCATATATTTGACACATTTTTAAGCTCTTCATATATTTCACACATTTTCAGGCTATTCATGTTTTTCAACACCGCTTCATGCTCCTCCTATTTTTCAGACCGTTTCATGCTAATCATATTTTTGACACCTGTTGAAGCTCTTCATATTTCTCACACCTTTTCAGGCTCTTCATGTTTTTCAACACCGCTTCATGCTCCTCCTATTTTTCAGAAAGTTTCATGCTCCTCATATTTTGGACACCTTTTGAAGCTCTTCATATTTTTGACACCTTTTGAAGCTCTTTATATTTTTCACACATTTTCAGGCTCTTCATGTATTTCAACACCCCTTGTTGCTCCTCCTGTTTTTCAGACCATTTCATGCTCCTCATATTTTTGACAGCTTTTGAAGCTCTTCATATTTTTCACACCTTTTCAGACTCTTCATGTTTTTCAACACCGTTGCATGATCCTCCTATTTTTCAGACCGTTTCATGCTCCTCATATACTTGACACATTTTTAAGCTCTTCATATATTTCACACATTTTCAGGCTATTCATGTTTTTCACCACCGCTTCATACTCCTTGTATTTTTAAGACCGTTTCATGCTCCTCATATTTTTGACACCTTTTTAAGCTCTTCATATTTCTCCCACATTTTCTGGCTCTTCATGTTTTTCAACAACTCTTCAGCACCTCCAATTTTTCAGACCGTTTCATGCTCATCTCATTTTTGACACTTTTTGAAGCTCTTCATGTTTTTCACACCTTTTCAGGCTCTTCATGTTTTTCAACACCGCTTCATGCTCCTCCTATTTTTCAGAACGTTTCATGCTCATCTCATTTTTGACACCTTTTGAAGCTCTTCATATTTTTCACACCTTTTGAAGCTCTTCATATTTTTCAGACTTTTTCAGTCTCTTCATGTTTTTCAACACCGTTTCATGCTCCTTCTATTTTTCACACATTTTGAAGCTCTTCATATTTCTCACACCTTTTCAGGCTCTTCATGTTTTTCTACAACACTTCATGCTTCTCCTATTTTTCAGCCCGTTTCATGCTCCTCATGTATTTCATTCCTTTTGAAGCTCTTCATATTTTTCACACCTTTTCAGGCTTTTCATGTTTTTCAACACCATTTCATGCTGCTTCTATTTTTCAGACCGTTTCATGCTCCTCATATTTTTCACACCTTTTGAAGCTCTTCATATTTTTCACACCTTTTCAGGCTCTTCATGTTTTTCTACACCACTTCATGCTTCTCCTATTTTTCAGCCCGTTTCATGCTCCTCATGTATTTCATTCCTTTTGAAGCTCTTCATATTTTTCACACCTTTTCAGGCTTTTCATGTTTTTCAACACCATTTCATGCTGCTTCTATTTTTCAGACCGTTTCATGCTCCTCATATTTTTCACACCTTTTGAAGCTCTTCATATTTTTCACACCTTTTCAGGCTCTTCATGTTTTTCTACACCACTTCATGCTCCTCCTATTTTTCAGACAGTTTCATGCTCCTCATACTTTTGACATCTTTTGAAGCTTTTCATATTTTTCACACCTTTTCAGGCTCTTCAAGTTTTTCAACACCGCTTCATGCTCCTCCTTTTTTGCAGACCGTTTCATGCTCCTCATATTTTTGATACCTTTTGATGCTCTTCATATTTTTCACACCTTTTCAGGCTCTTCATTTTTTCAACACCGCTTCATGCTCCTCCTATTTTTCAGACCGTTTCATGCTCATCTCATTTTTGAAACCTTTTGAAGCTTTTCATATTTTTCACAACGTTTCATGCTCTTCAAGTTTTTGAACACCGCTTCATGCTCCTCCTATTTTTCAGACCGTTTCATGCTCATCTCATTTTTGACACCTTTTGAAGCTTTTCATATTTTTCACAACTTTTCAGGCTCTTCATGTTTTTGAACACCGCTTCATGCTCCTCCTATTTTTCAGACCGTTTCATGCTCCTCATATTTCACACCTTTTGAAGCTCTTCATATTTTTCACACCTTCTCAGGCTCTTCATGTTTTTGATCACCGTTACATTCTCCTCCTGTTATTCAGACCGTTTCATGCTCCTCATATATTTGACAATTTTTGAAGCTCTTTATATATTTCACACATTTTCAGGCTCTTCATGTTTTTGAATACAGCTTCATGCTCCTCCTATTTTTCAGACCATTTCATGCTCATCTCATTTATGACACCTTTTGAATCTTTTCATATTTTTCACACCTTCTCAGGCTCTTCATGTTTTTGAACACCGCTTCATGCTAATCCTATTTTTCAAACCATATCATGCTCCTGATATTTTTCACACCTTTTAAGCTCTTCATATTTTTCACACTTTTTCAGGCTCTTCATGTTTTTCAACACCGCTTCATGCTCCTCCTATTTTTCAGACCGTTTCATGCTCATCAAATTTTTGACACCTTTTGAAGCTCTTCATATTTTTCACACCTTTTGAAGCTCTTCATATTTTTCATATTTTTGAAGCTCTTCATATTTTTCACACCTTTTCAGGCTTTTCATGTATTTGAACACCGGTTCATGCTCCTCCTATTTTTCAGACCGTTTCATGCTCCTCCTATTTTTCACTCCTTTTGAAGCTCTTCATATTTTTCACACCTTTTCAGTCTCTACATGTTTATGAACACCGCTTCATGCTCCTCCTATTTCTCAGACCATTTCATGCTCCTCATGTATTTCACACCTTTTGAAGCTCTTCGTATTTTGCACACATTTTCAGGCTTTTCATGTTTTTAACAACCACTTCATGCTCCTCATATTTTTCAGACCGTTTCATGCACATTTCATTTTTGACTCCTTTTGAAGCTCTTCATATTTTTCACACCATTTTCAGTCTCTTCATGTTTTTCAACACCGCTTTATGATCCTCCTATTTTTCAGACCGTTTCATATTCCTCATATTTTTGACATTTTTTGAGGCTCTTCATATTTTTCACACCTTTTCAGGCTCTTCATGTTTTTGAACACCGTTTCATGCTCCTCCTATTTTTCTGACCGTTTCATGCACATCTCATTTTTGACACCTTTGAAGCCTTTGATATTTTTCACACCATTTTCAGGCTCTTCATGTTTTTCAACACCACTTTATGATCCTCCTATTTTTCAGACCATTTCATGCTCCTCATATATTTGACACCTTTTGAAGCTCTTCATATTTTTCACATCTTTTCAGGCTCTTCATATTTTTCACACATTTTCAGGCTGTTCATGTTTTTGAACAGGGCTTCATGCTCCTCCAATTTTTCAGACCGTTTCATGTTCCTCATATTTTTGACACCTTTTGAAGCTCTTCATATTTTTCACACCTTTTGAAGCTCTTCATATTTTTTACACCATTTGCAGGCTCTTCATGTTTTTCAACACCGTTTCATGCTCCTCCTATTTTTCAGACCGTTTCATTCTCCTCTTATGTTTGACATCTTTTGAAGCTCTTCATATTTTTCACACCTTTTCACGCTCTTCATGTTTTTGAACACCGCTTCATGCTCCGCCTATTTTTCAGACCGTTTCATGCTCCTCATATTTTTGACACCGTTTGAAGCTCTTCATATTTTTCACACCCTTTCAGGCTCTTAATGTTTTTCAACACAACTTCATGCTCCTCCTATTTTTCAGACGTTTTCATGCTCCTCATATTTTTGACACCTTTAGAAACTCTTCATATCTTTCACACCTTTTCAGGCTCTTCATGTTTTGCCACACCGTTTCATGCTCCTCCTATTTTTCAGCCCGTTTCATGCTCCTCATGTATTTCACACCTTTTGAAGTTCTTCATATATTTCACACATTTTAAGGCTCTTCATGTTTTTCAACACCGCTTCATGCTCCTCCTATTTTTCAGACCGTTACATGCTCCTCATATTTTTGACACCTTTTGAAGCTCTTCATATTTTTCACACCTTTTCAGGCTCTTCATGTTTTTCAACACCGCTTCATGCTCCTCCTATTTTTCAGACCGTTTCATGCTCCTCATATTTTTGACACCTTTTGAAGCTCTTCATATTTTTCACACCTTTTCAGGTTCTTCATTTTTTCAACACTACTTCTTGCTCCTCCTATATTTCAGACCGTTTCATGCTCATCTAATTTTGACACCTTTTGAAGCTCTTCATAATTTTCACACCTTTTGAAGCTCTTCATATTTTTCATATTTTTGAAGCTCTTCATATTTTCACACGTTTTCAGACTCTTCATGTTTTTCAACACCGCTTCATGCTCCTCCTATTTTTCAAACTGTATCATGCTCCTCATATTTTTCACACCTTTTGAAGCTCTTCATATTTTTCACACCTTTTCAGGCTCTTCTTGTTTTTGAACACCACTTCATGCTATTTCTCTTTTCAGAGAGTTTCATGCTCCTCATGTATTTCACACCTTTTGAAGCTCTTCATATTTTTCACAACTTTTCAGGATCTTCATGTTTTTGATCACCGTTTCATGCTCCTCATATTTTTCAGACGGTTTCATGCTCATCTCATTTTTAACACCTTTTGAAGCTCTTCATATATTTCACACGTTTTCAAGCTCTTCATATTTTTCACACCTTTTCAGGTTCTTCATGTTTTTGAACACCGCTTCATGCTAATCCTATTTTTCAAACCATATCATGCTCCTCATATTTTCCACACCTTTTGAGGCTCTTCATATTTTTCACACCTTTTCACGCTCTTCATATATTTCCACACCACTTCATGCTTCTCCTATTTTTCAGCCCGTTTCATGCTCCTCATGTATTTCACACCTTTTGAAGCTCTTCATATTTTTCACACCTTTTCACGCTCTTCATATTTTTCCACACCACTTCATGCTTCTCCTATTTTTCAACCCGTTTCATGCTCCTCATGTATTTCACACCTTTGGAAGCTCTTCATATTTTTCACACCTTTTGAAGCTCTTCATATTTTTCACACGTTTTCAGGCTCTTCATGTATTTCAAAACCGCTTCATGCTCCTCCTATTTTTCAGAACGTTTCATGCTCCTCATATTTTTGACACATTTTGAAGCTCTTCATATTTTTCTCACCCTTTGAAGCTCTTCATATTTTTCATATTTTTGAAGCTCTTCGTATTTTCATACGTTTTCAGGCTCTTCATGTTTTTCAACACCGCTTCATGCTCCTCCTATATTTAAAACTGTATCATGCTCCTCATATTTTTCACACCTTTTGAAGCTCTTCATATTTTTCACACCTTTTCAGGCTCTTCATGTTTTTCAACATCGCTTCATGCTCCGCCTATTTTGCAGACCGTTTCATGCTCCTCATGTATTTCACACCTTTTGAAGCTTTTCATATTTTTCACACTTTTTCAGGCTCTTCATGTTTTTCAACACCACTTCATTCTTCTCCTATTTTTCAGCCCGTTTCATGCTCCTCATGTTTTTGACACCTTTTGAAGCTGTTCATATTTTTCACACCTTTTCAGACTCTTCATGTTTTTGAACACCGCTTCATGCTCCTCCTATAATTCAGACCGTTTCATGCTTCTCATATTTTTGACACCTTTTGAAGCTCTTCATATTGTTCACACCTTTTCAGGCTCTTCATGTTTTTGAACACCGTTTCATGTTCCTCGTATTTTTCAGCCCATTTCATGCTAGTCATGTATTTCACACTTTTGAAGCTCTTCATATTTTTCACACCTTTTCAGGATCTTCATGTTTTTCAACACCACTTCATGCTTCTCCTATTTTTCAGCCCGTTTCATGCTCCTCATGTTTTTGACACCTTTTGAAGCTTTTCATATTTTTCACACCTTTTCAGGCTCTTCATGTTTTTGAACACCACTTCATGCTCCTTCTATTTTTCAGAGAGTTTCATGCTCCTCATGTATTTCACACGTTTTGAAGCTCTTCATATGTTTCACACCTTTTGAAGTTCTTCATATTTTTCACACCTTTTCAAGCTGTTCATATTTTTCACACCTTTTCAGGCTCTTCATGTTTTTCAACACCGCATCATGCTCCTCCTATTTTTCAGACCGTTTCATGCTCCACACATTTTGAAACCTTTTGAAGCTCTTCATATTTTTCACACCTTTTCAGGCTCTCCATGTTTTTCATCACCGATTCATGCTCCTCCTATTTTTGAGGCCGTTTCATGCTCCTCATGTTTTTCACACCTTTTGAAGCTCTTCATATTTTTCACACCTTTTCAGGATCTTCATGTTTTTCAACACCACTTCATGCCCCTCCTATTTTTCAGCACGTTTCATGTTCCTCATGTATTTCACACCTTTTGAAGCTCTACATATTTTTCACACCTTTTCAGGCTCTTCATGTTTTTCATCACCGTTTCATGCTCCTCCTATTTTTCAGACCGTTTCATTCTCCTCTTACTTTTGACACCTTTTGAAGGTCTTCATATATTCCACACCTTTTCAGGCTCTTCATGTTTTTGAACACCGCTTCATGCTCCTCTTATTTTTCAGACCGTTTCAGTCTCCTCATATTTTTGATACCTTTTGAAACTCTTCATATTTCTCACACCTTTTCAGGCTCTTCATGTTTTTGAACACCGCTTCATGCTCCTCTTATTTTTCAGACCGTTTCAGTCTCCTCATATTTTTGATACCTTTTGCAACTCTTCATATTTCTCACACCTTTTCAGGCTCTTCATGTTTTTGATCACCGTTTCATGCTCCTCCTATTTTTCAGACCGTTTCATGCTCCTCATATTTTTGACACCTTTTGAAGCTCTTCATATTTTTCACACTCTTTCAGGCTCTTAATGTTTTTCAACACCACTTCATGCTCCTCCTATTTTTCAGACGTTTTCATGCTCCTCATATTTTTGACACTTTCAGAAACTCTTCATATCTTTCACACCTTTTCAGGCTCTTCATGTTTTGCCACACTGCTTCATGCTCCTCCTAATTTTCAGCCCGTTTCATGCACCTCATGTATTTCACACCTTTTGAAGCTCTTCATATGTTTCACACATTTTAAGGCTCTTCATGTTTTTCAACTCCGCTTCATGCTCCTCCTATTTTTCAGACCGTTTCATGCTCCTCATATTTTTGACACCTTTTAAAGCTTTCATATTTTTCACACATTTTCAGGCTCTTCATTTTTTCAACACTACTTCTTGCTCCTCCTGTATTTCAGACCGTTTCATGCTCATCTAATTTTTGACACCTTTTGAAGCTCTTCATAATTTTCACACCTTTTGAATCTCTTCATATTTTTCACACGTTTTCATGCTCTTCATCTATTTTAACACTACTTCTTGCTCCTCCTATATTTCAGACCGTTTCATGCTCATCAAATTTTTGACACCTTTTGAAGCTCTTCATAATTTTCACACCTTTTGAATCTCTTCATATTTTTCACACGTTTTCATGCTCTTCATCTATTTCAACACCGCTTCATGCTGCTTCTATTTTTCAGACCGTTTCATGCTCCTCATATTTTTGACACCTTTTGAAGCTCTTCATATTTTTCACACCTTTTCAGGCTCTTCATGTTTTTGAACACCGTTTCATGCTCCTCGTATTTTTCAGGCCATTTCATGCTCCTCATGAATTTCACACCTTTTGAAGCTCTTCATATTTTTCACACCTTTTCAGGATCTTCATGTTTTTCAACACCACTTCATGCTTCTCCTATTTTTCAGCCCGTTTCATGCTCCTCATATTTTTGACACCTTTTGAAGCTTTTCATATTTTTCACAACTTTTCAGGCTCTTTATGTTTTTGAACACCACTTCATGCTCCTTCTATTTTTCAGAGAGTTTCATGCTCCTCATGTTTTTCACACCTTTTGAAGCTCTTCATATTTTTCACACCTTTTCAGGATCTTCATGTTTTTCAACACCACTTCATGCTTCTCCTATTTTTCAGCCCGTTTCATGCTCCTCATGTATTTCACACCTTTTGAAGCTCTTCATATTTTTCACACCTTTTCAGGCTCTTCATGTTTTTGATCACCGTTTCATGCTCCTCCTATTTTTCAGACCGTTTCATTCTCCTCATACTTTTGACACCTTTTGAAGGTCTTCATATATTCCACACCTTTTCAGGCTCTTCATGTTTTTGAACACCGCTTCATGCTCCTCTTATTTTTCAGACCGTTTCAGTCTCCTCACATTTTTGATACCTTTTGAAACTCTTCATATTTCTCACACCTTTTCAGGCTCTTCATGTTTTTCAAAACCACTTCATGCTCCTCCTATTTTCAGACCGTTTCATGCTCATCTCTTTTTGACACATTTTGAAACTCTTCATATTTTTCACACCTTTTGAAGTTCTTCATATTTTTCACACCTTTTCAGGGTCTCCATGTTTATGAACACCACTTCATGCTCCTCCTATTTTTCAAACCGTTACATGCTCCTCATATTTTTTTACACCTTTTGAAGCTCTTCATATTTTTCAGACCTTTTCCGGCTCTTCATGTTTTTCACCACCGCTTCATGCTCCTACTATTTTTCAGACTGTTTCATGCTCCTCACATTTTTGACACCTTTTAAAGCTCTACATATTTTTCACACCTTTTCAGGCTCTTCATATTTTTCACACCTTTTCCGGCTCTTCATGTTTTTCACCACCGCTTCATGCTCCTACTATGTTTCAGACTGTTTCATGCTCCTCATATTTTTGACACCTTTTGAAACTCTTCATATTTTTCACACCTTCTCAGGCTCTTCATGTTTTTGAACACCGTTTCATGCTTCTCCTATTTTTCAGACCGTTTCATGCTCCTCATATTTTTGACATCTTTTGAAACTCTTCATATTTTTCATACCTTTTCAGGCTCTCCATATTTTTGAACACCGCTTCATGCTCCTCCTGTTTTTGAGACCGTTTCATGCTGCTCATATTTTGACACCTTTTGAAGCTCTTCATATTTTTCACACCTTTTAAGGCTCTTCATGTTTTTGAACACCGCTTTATGCTCTTCCTATTTTTCAGATAGTTTCATGCTCTTAATATTTTTCACACCTTTTGAAGCTCTTCATATTTTTCACCCTTTTCAGGCTCTTCATGTTATTAAACACCGCTTCATGCTCCTTCTATTTTTCAGACCGTTTCATGTTCCTCATATTTTTGACTCCTTTTGAAGCTCTTCCTTTTTTTCACACCTTTTCATGCTCTTCGTGTTTTTCACACCGTTTCATGCTCCCCTATTTTGAGACCGTTTCATGCTCCTCATATTTTTCACACCTTTTGAAGCTCTTTATATTTGTCACACCTTTTCAGGCTCTTCATGTTTTTTCGACACCGCTTCACGCTCCTCCAATTTTTCAGACCGTTTCATGCTCATCCTATTTTTCAGACTGTTTCATGCACCTCTTATTATTGACACCATTTGAAGCTCTTTATATTTGTCACATCTTTTCAGGCTCTTCATGATTTTCTACACCGTTTCTTGCTCCTCCTATTTTTCAGACGGTTTCATGCTCCTCCTATTTTTCAGACCGTTTCATGCTCATCCTATTTTTCAGACCGTATCATGCTCCTCATATTTTTGACAATTTTGGAAGCTCTTCATATTTTTCACACCTTTTCAGGCTCTTCATGTTTTTCAACACCGCTTCATTCTCCTCCTATTTTTCAGACCATTTCATGCTCCTCATATTTTTGACAGCTTGAAGCTCTTCATCTTTTTCACACCTTTTCAGGCTCTTCATGTTTTTGAACACCGCTTCTTGCTCCTCCTATTTTTCAGACCATTTCATGCTCATCATATTTTTCACACCATTTGAAACTCTTGATATTTTTCACACCATTTCAGGCCCTTCATGTTTTTGAACATCGCTTCCTGCTCCTCCTATTTTTCAGACGGTTTCATGCTCCTCATGTATTTCACACCTTTTGAAGCTCTTCGTATTTTTCACACCTTTTCAGGATCTTCATGTTTTTGAACACCGCTTCATGCTCCTCCTATTTTTCAAACCGTTACTTGCTCCACATATTTTTGACACCTTTTGAAGCTCTTCGTATTTTTCACACCTTTTCAGGCTCTTCATGTTTTTCAACACCGCTTCATGCTCCTCCTATTTTTCAGACCATTTCATGCTCCTCATATTTTTGACAATTTTGGAAGCTCTTCATATATTTCACACCTTTTCAGGCTCTTCATCTTTTTGAACAAAGCTTCATGCTCCTCCTATTTTTCAGACCGTTTCATGCTCATCTCATTTTTGACACCTTTGAAGCTCTTCATCTTTTTCACACCTTTTCAGGCTCTTCATCTTTTTGAAAAAAGCTTCATGCTCATCCTATTTTTCAGACCGTTTCATGCTCCTCCTATTTTTCATACCGTTTCATGCTCCTCATATACTTGACAGCTTTTGAAGCTCTTCATATTTTTCACACCTTTTCAGGCTCATCATGTTTTTGCACACCGCTTCATGATCCTCATATTTTTCACACCGTTTCATGCTCTTAATATTTTTCACACCTTTTGATGCTCTTCATATATTTCACACCTTTTCAGGCTCTTTATGTTTTGAACACCACTTCATGCTCCTCGTATGTTTCAGACCGTTTCATGCTCCCCATATTTTTGACACGTTTTGGGGCTCTCATATTTTTCACACCTTTTCAGGCTTTTCATGTATTTGAACACCGGTTCATGCTCCTCCTATTTTTCAGACCGTTTCATGCTCCTCCTATTTTTCACTCCTTTTGAAGCTCTTCATATTTTTCACACCTTTTCAGTCTCTACATGTTTATGAACACCGCTTCATGCTCCTCCTATTTCTCAGACCATTTCATGCTCCTCATGTATTTCACACCTTTTGAAGCTCTTCGTATTTTGCACACATTTTCAGGCTTTTCATGTTTTTAACAACCACTTCATGCTCCTCATATTTTTCAGACCGTTTCATGCACATTTCATTTTTGACTCCTTTTGAAGCTCTTCATATTTTTCACACCATTTTCAGTCTCTTCATGTTTTTCAACACCGCTTTATGATCCTCCTATTTTTCAGACCGTTTCATATTCCTCATATTTTTGACATTTTTTGAGGCTCTTCATATTTTTCACACCTTTTCAGGCTCTTCATGTTTTTGAACACCGTTTCATGCTCCTCCTATTTTTCTGACCGTTTCATGCACATCTCATTTTTGACACCTTTGAAGCCTTTGATATTTTTCACACCATTTTCAGGCTCTTCATGTTTTTCAACACCACTTTATGATCCTCCTATTTTTCAGACCATTTCATGCTCCTCATATATTTGACACCTTTTGAAGCTCTTCATATTTTTCACATCTTTTCAGGCTCTTCATATTTTTCACACATTTTCAGGCTGTTCATGTTTTTGAACAGGGCTTCATGCTCCTCCAATTTTTCAGACCGTTTCATGTTCCTCATATTTTTGACACCTTTTGAAGCTCTTCATATTTTTCACACCTTTTGAAGCTCTTCATATTTTTTACACCATTTGCAGGCTCTTCATGTTTTTCAACACCGTTTCATGCTCCTCCTATTTTTCAGACCGTTTCATTCTCCTCTTATGTTTGACATCTTTTGAAGCTCTTCATATTTTTCACACCTTTTCACGCTCTTCATGTTTTTGAACACCGCTTCATGCTCCGCCTATTTTTCAGACCGTTTCATGCTCCTCATATTTTTGACACCGTTTGAAGCTCTTCATATTTTTCACACCCTTTCAGGCTCTTAATGTTTTTCAACACAACTTCATGCTCCTCCTATTTTTCAGACGTTTTCATGCTCCTCATATTTTTGACACCTTTAGAAACTCTTCATATCTTTCACACCTTTTCAGGCTCTTCATGTTTTGCCACACCGTTTCATGCTCCTCCTATTTTTCAGCCCGTTTCATGCTCCTCATGTATTTCACACCTTTTGAAGTTCTTCATATATTTCACACATTTTAAGGCTCTTCATGTTTTTCAACACCGCTTCATGCTCCTCCTATTTTTCAGACCGTTACATGCTCCTCATATTTTTGACACCTTTTGAAGCTCTTCATATTTTTCACACCTTTTCAGGCTCTTCATGTTTTTCAACACCGCTTCATGCTCCTCCTATTTTTCAGACCGTTTCATGCTCCTCATATTTTTGACACCTTTTGAAGCTCTTCATATTTTTCACACCTTTTCAGGTTCTTCATTTTTTCAACACTACTTCTTGCTCCTCCTATATTTCAGACCGTTTCATGCTCATCTAATTTTGACACCTTTTGAAGCTCTTCATAATTTTCACACCTTTTGAAGCTCTTCATATTTTTCATATTTTTGAAGCTCTTCATATTTTCACACGTTTTCAGACTCTTCATGTTTTTCAACACCGCTTCATGCTCCTCCTATTTTTCAAACTGTATCATGCTCCTCATATTTTTCACACCTTTTGAAGCTCTTCATATTTTTCACACCTTTTCAGGCTCTTCTTGTTTTTGAACACCACTTCATGCTATTTCTCTTTTCAGAGAGTTTCATGCTCCTCATGTATTTCACACCTTTTGAAGCTCTTCATATTTTTCACAACTTTTCAGGATCTTCATGTTTTTGATCACCGTTTCATGCTCCTCATATTTTTCAGACGGTTTCATGCTCATCTCATTTTTAACACCTTTTGAAGCTCTTCATATATTTCACACGTTTTCAAGCTCTTCATATTTTTCACACCTTTTCAGGTTCTTCATGTTTTTGAACACCGCTTCATGCTAATCCTATTTTTCAAACCATATCATGCTCCTCATATTTTCCACACCTTTTGAGGCTCTTCATATTTTTCACACCTTTTCACGCTCTTCATATATTTCCACACCACTTCATGCTTCTCCTATTTTTCAGCCCGTTTCATGCTCCTCATGTATTTCACACCTTTTGAAGCTCTTCATATTTTTCACACCTTTTCACGCTCTTCATATTTTTCCACACCACTTCATGCTTCTCCTATTTTTCAACCCGTTTCATGCTCCTCATGTATTTCACACCTTTGGAAGCTCTTCATATTTTTCACACCTTTTGAAGCTCTTCATATTTTTCACACGTTTTCAGGCTCTTCATGTATTTCAAAACCGCTTCATGCTCCTCCTATTTTTCAGAACGTTTCATGCTCCTCATATTTTTGACACATTTTGAAGCTCTTCATATTTTTCTCACCCTTTGAAGCTCTTCATATTTTTCATATTTTTGAAGCTCTTCGTATTTTCATACGTTTTCAGGCTCTTCATGTTTTTCAACACCGCTTCATGCTCCTCCTATATTTAAAACTGTATCATGCTCCTCATATTTTTCACACCTTTTGAAGCTCTTCATATTTTTCACACCTTTTCAGGCTCTTCATGTTTTTCAACATCGCTTCATGCTCCGCCTATTTTGCAGACCGTTTCATGCTCCTCATGTATTTCACACCTTTTGAAGCTTTTCATATTTTTCACACTTTTTCAGGCTCTTCATGTTTTTCAACACCACTTCATTCTTCTCCTATTTTTCAGCCCGTTTCATGCTCCTCATGTTTTTGACACCTTTTGAAGCTGTTCATATTTTTCACACCTTTTCAGACTCTTCATGTTTTTGAACACCGCTTCATGCTCCTCCTATAATTCAGACCGTTTCATGCTTCTCATATTTTTGACACCTTTTGAAGCTCTTCATATTGTTCACACCTTTTCAGGCTCTTCATGTTTTTGAACACCGTTTCATGTTCCTCGTATTTTTCAGCCCATTTCATGCTAGTCATGTATTTCACACTTTTGAAGCTCTTCATATTTTTCACACCTTTTCAGGATCTTCATGTTTTTCAACACCACTTCATGCTTCTCCTATTTTTCAGCCCGTTTCATGCTCCTCATGTTTTTGACACCTTTTGAAGCTTTTCATATTTTTCACACCTTTTCAGGCTCTTCATGTTTTTGAACACCACTTCATGCTCCTTCTATTTTTCAGAGAGTTTCATGCTCCTCATGTATTTCACACGTTTTGAAGCTCTTCATATGTTTCACACCTTTTGAAGTTCTTCATATTTTTCACACCTTTTCAAGCTGTTCATATTTTTCACACCTTTTCAGGCTCTTCATGTTTTTCAACACCGCATCATGCTCCTCCTATTTTTCAGACCGTTTCATGCTCCACACATTTTGAAACCTTTTGAAGCTCTTCATATTTTTCACACCTTTTCAGGCTCTCCATGTTTTTCATCACCGATTCATGCTCCTCCTATTTTTGAGGCCGTTTCATGCTCCTCATGTTTTTCACACCTTTTGAAGCTCTTCATATTTTTCACACCTTTTCAGGATCTTCATGTTTTTCAACACCACTTCATGCCCCTCCTATTTTTCAGCACGTTTCATGTTCCTCATGTATTTCACACCTTTTGAAGCTCTACATATTTTTCACACCTTTTCAGGCTCTTCATGTTTTTCATCACCGTTTCATGCTCCTCCTATTTTTCAGACCGTTTCATTCTCCTCTTACTTTTGACACCTTTTGAAGGTCTTCATATATTCCACACCTTTTCAGGCTCTTCATGTTTTTGAACACCGCTTCATGCTCCTCTTATTTTTCAGACCGTTTCAGTCTCCTCATATTTTTGATACCTTTTGAAACTCTTCATATTTCTCACACCTTTTCAGGCTCTTCATGTTTTTGAACACCGCTTCATGCTCCTCTTATTTTTCAGACCGTTTCAGTCTCCTCATATTTTTGATACCTTTTGCAACTCTTCATATTTCTCACACCTTTTCAGGCTCTTCATGTTTTTGATCACCGTTTCATGCTCCTCCTATTTTTCAGACCGTTTCATGCTCCTCATATTTTTGACACCTTTTGAAGCTCTTCATATTTTTCACACTCTTTCAGGCTCTTAATGTTTTTCAACACCACTTCATGCTCCTCCTATTTTTCAGACGTTTTCATGCTCCTCATATTTTTGACACTTTCAGAAACTCTTCATATCTTTCACACCTTTTCAGGCTCTTCATGTTTTGCCACACTGCTTCATGCTCCTCCTAATTTTCAGCCCGTTTCATGCACCTCATGTATTTCACACCTTTTGAAGCTCTTCATATGTTTCACACATTTTAAGGCTCTTCATGTTTTTCAACTCCGCTTCATGCTCCTCCTATTTTTCAGACCGTTTCATGCTCCTCATATTTTTGACACCTTTTAAAGCTTTCATATTTTTCACACATTTTCAGGCTCTTCATTTTTTCAACACTACTTCTTGCTCCTCCTGTATTTCAGACCGTTTCATGCTCATCTAATTTTTGACACCTTTTGAAGCTCTTCATAATTTTCACACCTTTTGAATCTCTTCATATTTTTCACACGTTTTCATGCTCTTCATCTATTTTAACACTACTTCTTGCTCCTCCTATATTTCAGACCGTTTCATGCTCATCAAATTTTTGACACCTTTTGAAGCTCTTCATAATTTTCACACCTTTTGAATCTCTTCATATTTTTCACACGTTTTCATGCTCTTCATCTATTTCAACACCGCTTCATGCTGCTTCTATTTTTCAGACCGTTTCATGCTCCTCATATTTTTGACACCTTTTGAAGCTCTTCATATTTTTCACACCTTTTCAGGCTCTTCATGTTTTTGAACACCGTTTCATGCTCCTCGTATTTTTCAGGCCATTTCATGCTCCTCATGAATTTCACACCTTTTGAAGCTCTTCATATTTTTCACACCTTTTCAGGATCTTCATGTTTTTCAACACCACTTCATGCTTCTCCTATTTTTCAGCCCGTTTCATGCTCCTCATATTTTTGACACCTTTTGAAGCTTTTCATATTTTTCACAACTTTTCAGGCTCTTTATGTTTTTGAACACCACTTCATGCTCCTTCTATTTTTCAGAGAGTTTCATGCTCCTCATGTTTTTCACACCTTTTGAAGCTCTTCATATTTTTCACACCTTTTCAGGATCTTCATGTTTTTCAACACCACTTCATGCTTCTCCTATTTTTCAGCCCGTTTCATGCTCCTCATGTATTTCACACCTTTTGAAGCTCTTCATATTTTTCACACCTTTTCAGGCTCTTCATGTTTTTGATCACCGTTTCATGCTCCTCCTATTTTTCAGACCGTTTCATTCTCCTCATACTTTTGACACCTTTTGAAGGTCTTCATATATTCCACACCTTTTCAGGCTCTTCATGTTTTTGAACACCGCTTCATGCTCCTCTTATTTTTCAGACCGTTTCAGTCTCCTCACATTTTTGATACCTTTTGAAACTCTTCATATTTCTCACACCTTTTCAGGCTCTTCATGTTTTTCAAAACCACTTCATGCTCCTCCTATTTTCAGACCGTTTCATGCTCATCTCTTTTTGACACATTTTGAAACTCTTCATATTTTTCACACCTTTTGAAGTTCTTCATATTTTTCACACCTTTTCAGGGTCTCCATGTTTATGAACACCACTTCATGCTCCTCCTATTTTTCAAACCGTTACATGCTCCTCATATTTTTTTACACCTTTTGAAGCTCTTCATATTTTTCAGACCTTTTCCGGCTCTTCATGTTTTTCACCACCGCTTCATGCTCCTACTATTTTTCAGACTGTTTCATGCTCCTCACATTTTTGACACCTTTTAAAGCTCTACATATTTTTCACACCTTTTCAGGCTCTTCATATTTTTCACACCTTTTCCGGCTCTTCATGTTTTTCACCACCGCTTCATGCTCCTACTATGTTTCAGACTGTTTCATGCTCCTCATATTTTTGACACCTTTTGAAACTCTTCATATTTTTCACACCTTCTCAGGCTCTTCATGTTTTTGAACACCGTTTCATGCTTCTCCTATTTTTCAGACCGTTTCATGCTCCTCATATTTTTGACATCTTTTGAAACTCTTCATATTTTTCATACCTTTTCAGGCTCTCCATATTTTTGAACACCGCTTCATGCTCCTCCTGTTTTTGAGACCGTTTCATGCTGCTCATATTTTGACACCTTTTGAAGCTCTTCATATTTTTCACACCTTTTAAGGCTCTTCATGTTTTTGAACACCGCTTTATGCTCTTCCTATTTTTCAGATAGTTTCATGCTCTTAATATTTTTCACACCTTTTGAAGCTCTTCATATTTTTCACCCTTTTCAGGCTCTTCATGTTATTAAACACCGCTTCATGCTCCTTCTATTTTTCAGACCGTTTCATGTTCCTCATATTTTTGACTCCTTTTGAAGCTCTTCCTTTTTTTCACACCTTTTCATGCTCTTCGTGTTTTTCACACCGTTTCATGCTCCCCTATTTTGAGACCGTTTCATGCTCCTCATATTTTTCACACCTTTTGAAGCTCTTTATATTTGTCACACCTTTTCAGGCTCTTCATGTTTTTTCGACACCGCTTCACGCTCCTCCAATTTTTCAGACCGTTTCATGCTCATCCTATTTTTCAGACTGTTTCATGCACCTCTTATTATTGACACCATTTGAAGCTCTTTATATTTGTCACATCTTTTCAGGCTCTTCATGATTTTCTACACCGTTTCTTGCTCCTCCTATTTTTCAGACGGTTTCATGCTCCTCCTATTTTTCAGACCGTTTCATGCTCATCCTATTTTTCAGACCGTATCATGCTCCTCATATTTTTGACAATTTTGGAAGCTCTTCATATTTTTCACACCTTTTCAGGCTCTTCATGTTTTTCAACACCGCTTCATTCTCCTCCTATTTTTCAGACCATTTCATGCTCCTCATATTTTTGACAGCTTGAAGCTCTTCATCTTTTTCACACCTTTTCAGGCTCTTCATGTTTTTGAACACCGCTTCTTGCTCCTCCTATTTTTCAGACCATTTCATGCTCATCATATTTTTCACACCATTTGAAACTCTTGATATTTTTCACACCATTTCAGGCCCTTCATGTTTTTGAACATCGCTTCCTGCTCCTCCTATTTTTCAGACGGTTTCATGCTCCTCATGTATTTCACACCTTTTGAAGCTCTTCGTATTTTTCACACCTTTTCAGGATCTTCATGTTTTTGAACACCGCTTCATGCTCCTCCTATTTTTCAAACCGTTACTTGCTCCACATATTTTTGACACCTTTTGAAGCTCTTCGTATTTTTCACACCTTTTCAGGCTCTTCATGTTTTTCAACACCGCTTCATGCTCCTCCTATTTTTCAGACCATTTCATGCTCCTCATATTTTTGACAATTTTGGAAGCTCTTCATATATTTCACACCTTTTCAGGCTCTTCATCTTTTTGAACAAAGCTTCATGCTCCTCCTATTTTTCAGACCGTTTCATGCTCATCTCATTTTTGACACCTTTGAAGCTCTTCATCTTTTTCACACCTTTTCAGGCTCTTCATCTTTTTGAAAAAAGCTTCATGCTCATCCTATTTTTCAGACCGTTTCATGCTCCTCCTATTTTTCATACCGTTTCATGCTCCTCATATACTTGACAGCTTTTGAAGCTCTTCATATTTTTCACACCTTTTCAGGCTCATCATGTTTTTGCACACCGCTTCATGATCCTCATATTTTTCACACCGTTTCATGCTCTTAATATTTTTCACACCTTTTGATGCTCTTCATATATTTCACACCTTTTCAGGCTCTTTATGTTTTGAACACCACTTCATGCTCCTCGTATGTTTCAGACCGTTTCATGCTCCCCATATTTTTGACACGTTTTGGGGCTCTCATATTTTTCACACCATTCCAGGCTCTTCATATATTTGAACACCAATTCATACTCCTCCTATTTTTCAGACCGTTTCATGCTCCTCATATTTTTGACACCTTTTGAAGCTCTTCATATTTTTCATACCTTTTCAGGCTCTCCATATTTTTGAACACCGCTTCATGCTCCTCCTATTTTTGAGACAGTTTCATGCTCCTCATATTTTTGACACCTTTTGAAGCTCTTTATATTTGTCGCACCTTTTCAGGCTCTTCATGTTTTTGAACACCGCTTTATCCTCCTCCTATTTTTCAGACCGTTCCATGCTCTTCATATTTTTCAAACCTTTTGAAGCTCTTCATATTTTTCACACCTTTTCAGGCTCTTCATGTTTTTAAACACCGCTTCATGCTCTTCCTATTTTTCAGACCGTTTCATGCTCCTCATATTTTTCACACCTTTTGAAGCTCTTCATATTATTAACACCTTTTCATGCTCTTCATGTTTTTCACACCGTTTCATGATCCTCCTATTTTTCAGACCGTTTCATGCTCCTCATATTTTTGACACCTTTTGAAGCTCTTCATATTTGTCACATCTTTTCAGGCTCTTCATGTTTTTCAACACCGTTTCATGCTCCTCATACTTTTGACACGTTTTGGGGCTCTCATATTTTTCACACCATTCCAGGCTGTTCATATTTTTGAACACCGCTTCATGCCCCTCCTATCTTTCAGACCATTTCATGCTCAACTCATTTTTGACACCTTTTGAAGCTCTTCATATATTTCACACCTTTTGAAGCTCTTCATAATTTTCACACCTTTTCCGGCTCTTCATGTTTTTCAACAAGATTTCATGCTCCTCCTGTTTTTCAGACCGTTTCAAGCTCCTCATGTATTTCACACCATTTGAAGCTCTTCATATTTTTCACACCTTTTCAGGCTCTTCATGTTTTTAAACACCGCTTCATGACCCTCCTATCTTTCAGACCATTTCATGCTTATCTCATTTTTGACACCTTTTGAAGCTCTTCATAATTTTCACACGTTTTCAGGCTCTTCATGTTTTTCAACACGGCTTCATGATCCTCCTATTTTTCATACCGTTCATGCTCCTCATATTTTTGACACCTTTTGAAGTTCTTCCTATTTTTCACAACTCTTCATGCTCTTCATGTTTTTCAACACCGCTTCATGCTCCTCCTATTTTTCAGACCGTTTCATGCTCCTCATATTTTTGACACCTTTTGAAGCTCTTCATATATTTCACACCTTTTCAGGTCTTCATGTTTTTCAATACCACTTCATGCTCCTCCTATTTTTCAGAGCGTTTCATGCTCCTCATATTTTTGACACCTTTTGAAGTTCCTCATATTTTTCACACCATTTCAGGCTCTTCATGTTTTTAAACACCGTTTCATGCTCCTCCTATTTTTCAGACCGTTTCATGCTCCTCATATTTTTGACACCTTTTGAAGCTCTTCATATATTTCACACCTTTTCACGCTCTTCATGATTGTTAAAACCGTTTCTTGCTTCTCCTATTTTCCAGACCGTTTCATGCTCCTCATATTTTTGACACCTTATGAAGCTCTTCATATTTTTTACACCTTTTCAGACTCTTCATGTTTTTCAACACCACTTCATGCTCCTCCTATTTTTCAGACCTTTTCCTGCTCCTCATATTTTTGACACCTTTTGAAGCTCTTCATATTTTTCACACCTTTTTTGGCTCTTCATGTTTTTCAACATCACTTCATGATCCTCCTATTTTTCAGACCGTTTCATGCTCCTCATATTTTGACACCTTTTGAAGATCTCCATATTTCTCACACCTTTTCAGGCTCTTCTTGTTTTTCAACACCGCTTCATGCTCCTCCTATTTTTCAGACCGTTTAATGCTCCTCATATTTTTGACACCTTTTGAATCTCTTCATATTTTTCACATTATTTCGGGCTGTTCATGTTTTTGAACACCACTTCATGCTCCTCCTATTTTTCAGACCGTTTCATGCTCATCTCATTTTTACACCTTTTGAAGCTCTTCATATTTTTCACACCTTTTCAGGCACTTCATGTTTTTCAGCTCCACTTCATGCTCCTCCTATTTTTCAGACCGTTTCATGCTCCTCCTTTTTTTCATACCGTTTCATGCTCCTCATATTTTTGATAGCTTTTGAAGCTCTTCATATTTTTCTCACCTTTTCAGGCTCTTCATGTTTTTGAACTCCGATTCATGCTCCTCCTATTTTTCAGACAGTTTCATGCTCCTCCTATTTTTCATACCGTTTCATGCTCCTCATATACCTGACAGCTTTTGAAGCTCTTCATATTTTTCACACCTTTTCAGGCTCTTCATGTTTCTGTACACCGCTTCGTGCTCCTCCTATTTTTCTGACCGTTTCATGCTCCTCATATGTTTGACACCTTTTGAAGCTCTTCATATTTTTCAAACATTTTCAGGCTCTTCAAGTTTTTCAACACCACTTCATGCTCCTCCTATTTTTCAGACCGTTTTATGCTAATCGCATTTTTTACACCTTTTGATGCTCCTCATATTTTTCACGCCTTTTGAAGCTCTTCATATTTTTCACAACTTTTCAGGCTCTTGACGTTTTTGAACACCGCTTCATGTTCCTCGTATTTTTCAGACCGTTTCATGCTCCTCATATTTTTAACAATTTTGGAAGCTCTTCATATTTTTCACACCTTTTCAGGCTCTTCTTGTTTTTGAACACCGCTTCATGCTCCTCCTAATTTTTCAGACCGTTTCATGCTCTTCATATTTTTCACAGCTTTTGAAGCTTTTACTATTTTTCACACCTTTTCAGGCTCTTCATGTTTTTGAACACCGCTTCATCCTCCTCCTATTTTTCAGACCGTTTCATGCTCCTCATATTTTTGAAAACTTTTGAAGCTCTTCATATTATTCACACCTTTTCAGGCTCTTCATATTTTTGAACACCGCTTCATGGTCCTCCTATTTTTCAGACCGTTTCATGCTCCTCATATTTTTGACAGCTTTTGAAGCTCTTCATATTTTTCTCACCTTTTCAGGCTCTTCATGTTTTTGAACAGCGATTCATACTCCTCTTATTTTTCAGACCGCTTCATGCTCCACCTATTTTTCAGACCGTTTCTTGCTCCTCATATTTCTGACAATTTTGGAAGCTCTTCATATTTTTCACACCTTTTCAGGCTCTTCATGTTTTTGAACACCGCTTCATGCTCCTCCTATTTTTCAGACCGATACATGCTCCTCATATTTTTGAAACCTTTTGAAGCTCTTCATATTTGTCACACCTTTTCAGGCTCTTCATGTTTTTGAACAACACTTCATGCTCCTCGTATTTTTCAGACCTTTTCATGCTCCTCATATTTTTGACACCTTTTGAAGCTCTCCTTTTTTTCACACCTTTTCATGCTCCTCATATTTTTCACACCTTTTGAAGCTCTTTATATTTGTCACAACTCTTCAGGCTCTTCATGTTTTTCAACACCGCTTCATGCTCCTCGTATTTTTCAGACCGTTTCATGCTCCTCATATTTTTCACACATCTTGAAGCTCTTTATATTTGTCACACCTTTTCAGGCTCTTCATGTTTTTTAACACCGCTTCATGCTCCTCCTATTTTTGAGATCGTTTCAAGCTCCTCATATTTTTAACACCTGTTGAAGCTCTTCATATTTTTCACACCTTCTCAGGCGCTTCATGTATTTGAGCACAGATTCATGCGCCTCCTATCTTTCAGACCGTTTCATGCTCCTCATATTTTTGACACCTTTTGAGTCTCTTCATTTTTTTCACACCTTTTCAGGCTCTTCATGTTTTTCAACACCGCTTCATGCTCCTCCTATTTTTGAGACCGTTTCATGCTCCTCATATTTTTGACACCTTTTGAGTCTCTTCATTTTTTTCACACCTTTTCATGCTCTTCATGTTTTTCACACCGTTTCATGCTCCTCCTATTTTTCAGACCGTTACATGCTCCTCATATTTTTCACACGTTTTGAAGCTCTTTATATTTGTCACACCTTTTCAGGCTCTTCTTGTTTTTGAACACCGCTTCATGCTCCTCCTATATTTCAGACCGTTTCATGCTCCTCCTATTTTTCAGACTGTGTCATGCACGTCTTATTATTGACACCTTTTGAAGCTTTTCATATTTTTCGCACCTTTTCAGGCTCTTCATGTTTTTCAACACCGCTTCATGCTCCTCCTATTTTTCAGACCGTTTCATGCTCCTCATGTATTTCACATCTTTTGAAGCTCTTCTTATTTTCCATACCTTTTAAGGCTCTTCATGTTTTTCAAAACCGCTTCATTCTCCTCCTATTTTTCAGACCGTTTCATGCTCCTCATATTTTGAAACCTTTTGAAGCTCTTCATATTTTTCACACCTTTTCAGGCTCTCCATGTTTTTCATCAGCAATTCATGCTCCTCCTATATTTGAGGCCGTTTCATGCTCCTCATATTTTTGACACCTTTTGAAGCTCTTCATATTTTTCACACCTTTTCAGGCTCATCATGTTTTTGCACACCGCTTCACGATTCTCATATTTTTCACATCGTTTCATGCTTCTCATATTTTTCACACCTTTTGATGCTCTTCATATATTTCACACCTTTTCAGGCTCTTTATGTTTTTGAACAGCACTTCATGCTCCTCGTATGTTTCAGACCGTTTCATGCTCCTCATATTTTTGACACATTTTGGTTCTCTCATATTTTTCACACCTTTTCAGACGCTTCATGCTTTTCAAAACCGCTTCATGCTCCTCCTATTTTTCAGACCAGTTCATGCTCCTCATATTTTTCACATCTTTTGATGCTCTTCATATTTTTCACACCTTTTCAGGCTCTTCTTTTTTTTAAACATCACTTCTTGCTCCTCCTATTTTTCAGACCGTTTCATGCTCCTCATATTTTTGACACATTTTGAAGATCTTCCTATTTCTCACACCTTTTCAGGCTCTTCATGTTTTTCAACACCGCTTCATGCGCCTCCTATCTTTCAGAACATTTCATGCTCATCCCATTTTTGACACCTTTTGAAGCTCTTCATATATTTCACACCTTTTGAAGGTCTTCATAATTTTCACACGTTTTCAGGCTCTTCATGTTTTTCAACAAGATTTCATGCTCCTCCTGTTTTTCAGACCATTTCAAGGTCTTCATATATTTCACACCATTTGAAGCTCTTCATATTTTTCACACCTTTTCAGGCTCTTCATGTTTTTCAACACCGATTCATGCCCCTCCTATCTTTCAGACCATTGCATGCTCATCTCATTTTTGACATCTTTTGAAGCTCTTCGTATATTTCACACCTTTTGAAGCTCTTCATAATTTTCACACGTTTTCAGGCTCTTCATGTTTTCAACACGGCTTCATGATCCTCCTATTTTTCATACCGTTCATGCTCCTCATATTTTTGACACCTTTTGAAGTTCTTCCTATTTTTCACAACTCTTCATGCTCTTCCTGTTTTTCGACACCGCTTCATGCACCTCCTATTTTACAGCCTGTTTCATGCTCCTCATAATTTTGACAACTTTTGAAGCTCTTCATATTTTTCACACCTTTTCCCGCTCTTCATGTTTGTTAAAACCGTTTCTTGCTCCTCCTATTTTTCAGACCGTTTCAGGCTCCTCATATTTTTGACACCTTATGAAGCTCTTCATATTTTTCACTCCTTTTCAGATCTTCACGTTTTTCAACACCACTTCATGCTCCTTCTATTTTTCAGACCGTTTCATGCTCCTCATATTTTTGACACTTTTTGAAGCTCTTCATATTCTTCACAGCTTTTCATGCTCTTCATGTTTTTCAACACCGCTTCATGCTCCTCCTATTTTTCAGACCGTTTCATGCTCCTCATATTTTTGACACCTCTTGAAGCTCTTCATATTTTTCACACCTTTTTAGGCTCTACACGTTTTTCAACACCACTTCATGCTCCTCCTATTTTTCAGACAGTTTCATGCTCCTAATATTTTTGACACCTTATGAAGCTCTTCATATTTTTCACACCTTTTCAGACTCTTCATGCTTTTCAAAACCGCTTCATGCTCCTCCTATTTTTCAGACCGGTTCATGCTCCTCATATTTTTCACATTTTTGATGCTCTTCATATTTTTCACACCTTTTCAGGCTCTTCATGTTTTTAAACATCACTTCTTGCTCCTCCTATTTTTCAGACCGTTTCATGCTCCTCATATTTTTGACACATTTTGAAGATCTTCATATTTCTCACACCTTTTCAGGCTCTTCATGTTTTTCAACACCGCTTCATGCCCCTCCTATCTTTCAGACCATTTCATGCTCATCTCATTTTTGACACCTTTTGAAGCTCTTCATATATTTCACACCTTTTGAAGCTCTTCATAATTTTCACACGTTTTCAGGCTCTTCATGTTTTTCAACACGGCTTCATGATCCTCCTATTTTTCATACCGTTCATGCTCCTCATATTTTTGACACCTTTTGAAGTTCTTCCTATTTTTCACAACTCTTCATGCTCTTCATGTTTTTCGACACCGCTTCATGCTCCTCCTATTTTTCCGCCTGTTTCATGCTCTTCATATTTTTGACACCTTTTGAAGCTCTTCATATTTTTGACACCTTTTCCCGCTCTTCATGTTTGTTAAAACCGTTTCTTGCTCCTCCTATTTTTCAGACCATTTCATGCTCCTCATATTATTGAGACCTTATGAAGCTCTTCATATTTTTCACTCCTTTTCAGATCTTCATGTTTTTCAACACCACTTCATGCTCCTTCTATTTTTCAGACCGATTCATGCTCCTCATATTTTTGACACGTTTTGAAGCTCTTCATATTCTTCACAGCTTTTCATGCTCTTCATGTTTTTCAACACCGCTTCATGCTCCTCCTATTTTTCAGACCGTTTCATGGTCCTCATACTTTTGACACCATTTGAAGCTCTTCATATATTTCACACCTTTTCAGGCTCTTCATGTTTTTCAATACCACTTCATGCTCCTCCTATTTTTCAGAGCGTTTCATGCTCCTCATATTTTTGACACCTTTTGAAGTTCCTCATATTTTTCACACCATATCAGGCTCTTCATGTTTTTGAATACCGTTTCATGCTCCTCCTATTTTTCAGACCGTTTCATGATCCTCATATTTTTGACACCTTTTGAAGCTCTTCATATATTTCACACTTTTGAAGCTCTTCATATTTTTCACACCATTTCAGTCTCTTCATGTTTTTCAACACCAATTCATGTTCCTCCTAATATTCAGACCGTCTCATGCTCCTCATATTTTTGACACCTTTTCAATCTCTTCATATACTGCACATTTTTTCAGGCTCTTCATGTTTTTCACCAACAATTCATGCTCCTCCTATTTTTTAGGCCATTTCATGCTCATCTCATTTTTGACACCGTTTGAAGTTCTTCATATTTTTCACACCTTTTGAAGCTCTTCATATTTTTCACACCTTTTGAAGCTCTTCATATTTTTCACACCTTTTGAAGCTCTTCATATTTTTCACACATTTTGAAGCTCTTCATATTTTTCACACCTTTGAAGCTCTTCATATTTTTCACACCTTTTCAGACTCTTCTTGTTTTTCAACACCGCTTCATTCTCCTCCTATTTTTCAGACCGTCTCATGCTCCTCATATTTTTCACACCTTTTGAAGCTCTTCATATTTTGCACACCTTTTCAGGCTCTTCATGTTTTTCAACACCACTTCATTCTCCTTCTATTTTTCAGACCGTTTCATGCTCCTCATATTTTTGACACCTTTTCAATCTCTTCATATACTGCACATTTTTTCAGGCTCTTCATGTTTTTCACCAACAATTCATGCTCCTCCTATTTTTTAGGCCATTTCATGCTCATCTCATTTTTGACACCGTTTGAAGCTCTTCATATTTTTCACACCTTTTGAAGCTCTTCATATTTTTCACACCTTTTGAAGCTCTTCATATTTTTCACACGTTTTCAGGCTCTTCATGTTTTCCACACCGCTTCATGCACCTCCTATTTTTCAGACCGTTTCATGCCCCTCATATTTTTCACACCTTTTGAAGATCTTCATATATTTCACACCTTTTCAGGCTCTTCATGTTTTTGAACAAAACTTCATGCTTCTCCTATTTTTCAGACCGTTTCATGCTCCTCATGTACTTCACACCTTTTGAAGGTCTTCATATTTTTCACACCTTTTCAGGCTCTTCATGTTTTTCAACACCGCTTCACGCTCCTCCTATTTTTCAGACCGTTCATTCTCCTCATAAGTTTGAAACATTTTGAAGCTCTTCTTATTTTTCACACCTTTTCAGGCTCTTCATGGTTTTCAAGACCGCTTCATGCTCCTCCTAATTTTTCAGACCGTTTCATGCTCTTCATATTTTTCACAGCTTTTGAAGCTCTTCATATTTTTCACACCTTTTCAGGCTCTTCATATTTTTGAACACCGCTTCATGGTCCTCCTATTTTTCAGACCGTTTCATGCTCCTCATATTTTTGACAGCTTTTGAAGCTCTTCATATTTTTCTCACCTTTTCAGGCTCTTCATGTTTTTGAACAGCGATTCATGCTCCTCCTATTTTTCAGACCGCTTCATGCTCCTATTTTTTTTCAGACCGTTTCATGCTCCTCATATTTCTGACAATTTTGGAAGCTCTTCATATTTTTCACACCTTTTCAGGCTCTTCATGTTTTTGAACACCGCTTCATGCTCCTCCTATTTTTCAGACCGATCCATGCTCCTCATATTTTTGAAACCTTTTGAAGCTCTTCATATTTGTCACACCTTTTCAGGCTTTTCATGTTTTTGAACAACACTTCATGCTCCTCGTATTTTTCAGACCTTTTCATGCTCCTCATATTTTTGACACCTTTTGAAGCTCTTCCTTTTTTTCACACCTTTTCATGCTCTTCATGTTTTTCACACCGTTTCATGCTCCTCCTATATTTCAGACAGTGTCATGCACGTCTTATTATTGACACCTTTTGAAGCTTTTCATATTTTTCACACCTTTTCAGGCTCTTCATGTTTTTCAACACCGCTTCATGCTCCTCCTATTTTTCAGACCGTTTCATGCTCCCCATGTATTTCACATCTTTTGAAGCTCTTCTTATTTTCCATACCTTTTAAGGCTCTTCATGTTTTTCAAAACCGCTTCATTCTCCTCCTATTTTTCAGACCGTTTCATGCTCCTCATATTTTTGAAACCTTTTGAAGCTCTTCATATTTTTCACACCTTTTCATGCTCATCATGTTTTTGCACACCGCTTCATGATCCTCATATTTTTCACATCGTTTCATGCTCCTCATATTTTTCACACCTTTTGATGCTCTTCATATATTTCACAACTTTTCAGGCTCTTTATGTTTTTGAACACCACTTCATGCTCCTCGTATGTTTCAGACCGTTTCATGCTCCTCATATTTTTGACACGTTTTGGTTCTCTCATATTTTTCACACCTTTTCAGACGCTTCATGCTTTTCAAAACCGCTTCATGCTCCTCCTATTTTTCAGACCAGTTCATGCTCCTCATATTTTTCACATCTTTTGATGCTCTTCATATTTTTCACACCTTTTCAGGCTCTTCTTTTTTTTAAACATCACTTCTTGCTCCTCCTATTTTTCAGACCGTTTCATGCTCCTCATATATTTGACACCTTTTGAAGCTCTTCAGATTTTTCACACCTTTTCAGGCTCTTCATATTTTTCAACACCGCTTCATGCTCCCCCTATATTTCAGACCGTTCATGCCTCTCATATTTTTGAAACCTTTTGAAGCTCTTCATATTTTTCACACCTTTTCAGGCTCTTCATGTTTTTCAACACCATTTCATGCTCCTCCTTTTTATCAAACCGTTTTATGCTCCTCATATATTTGACACCTTTTGAAGCTCTTCATAATTTCCACACCTTTTCAGGCTCTTCATGTTTTTGAACACCGATTCATGCTCCTCCTATTTTTCAGATCGTTTCATGCTCCTCATATTTTTGACACCTTTTGAAGCTCTTCATATTTTTCACAGCTTTCCAGGCTCTTCATATTTTTGAACACCGATTAATGCTCCTCCTATTTTTCAGTCCGTGTCATGCTCCTCATATTTTTGACAACTTTTGAAGCTCTCCATAGATTTCACACCTTTTCAGGCTCTTCATATTTTTCAACACAACTTCATGCTCCTCCTTTATTTGAGACCGTTTCATGCTCCTCATATTTTTCACACCTTTTGAAGCTCTCCATAGATTTCACACCTTTTCAGACTCTTCATGTGTTTCTACACCACTTCATGCTCCTCCTATTTTTCAGAGCTTTTCATGCTCCTCATATTTTTGTCACCTTTTGAAGCTCTTCATATTTTTCACACCTTTTCAGGCTTTTCATGTTTTTCAACACCGCTTCATGCTCCTACTATTTTTCAGACCATTTCATTCTCCTCATATGTTTCACACCTTTTTAAGCTCTTCATGTTTTTACACCTTTTCACGCTCCTCCTATATTTCAGACCGTTTCAAGCTCCTCATATTTTTGACACCTTTTGAAGCTCTTCATATTTTTCACATTTTTTCAGGGCCTTCATGTTATTCTAAACCACTTCATGCTCCTCCTATTTTTCAGACCATTTCATTCTCCTCATATGTTTCACAACTTTTTCAGGCTCTTCATGTTTCTCAACACCACTTCATGCTCCTCCTTTTTTTCAGACCGTTTCATGCTCCTCATATTTTTGACACCTTTTGATGTTCTTCATATTTTTCACACCTTTTCAGGCTTTTCATGTTTTTCAACACTGTTTCATTCTCCTCCTTTATTTCAGACCATTTCATGCTCCTCATCTTTTTGACACCTTTTGAAGGTCTTTATATTTTTCACACCTTTTCAGGCTTTTCATATTTTTCTACACCGCTTCATTCTCTTCCTATTTTTCAGACATTTTCATGCTCCTCATATTTTTGACATCCTTTGAAGCTCTTCATATTTTTCACACCTTTTCAGGCTTTTCATTTATTTCAACACCGTCTCATGTGCCTCCTATTTTTCAGACCGTTTCATGCTCCTCATATGTTTCACACAATTTTCAGGCTCTTCATGTTTTTCAACACCACTTCATGCTCCTCCTATTTATCAGACCGTTTCATGCTCATCATATTTTTGACACAGTTTGAAGCTCTTCATACTTTTCACACCTTTTGAGGCTCTTCATGTTTTTGAAAACAGTTTCTTGCTCCTCATATTTTTCAGACCGTTTCATGGTCGTCATATTTTTGACACCTTTTGAAGGTCTTCATATTTTTCGCACCTTTTCAGGCTCTTCATTTTTTTGAACACCACTTCATGCTTCTCCAATTTTTCAGACCGTTTCATGCTCCTCATATATTTGATACCTTTTGAAGCTCTTCATATTTTTCACATCTTTTCATGCTCTTCATATTTTTCAACCCGCTTAAGCTCCTCCTATTTTTCAGACCGTTTCTTGCTCCTCATATTTTTGACACCTTTGAGCCTCTTCATATATTTCACACCTTTTCAGGCTCTTCATGTTTTTGAACACCGCTTCATGCTCCTCCTATTTTTCAGACCGTTTCATGCTCCTCCTATTTTTCAGAAGGTTTCATGCTCCTCATATTTTTGACACCTTTTGAAGCTCTTCATATTTTTCACACCTTTTCAGGCTCTTCATGTTTTCAACACCGCTTCATGCTCCTACTATTTTTCAGAAGGTTTCATGCTCCTCATATTTTTGACACCTTTTGAAGCTCTTCATATTATTCACACCTTTTCAGGCTCTTCAGGTTTGTCAACAACGCTTCATGCTCCTCCTTTTTTTCAGACCGTTTCATGCTCCTCATATTTTTGACACGTTTTGAAGCTCTTCATATTTTTCACACTTCTCCAGGCTCTTCATGTTTTTGAACACCGTTTCATGTTCCTCCTGTTTTTCAGGCTGTTTCATGCTGCTCATATTTTTGACACCTTTTGAAGTTCTTCATATTTTTCACACCTTTTCAGGCTCTTCACGTTTTTCAACACCACTTCATGCTCCTCCTATTTTTCAGGCCGTTTCATGCTCCTTATATTTTTGACACCTTTTGAAGTTCTTCATATTTTTCACACCTTACAGGCTCTTCATGGTTTTCAACACCACTTCATGCTCCTCCTATTTTTCAGACCGTTTCATGCTCCTCATATATTTGACACCTTTTGAAGCTCTTCAGATTTTTCACACCTTTTCAGGCTCTTCATATTTTTCAACACCGCTTCATGCTCCTCCTATTTTTCAGACCGTTTCATGCTCCTCATCTTTTTGACACCTTTTGAAACTCTTCATATTTATCACACCTATTCAAGCTCTTCGTGTTTTTCCACACCACTTCATGCTCCTCCTTTTTCTCAGACCGTTTTATGCTCCTCATATATTTGACACCTTTTGAAGCTCTTCATAATTTCCACACCTTTTCAGGCTCTTCATGTTTTTGAACACCGTTTCATGCTCCTCTTATTTTTTTTTTTTATTGTTATTTTTTTTTAATTTTTTTTTATTATTTTTATTTTTTTTTCCAGTGGGTTTTGTCATACCTTGATATGTATCAGCCATGGATTTACATGTATTCCCAGTCCCGATTCCCACTCCCACCTCCCTCTCCACCCGATTCCTCTGGGTCTTCCCAGTGCACCAAGCCGGAGCACTTGTCTCGTGCATCCTACCTGGGCTGGTGATCTGTTTCACCATAGATAGCATACATGCTGTTCTTTTGAAATATCCCACCCTCACATTCTCCCACAAAGTTTAAAAGTCTGTTCTGTATTTCTGTGTCTCTTTTTCTGTTCTGCATATAGGGTTATCGTTGTCACCTTTCTAAATTCCATATACATGTGTCAGTATGCTGTAATGTTCTTTATCTTTCTGGCTTACTTCACTCTATATAATGGGCTCCAGCTTCATCCATCTCATTAGGACTGATTCAAATGAATTCTTTTTAATGGCTGAGTAATATTCCATGGTGTATATGTACCACAGCTTTCTTATCCATTCATCTGCTGACGGGCATCTAGGTTGCTTCCATGTCCTGGCTATTATAAACAGTGCTGCGATGAACATTGGGGTGCACGTGTCTCTTTCAGATGAACCTATGGACACCTTATCTTTGACAAAGGAGGCAAGGATATGCAATGGAAAAAAGACAACCTCTTTAACAAGTGGTGCTGGGAAAACTGGTCAACCACTTGTAAAAGAATGAAAATAGAACACTTTCTAACACCATACACAAAAATAAACTCAAAATGGATTAAAGATCTAAATGTAAGACCAGAAACTATAAAACTCCTAGAGGAGAAGATAGGCAAAACACTCTCCGACATAAATCAAAGCAAGATCCTCTATGACCCACCTCCCAGAATATTGGAAATAAAAGCAAAACTAAACAAATGGGACCTAATGAAACTTAAAAGCTTTTGCACTACAAAGGAAACTATAAGTAAGGTGAAAAGACAGTCCTCAGATTGGGAGAAAATAATAGCAAATGAAGAAACAGACAAAGGATTAATCTCAAAAATATACAAGCAAATCCTGCAGCTCAATTCCAGAAAAATAAATGACCCAATAAAAAATGAGCCAAAGAACTAAACAGACATTTCTCCAAAGAAGACATACAGATGGATAACAAACACATGAAAAGATGCTCAACATCACTCATTATTAGAGAAATGCAAATCAAAACCACAATGAGGTACCATTACATGCCAGTCAGGATGGCTGCTATCCAAAAGTCTACAAGCAATAAATGCTGGAGAGGGAGTGGAGAAAAGGGAACCCTCTTATACTGTTGGTGGGAATGCACACTAGTACAGCCGCTATGGAAAACGGTGTAGAGATTTCCTAAAAAACTGGAAATAGAACTGCCATATGACCCAGCAATTCCACTTCTGGGCATACACACTGAGGAAACCAGATCCTCTTATTTTTCAGACCGTTTCAAACTCCTCATATTTTTTACACCTTTTGAAGCTCTTCATATATTTCACACCTTTTCAGGCTCTTCATGTTTTTCAACACCGCTTCATGCTCCTCCTATTTTTCAGACCGTTTCATGGTCCTCATATTTTTGACACCTTTTGAAGCTCTTCATATATTTCACACCTTTTCAGGCTCTTCATGTTTTTCAACACCGCTTCATGCTCCTCCTATTTTTCAGACCGTTTCATGCTCCTCATGTTTTTGAGACGTTTTGAAGCTCTGCATATTTTTCATACCTTTCAGGCTCTTCATGTTTTTGAAACACCGTTACATGCTCCTCCTATTTTTCATACCATATCATGGTCGTCATTTTTTTGACACATTTTGAAGCTCTTCATATTTTTCACACCTTTTCAGGCTTTTCATGTTTTACAACACCGCATCATGCTCCTCCTATATTTCAAACTGTTTCATGCTCCTCATATTTTTGACACCTTTTGAAGCTCTTCATATTTATTACACCTTTTGAAGCTCTTCTTATATTTCACACCTTTTCAGGCTCTTCATGTTTTTGAACAAAACTTCATGCTTCTCCTATTTGTCAGACCGTTTAATGCTCCTCATGTCTTTCACACATTTTGAAGCTCTTCATATTTTTCACAACTTTTCAGGCTCTTCATGTTTTTGAACACCGCTTCATCCTCCTCCTATTTTTCAGACCGTTTCATGCTCATCTCACTTGTGACACCTTTTGAAGCTCTTCATGTTTTTCACACCTTTTCAGGCTCTTCATGTTTTTCAACACCGCTACATGATCCTCCTATTTTTCAGACCGTTTCCTGCTCCTCCAATTTTTAACATATTTTGAAGCTCTTCATAGATTTCACAACTTTTCAGGGTTTTCATGTTTTTGAACACCGTTTCATGATCCTCATATTTTTCAGACCGTTTCATGCTCCTCATATTTTTGACACCTTTTGAAGCTCTTCATTTTTTTCACACCTTTTCAGGCTCTTCATGATTTTCAACACCGCTTCATGATCCTCCTATTTATCAGACCATTTAATGCTCCTCATGTTTTTGACACCTTTTGAAGCTCTTCATATTTTCCCAACTTTTCAGGCTCTTCATGTTTTTCAACACCACTTCATACTCCTCTTATTTTTCAGACCTTTTCATGCTCCTTATGTTTTTGACACATTTTGAAGCTCTTCATATTTTTCACACGTTTTCAGACTCTTCATGTTTTTGATCACCGTTTCATGCTCCTCCTATTTTTCAGACCGTTTCATGCTCCTCATATTTTTGACACCTTTTGAAGCTCTTCACATTTATCACACCTTTTCAGGCTCTTCATGTTTTTCCACACCGCTTCATGATCCTCTTATATTTCAGACAGTTTCATGCTCCTCATATTTTTGACACCTTTTGAAGCTTTTCACATTTTTACACCTTTTCCGGCTCTTCATTTTTTTCAACACCGCTTCATGCTCCTCCTATTTTTCAGATCGTTTCAGGCTCCGCATATTTTTTACTCCTTTTGAAGCTCTTCATATTTTTCACACGTTTTCAGTCCCTTCATGTTTTTGAACACCGCTTCATGCTCCTCCTATTTTTCAGACGTTTTCAGGCTGCTCGTATTTTTCAGAACGTTTCATGGTCCTCATATTTTTGACACCTTTTGAAGCTCTTAATATTTATCACACCTTTTGAAGCTCTTCTTATATTTCACACCTTTTCAGGCTCTTCATGTTTTTGAACAAAACTTCATGCTTCTCCTATTTGTCAGACCGTTTAATGCTCCTCATGTCTTTCACACCTTTTGAAGCTCTTCATATTTTTCACAACTTTTCAGGCTCTTCATGTTTTTGAACACCGCTTCATCCTCCTCCTATTTTTCAGACCGTTTTATGCTCATCTCACTTATGACACCTTTTGAAGCTCTTCATGTTTTTCACACCTTTTCAAGCTCTTCATGTTTTTCAACACCGCTACATGATCCTCCTATTTTTCAGACTGTTTCCTGCTCCTCCAATTTTTAACATATTTTGAAGCTCTTCATAGATTTCACAACTTTTCAGGGTTTTCATGTTTTTGAACACCGTTTCATGATCCTCATATTTTTCAGACCGTTTCATGCTCCTCGTATTTCTGACACCTTGTGAAGCTCTTCATATTTTTCAAAGCTTTTCATGCTGTTCATGTTTTTCAACACCCTTTCATGCTCCTCCTATTTTTGAGACCGTTTCATGCTCCTCGTATTTCTGACACCTTGTGAGGATCTTCATATTTTTCACACCTTTTCAGGCGCTTCCTGTTTTTCAACACCGCTTCATGATCCTCCTATTTTTCAGACTCTTTCATGCTCCTCATATTTTTGACACCTTTTGAAGCTCTTCATATTTTTCACACCTTTTCAGGCTCTTCATGTTTTGGAACTCCTTTTCAGGCTCCTCCTCTTGTTCAGACCATTTCATGCTCCTCATATTTTTGACACATTTTGAAGCTCTTCATATATTTCACACCTTTTCAGGCTTTTCATGTTTTTGAACACCGCTTCATGCTCCTCCTATTTTTCAGACCATTTCATGCTCCTCGTATTTTTCACACCTTTTGAAGCTCTTCATATTTTTCACACTTCTCCACGCTCTTCATGTTTTTGAACACCGTTTTATGCTCCTCCTGTTTTTCAGACCGTTTCATGCTGCTCATATTTTTGACACCTTTTGAAGTTCTTCATATTTTTCACACCTTTTCAGGCTCTTCACGTTTTTCAACACCACTTCATGCTCCTCCTATTTTTCAGGCCGTTTCATGCTCCTTATATTTTTGACACCTTTTGAAGCTCTTCATATTTTTCACACCTTTCCGTGCTCTTCATGTTTTTCAACACGCTTTCATGCTCCTCCGATTATTCAGATCGTTTCATGCTCCTCATATTTTTGACACATTTTGAAGCTCTTCATATTTTCGACACCTTTCAGGTTCTTCATGTTTTTCAACACCGTTTCGTGCTCCTCCTATTTTTCAAACCGTTTCATGCTCCTCATATTTTTGACACATTTTGAAGCTCTTCATATTTTCGACACCTTTCAGGTTCTTCATGTTTTTCAACACCGTTTCATGCTCCTCCTATAGGTCAAACCGTTTCATGTTACTCCTATTTTTCAGACCGTTTCATGCTCCTCATATTTTTGACACCTTTTGAAGCTCTTCATGTTTTTCACACCCTTTCATGGTCTTCATATTTTTCAACACGGTTTCATGCTCCTCCTAATTTTCAGATCGTTTCATGTTCCTCATATTTTTGACACCTTTTGAAGCTCTTCTTATTCTTCACACTTTTTCAGGCTCTTCATGATTTTCAACACCGATTCATGCTCCTCCTATTTTTCAGACAGTTTCATGCTCCTCATATTTTTGACACCTTTTGAAGCTCTTCATATTATCACACCTTTCCATGCTCCTCATGTTTTTCAACACCGATTCATGCCTCTCCTATATTTCAGACCGTTTCATGCTCCTCATATATTTGACAACTTTTGAAGCTCTTCATATTTTTCACAACTTTTCAGGCTCTTCATGTTTTTGAACTCCGCTTCATGCTCCTCCTATTTTTCAGACCGTTTCATGCTCATCTCATTTTTGACACATTTTGAACTTCTTCATATTTTTGACACCTTTAAAGCTCTTCATATTTTTCACAACTTTTCAGTCTCTGCATTTTTTTTAACACCGCTTCATGCTCCTCCTATTTTTCAGACCGTTTCATGCTTCTCATGTATTTCACACCTTTTGAAGCTCTTCATATTTTTCACACCTTTTCAGGCTCTTCATGTTTTTGAACACCGCTTCATGCTCCTCCTATTTTTCCGACCGTTTCATGCTCCTCATGTATTTCACACCTTTTGAAGCTCTTCATATTTTTCACAACTTTTCAGGCTCTTCATGTTTTTGAACACCGCTTCATGCTCCTCCTATTTTTCAGACCGTTTCATGCTCATCTCACTTGTGACACCTTTTGAAGCTCTTCATGTTTTTCACACCTTTGCAGGCTCTTCATGTTTTTGAACTCCGCTTCATGCTCCTCCTATTTTTCAGACCGTTTCATGCTCATCTCATTTTTGACACATTTTGAACTTCTTCATATTTTTCACACCTTTAAAGCTCTTCATATTTTTCACAACTTTTCAGTCTCTGCATTTTTTTGAACACCGCTTCATGCTCCTCTTATTTTTCAGACCGTTTCATGCTTCTCATGTATTTCACACCTTTTGAAGCTCTTCATATATTTCACACCTTTTCAGGCTCTTCATGTTTTTGAACACTGCTTCATGCTCCTCCTATTTTTCAGACCGTTTCATGCTCCTCATGTATTTCACACCTTTTGAAGCTCTTCATATTTTGCACACCTTTTCAGGCTCTTCATGTTTTTGAACACCGCTTCATGCTCCTCCTATTTTTCAGACCGTTTCATGCTCCTCATATTTTTCACACCTTTTAAAGCTCTTCTCATTTTTCACACCTTTTCATGTTCTTCATGTTTTTCACAGGCACTTCACGTTCCTCCTATTTTTCAGAACGTATCATGCTCCTCATATTTTTGACACCTTTTGAAGCTCTTCATATTTATCACACCTTTTGAAGCTCTTCTTATATTTCACACCTTTTCAGGCTCTTCATGGTTTTGAACAAAACTTCATGCTTCTCCTATTTGTCAGACCGTTTAATGCTCCTCATGTATTTCACACCTTTTGAAGCTCTTCATATTTTTCACAACTTTTCAGGCTCTTCATGTTTTTGAACACCGCTTCATGCTCCTCCTATTTTTCAGACCGTTTCATGCTCATCTCACTTGTGACACCTTTTGAAGCTCTTCATGTTTTTCACACCTTTTCAGGCTCTTCATGTTTTGGAACTCCTTTTCAGGCTCCTCCTCTTGTTCAGACCATTTCATGCTCCTCATATTTTTGACACATTTTGAAGCTCTTCATATTTTTCACACCTTTTCAGGCGCTTCCTGTTTTTCAACACTGCTTCATGCTCCTCCTATTTTTCAGACCGTTTCATGCTCCTCATATTTTTGACACCTTTTGAAGCTCTTCATATTTTTCACAAATTTTCAGGCTCTATATGGTTTTCAACACCATTTCATGCTCCTCCATTTTTTCAGACCGTTTCATGCTCCTCCTATTTTTCAGACGGTTTCATACAATTCATATTTTTGACACCTTTTGAAGCTCTTCATATATTGCACACCTTTTCAGGCTCTTCATGTTTTTGAACACCTTTTCATGCTCCTCATATATTTCAGACCATTTCATGCTCTTCATATTTTTCAAACTTTTTGAAGCTCTTCATATTTTTCACACCTTTTAATGCTCTTCATATTTTTCAACACCATTTCATGCTCCTCCAATTTTTCAGACCGTTTAATGCTCCCCATAATTTTGACAGCTTTTGAAGCGCTTCATAATTGTCACACCTTTTCAGGCTCTTCAAGATTTTTAAATCTGCTTCATCCTCCTCCTATATTTCTGACCATGTCATGCTCCTCATATTTTTGACACCTTTTGAAGCTCTTCATATTTTTCACACCGTTTCATGCTCCTCATATTTTTCAGACCGTTTCATTCTCCTCATATTTTTGACTCCTTTTGAAGCTCTTCATATTTTTCACACCTTTTCAGGCTCTTCATGTTTTTCAACACCGCTTCATGCACCTCCTATTTTTCTGACCGTTTCATGCTCCTCGTATTTCTGACACCTTCTGAAGCTCTTCATATTTTTCAAAACTTTTCATGCTGTTCATGTTTTTCAACACCCTTTCATGCTCCTCCTGTTTTTGAGACCGTTTCATGCTCCTCGTATTTCTGACACCTTGTGAAAATCTTCATATTTTTCACACCTTTTCAGGCGCTTCCTGTTTTTCAACACCGCTTCATGCTCCTCCTATTTTTCAGAGCGTTTCATGCTCTTCATAATTTTGACACCTGTTGAAGCTCTTCATATTTTTCACACCTTTTCAGGCTCTTCATGTTTTTGAACTCCTTTTCAGGCTCTTCCTCTTGTTCTGACCATTTCATGCTCCTCATATTTGTGACACCTTTTGAAGCTCTTCATATTTTCCACTCATTTTCAGGCTCTTCACGTTTTCAACACCGTTTCATGCTAATCCTATTTTTCAGACCGTTTCATACTCCTCATATTTTTGACACCTTTGAAGGTCATCATATTTTTCACACGTTTTCATGCTCTTCATGTTTTTCTTCACCGCTTCATGCTCCTCCTATATTTCAGCCCGTATCTTGCTCCTCATATTTTGATACCTTTTGAAGCTCTTCATATTTTTCACACCTTTTCACGCTCTTCATGTTTTTTAAAACCCTTTCTTGCTCCTCCTATTTTTCAGACCATTTCATGCTCCTCATATTTTTGACACCTTATGAATCCCTTCATATTTTTCACATCTTTTCAGACTCTTCATGTTTTTCAACACCACTTCATGCTCCTCCTACTTTTCAGACCGATTCCTGCTCCTCATATTTTTGACACCTTTTGAAGCTCTTCATATTTTTCACACTTTTTCAGGCTCTTCATGTTTTTCAAACCGCTTCATGCTCCTCCTATTTTTCAGACCGTTTCATGCTTCTCCTATTTTTCAGACCGTTTCATGCTCCTCATATTTTTGACGCCTTTTGAAGCTCTTCATATTTTTCACACCTTTTCAGGCTCTTCATGTTTTTCAGCACCACTTCATGCTCCTCCTATTTTTCAGACCCTTTCATGCTCCTCATATTTTTGACACCTTTTGAAGCTCTTCATATTTTTCACACCTTTTCACGCTCTTCATGTTTTTCAACATCGCTTGCTGCTCCTCCTCTTTTTCAGAGCGTTTCATGCTCCTCATAATTTTGACACCTTTGAAGCTCTTCATATTTTTCACACCTTTTAAGGCTCTTCATGTTTTTCAACACCACTTCAAGCTCCTTCTATTTTTCAGACCGTTTCTTGCTCCTCATATTTTTGACACCTTTGAGGCTCTTCATATATTTCACACTTTTTCAGGCTCTTCATGTTTTTCAACACCACTTCAAGCTCCTTCTATTTTTCAGACCGTTTCTTGCTCCTCATATTTTTGACACCTTTGAGGCTCTTCATATATTTCACACTGTTTCAGGCTCTTTATGTTTTTCAACACTGCTTCATGCTCTTCCTAATTTTCAGACCGTTTCATTCTCCTCATATTTTTGACACCTTTTGAAGCTCTTCATATTTTTCACACTTTTTCAGGCTCTTCATGTTTTTCAAACCGCTTCATGCTCCTCCTATTTTTCAGACCGTTTCATGCTTCTCCTATTTTTCAGACCGTTTCATGCTCCTCATATTTTTGACGCCTTTTGAAGCTCTTCCTATTTTTCACACCTTTTCAGGCTCTTCATGTTTTTCAGCACCACTTCATGCTCCTCCTATTTTTCAGACCGTTTCATGCTCCTCATAATTTTGACACTTTTTGAAGCTCTTCATATTTTTCACACCTTTTCAGGCTCTTCATGTTTTTCAACACCGCTTCATGCTTCTCCTATTTTTCAGACCGTTTAATGCTCCTCATATTTTTGACACTTTTTGAAGCTCTTCATATTTTTCACACTTCTCCAGGCTCTTCATTTTTTTGAACACGGCTTCATGCTCCTCCTATTTTTCAGACCTTTTCATGCTCCTCATGTTTTTGACACCTTTTGAAGCACTTCATATTTTTCACACCTTTTCAGGCTCTTCATGTTTTTCAACAACGCTTCATGCTCCTCCTATTTTTCAGACCGTTTCATGCTCCTCATATGTTTCACACCTTTTAAAGCTCTTCATATTTTTTTTAACACCTTTTCACGCTCCTCCTATATTTCAGACCGTTTCAAGCTCCTCATGTTTTTGACACCTTTTGAAGCTCTTCATATTTTTCACACTTTTTCAGGCTCTTCATATTTTTCAAACCGCTTCATGCTCCTCCTATTTTTCAGACCGTTTCATGCTTCTCCTATTTTTCAGACCGTTTCATGCTCCTCATAATTTTGACGCCTTTTGAAGCTCTTCATATTTTTCACACCTTTTCAGGCTATTCATGTTTTTCAGCAACACTTCATGCTCCTCCTATTTTTCAGACCGTTTCATGCTCCTCATATACTTGACACCTTTTGAAGCTCTTCATATTTTTCACACCTTTTCAGGCTCTTCATGTTTTTCAACACCGCTTCATGCTCCTCCTATTTTTCAGAGCGTTTCATGCTCCTCATATTTTTGACACCTTTTGAAGCTCTTCATATTTTTCACACCTTTTCAGGCTCTTCATGTTTTTCAACACCACTTCAAGCTCCTTCTATTTTTCAGACCGTTTCTTGCTCCTCATATTTTTGACACCTTTGAGGCTCTTCATATATTTCACACTTTTTTCAGGCTCTTCATGTTTTTCAACACCACTTCAAGCTCCTTCTATTTTTCAGACCGTTTCTTGCTCCTCATATTTTTGACACCTTTGAGGCTCTTCATATATTTCACACTTTTTTCAGGCTCTTCATGTTTTTCAACACCACTTCAAGCTCCTTCTATTTTTGAGACCGTTTCTTGCTCCTCATATTTTTGACACCTTTGAGGCTCTTCATATATTTCACACTGTTTCAGGCTCTTTATGTTTTTCAACACCGCTTCATGCTCCTCCTATTTTTCAGACCGTTTCATGCTTCTCCTATTTTTCAGACCGTTTCATGCTTCTCCTATTTTTCAGACCGTTTAATGCTCCTCATATTTTTGACACTTTTTGAAGCTCTTCATATTTTTCACACTTCTCCAGGCTCTTCATTTTTTTGAACACCGCTTCAAGCTCCTCCTATTTTTCAGATCTTTTCATGCTCCTCATGTTTTTGACACTTTTTGAAGCACTTCATATTTTTCACACCTTTTCAGGCTCTTCATGTTTTTCAACAACGCTTCATGCTCCTCCTATTTTTCAGACCGTTTCAAGCTCCTCACACTTTTCACACCTTTTGAAGCTCTTCATATTTTTTTAACACCTTTTCACGCTCCTCCTATATTTCAGACCGTTTCAAGCTCCTCATATTTTTGACACTTTTTGTAGCTCTTCATATTTTTCACACCTTTTCAGGGTCTTCATGTTTTTCTACACCACTTCATGCTCCTCCTATTTTTCAGACCGTTTTATTCTACTCATATGTTTCACACCTTTTTCAAGCTCTTCATGTTTTTCAACACCACTTCATGCTCCTCCGGTTTTTCAGACCGTTTAATTCTCCTCATATATTTGACAACATTTGAAGCTTTTCATATTTTTCACACCTTTTCAGGCTCTTCATGTTTTTTAACACCTTTTCATGCTCCTCCTATATTTCAGGCCGTTTCTTGCTCCTCATATTTTTGACACCTTTGAGGCTCTTCATATATTTCACACTTTTTCAGGCTCTTCATGTTTTTCAACACCACTTCAAGCTCCTTCTATTTTTCAGACCGTTTCTTGCTCCTCGTATTTTTGACACCTTTGAGGCTCTTCATATATTTCACACTGTTTCAGGATCTTCATGTTTTTCAACACCACTTCAAGCTCCTTCTATTTTTCAGACCGTTTCTTGCTCCTCGTATTTTTGACACCTTTGAGGCTCTTCATATATTTCACACTGTTTCAGGATCTTTATGTTTTTCAACACCGCTTCATGCTCCTCCTAATTTTCAGTCCGTTTCATTCTCCTCATATTTTTGACACCTTTTGAAGCTCTTCATATTTTTCACACTTTTTCAGGCTCTTCATGTTTTTCAAACTGCTTCATGCTCCTCCTATTTTTCAGACCGTTTCATGCTTCTCCTATTTTTCAGACCGTTTCAAGCTCCTCATATTTTTGACGCCTTTTGAAGCTCTTCATATTTTTCACACCTTTTCAGGCTATTCATGTTTTTCAGCACCACTTCATGCTCCTCCTATTTTTCAGACCCTTTCATGCTCCTCATATTTTTGACACCTTTTGAAGCTCTTCATATTTTTCACACCTTTTCACGCTCTTCATGTTTTTCAACATCGCTTGCTGCTCCTCCTCTTTTTCAGAGCGTTTCATGACCCTCATAATTTTGACACCTTTGAAGCTCTTCATATTTTTCACAACTTTTCAGGCTCTTCATGTTTTTCAACACCACTTCAAGCTCCTTCTATTTTTCAGACCGTTTCTTGCTCCTCATATTTTTGACACCTTTGAGGCTCTTCATATATTTCACACTTTTTCAGGCTCTTCATGTTTTTCAAAACCACTTCAAGCTCCTTCTATTTTTCAGACCGTTTCTTGCACCTCATATTTTTGACACCTTTGAGGCTCTTCATATATTTCACACTGTTTCAGGCTCTTTATGTTTTTCAACACTGCTTCATGCTCCTCCTAATTTTCAGACCGTTTCATTCTCCTCATATTTTTGACACCTTTTGAAGCACTTCATATTTTTCACACCTTTTCAGGCTCTTCATGTTTTTCAAAAACGCTTCATGCTCCTCCTATTTTTCAGACCGTTTCATGCTCCTCATATGTTTCCCACCTTTTGAAGCTCTTCATATTTTTTTTAACACCTTTTCACGCTCCTCCTATATTTCAGACCATTTCAAGCTCCTCATGTTTTTGACACCTTTTGAAGCTCTTCATATTTTTCACACTTTTTCAGGCTCTTCATGTTTTTCAAACCGCTTCATGCTCCTCCTATTTTTCAGACCGTTTCATGCTTCTCCTATTTTTCAGACCGTTTCATGCTCCTCATATTTTTGACGCCTTTTGAAGCTCTTCATATTTTTCACACCTTTTCAGGCTATTCATGTTTTTCAGCAACACTTCATGCTCCTCCTATTTTTCAGACCGTTTCATGCTCCTCATATTCTTGACACCTTTTGAAGCTCTTCATATTTTTCACACCTTTTCAGGCTCTTCATGTTTTTCAACACCGCTTCATGCTCCTCCTATTTTTCAGACCCTTTCATGCTCCTCATATTTGTGACACCTTTTGAAGCTCTTCATATTTTTCACACCTTTTCACGCTCTTCATGTTTTTCAATATCGCTTGCTGCTCCTCCTCTTTTTCAGAGCGTTTCATGCTCCTCATAATTTTGACACCTTTGAAGCTCTTCATATTTTTCACACCTTTTCAGGCTCTTCATGTTTTTCAACACCACTTCAAGCTCCTTCTATTTTTCAGACCGTTTCTTACTCCTCATATTTTTGACAACTTTGAGGCTCTTCATATATTTCACACTTTTTCAGGCTCTTCATGTTTTTCAACACCACTTCAAGCTCCTTCTATTTTTCAGACCGTTTCTTGCTCCTCATATTTTTGACACCTTTGAGGCTCTTCATATATTTCACACTGTTTCAGGCTCTTTATGTTTTTCAACACTGCTTCATGCTCCTCCTATTTTTCAGACCGTTTCATGATTCTCCTATTTTTCAGACCGTTTCATGCTTCTCCTATTTCTCAGACCGTTTAATGCTCCTCATATTTTTGACACTTTTTGAAGCTCTTCATATTTTTCACACTTCTCCAGGCTCTTCATTTTTTTGAACACCGCTGCAAGCTCCTCCTATTTTTCAGACCTTTTCATGCTCCTCATGTTTTTGACACTTTTTTAAGCACTTCATATTTTTCACACCTTTTCAGGCTCTTCATGTTTTTCAACAACGCTTCATGCTCCTCCTATTTTTCAGACCGTTTCATGCTCCTCATACTTTTCACACCTTTTGAAGCTCTTCATATTTTTTTAACACCTTTTCACGCTCCTCCTATATTTCAGACCGTTTCAAGCTCCTCATATTTTTGACACTTTTTGTAGCTCTTCATATTTTTCACACCTTTTCAGGGTCTTCATGTTTTTGAAAACAGTTTCTTGCTCCTCATATTTTTCAGACCGTTTCACCCTCTATATATTTGACACCTTTCTGAAGCTCTTCATATTTTTCACACCTTTTCAGGCTCTTCATGTTTTTCAACACCACTTCAAGCTCCTTCTATTTTTCAGACCGTTTCTTGCTCCTAATATTTTTGACACCTTTGAGGCTCTTCATATATTTCACACTTTTTCAGTCTCTTTATGTTTTTCAACACCGCTTCATGCTCCTCCTAATTTTCAGACCGTTTCATTCTCCTCATATTTTTGACACCTTTTGAAGCTCTTCATATTTTGCACACCTTTTCAGGCTCTTCATGTTTTTCAACACCACTTCAAGCTCCTTCTATTTTTCAGACCGTTTCTTGCTCCTCATATTTTTGACACCTTTGAGGCTCTTCATATATTTCACACTTTTTCAGGGTCTTTATGTTTTTCAACACCGCTTCATGCTCCTCCTAATTTTCAGACCGTTTCATTCTCCTCATATTTTTGACACCTTTTGAAGCTCTTCATATTTTTCACACCTTTTCAGGCTCTTCATGTTTTTCAACACCGCTTCATGCTCCTCCTATTTTTCAAACCGTTTCATGCTCCTCATATTTTTGACACCTTTTGAATCTCTTCATATTTTTCACACCTTTTCAGACTCTTTATGTTTTTCAACATCGCTTGCTGCTCCTCATCTTTTTCAGACCGTTTCATGCTCCTCTTAGTTTTGACAACTTTGAAGCTCTTCATATTTTTTACACCTTTTCAGGCTCCTTATATTTTTCTTCACCACTTCATGCTTCTCCTATTTTTCAGACCGTTTCATGCTCCTCATATTTTTGACACTTTTTGAAGCTCTTCATATTTTTGACACCTTTTCAGGATCTTCATGTTTTTCAACAACACTTCATGCTCCTCCTGTTTTCAGACCGTTTCATGCTCCTCATATTTTTGACACTTTTTGAAGCTCTTCATATTTTTGACACCTTTTCAGGCTCCTCATATTTTTCTTCACCACTTCATGCTTCTCCTATTTTTCAGACCGTTTCATGCTCCTCATATTTTTGACACTTTTTGAAGCTCTTCATATTTTTGACACCTTTTCAGGCTCTTCATGTTTTTCAACAACGCTTCATGCTCCTCCTATTTTTCAGACCGTTTCATGCTCCTCATATGTTTCACACCTTTTGAAGCTCTTCTTATTTTTTTTAACACCTTTTCACGCTCCTCCTATATTTCAGACCGTTTCAAGCTCCTCATATTTTTGACACTTTTTGTAGCTCTTCATATTTTTCACACCTTTTCAGGGTCTTCATGTTTTTCTACACCACTTCATGCTGCTCCTATTTTTCAGACCGTTTTATTCTACTCATATGTTTCACACCTTTTTCAAGCTCTTCATTTTTTTCACCACCACTTCATGCTCCTCCTAATTATCAGACCGTTTCATTCTCCTCATATTTTTGACACCATTTGAAGCTTTTCATATTTTTCACACCTTTTCAGGCTTTTCATGTTTTTTAACACCTTTTCATGCTCCTGCTATATTTCAGACCGTTTCATGCTCCTTATATTTTTGACACCTTTTGAAGCTCTTCATATTTTTCATACGTTTTCAGGCTCTTCATATTTTTCAACACCGCTTCATGCTCCTCCTATTTTTCAGACCGTATCATGCTCCTCATATGTTTCACACCTTTGTCAGGCTCTTCATGTTTTTCAACAACACTTCATGCTCCTCCTATGTTTCAGACCGTTTCATGCTCCTCATATTTTTGACACAGTTTGAAGCTCTTCACATTGTTCACACCTTTTGAGGCTCTTCATGTTTTTGAAAACAGTCTCTTGCTCCTCATATTTTTCAGACCGTTTCACCCTCTATATATTTGACACCTTTTTGAAGCTCTTCATATTTTTCACACCTTTTGAGGCTCTTCATGTTTTTGAAAACAGTTTCTTGCTCCTCATATTTTTCAGACCGTTTCACCCTTTATATATTTGACACCTTTTTGAAGCTCTTCATATTTTTTACATCTTTTCTGGCTCTTCATGTTTTTCAACACCACTTCAAGCTCCTTCTATTTTTCAGACCGTTTCTTGCTCCTCATATTTTTGACACCTTTGAGGCTCTTCATATATTTCACACTGTTTCAGGCTCTTTATGTTTTTCAATACCGCTTCATGCTCCTCCTAATTTTCAGACCGTTTCATTCTCCTCATATTTTTGACACATTTTGAAGCTCTTCATATTTTTCACACTTTTTCAGGCTCTTCATGTTTTTCAAACCGCATCATCGTCCTCCTATTTTTCAGACCGTTTCATGCTTCTCCTCTTTTTCAGAGCGTTTCATGCTCCTCTTAATTTTGACACCTTTGAAGCTCTTCATATTTTTCACACCTTTTCAGGCTATTCATGTTTTTCAGCACCACTTCATGCTCCTCCTATTTTTCAGACCGTTTCATGCTCTTCATATTCTTGACACCTTTTGAAGCTCTTGATATTTTTCACACTTTTTCACGCTCTTCATGTTTTTCAACATCGCTTGCTGCTCCTCCTCTTTTTCAGAGCGTTTCATGCTCCTCTTAATTTTGACACCTTTGAAGCTCTTCATATTTTTCACACCTTTTCAGGCTCTTCATGTTTTTCAACATCACTTCAAGCTCCTTCTATTTTTCAGACCGTTTCTTGCTCCTCATATTTTTGACACCTTTGAGGCTCTTCATATATTTCACACTTTTTCAGGCTCTTCATGTTTTTCAACACCGCTTCATGCTTCTCCTATTTTTCAGACCGTTTCATGCTCCTCATATTTTTGACACCTTTTGAAGCTCTTCATATTTTTCACACCTTTTCAGTCTATTCATGTTTTTCAATACCGCTCATGATCCTCCTATTTTTCAGACCGTTTCATACTCCTCATGTATTTCATACCTTTTGAAGCTCTTCATATTTTTCACACCTTTTCAGGCTCTTCATGTTTTTCAACACCGTTTCATGCTCCTCTTATTTTTCAGACCGTTTCATGCTCCTCATATTTTTGACACCTTTTGAAGCTCTTCATATTTTTCACACCATTTCAGGCTCTTCAAGTTTTTGAACAACGCTACAATGCTCCTCCTATTTTTCAGACCGTTTCATGCTCCTCATATTTTTGACACCTTTTGAAGCTCTTCATATTTTTTACACCTTTTCAGTCTCTACATGTTTTTCAACACGGCTTCATACTCCTCTTATTTTTCAGACCGTTTCATGCTCCTCATATTTTTCACAACTTTTGAAGCTCTTCATATTTTTCCCACCTTTTCAGGCTCTTCATGTTTTTCAACACCACTTCAAGCTCCTTCTATTTTTCAGACCGTTTCTTGCTCCTCATATTTTTGACACCTTTGAGGCTCTTAATATATTTCACACTGTTTCAGGCTCTTTATGTTTTTCAACACCGATTCATGCTCCTTCTAATTTTCAGTCCATTTCATTCTCCTCATATTTTTGACACCTTTTGAAGCTCTTCATATTTTTCACACTTTTTCAGGCTCTTCATGTTTTTCAAACCGCTTCATGCTCCTCCTATTTTTCAGACCGTTTCATGCTCCTCATATTTTTGACACCTTTTGAAGCTCTTCATATTTTTCACACCTTTTCAGGCTCTTCATGTTTTTCAACACCGCTTCATGCTCCTCCTATTTTTCAGACCCTTTCATGCTCCTCATATTTTGACACCTTTTGAAGCTCTTCATATTTTTCACACCTTTTCACGCTCTTCATGTTTTTCAACATCGCTTGCTGCTCCTCCTCTTTTTCAGAGCGTTTCATGCTCCTCATAATTTTGACACCTTTGAAGCTCTTCATATTTTTCACACCTTTTCAGGCTCTTCATATTTTTCAACACCACTTCATGCTTCTCCTATTTTTCAGATCGTTTAATGCTCCTCATAGTTTTGACACTTTTTGAAGCTCTTCATATTTTTCACACTTCTCCAGGCTCTTCATTTTTTTGAACACCGCTTCATGCTCCTCCTATTTTTCAGACATTTTCATGCTCCTCATGTTTTTGACACCTTTTGAAGCACTTCATATTTTTCAAACCTTTTCAGGCTCTTCATGTTTTTCAACAACGCTTCATGCTCCTCCTATTTTTCAGATAGTTTCATGCTCCTCATATGTTTAACACCTTTTGATGCTCTTCATATTTTTTTAACACCTTTTCACGCTCCTCCTATATTTCAGACCGTTTCAAACTCCTCATATTTTTGACACTTTTTGTAGCTCTTCATATTTTTCACACCTTTTCAGGGTCTTCATGTTTTTCTACACCACTTCATGCTCCTCCTATTTTTCAGACCGTTTTATTCTACTCATATGTTTCACACCTTTTTCAAGCTGTTCATGTTTTTCAACACCACTTCATGCTCCTCCTAATTATCAGACCGTTCATTCTCCTCATATTTTTGACACCATTTGAAGCTCTTCATATATTTCACACCTTTTCAGGCTCTTCATGTATTTCAACACTGTTTCATGCTTCTCCTATTTTACAGACTGTTTCATGCTACTAATGTATTTAACACATTTTGAAGCTCTTCATATTTTTCACACCATTTCAGGATCTTCATGTTTTTGAACACGGCTTCATGCTCCTCCTTTTTTTCAGACCGTTTCATGCTCCTCATATTTTTGACACCTTTTGAAGCTCTTCATATTTTTCACACCTTTTCAGGCTCTTCATGTTTTTGAACACCGCTTCATGCTCCTCCTATTTTTCAGATCGTTTCATGCTCCTCATATTTTTGACACCTTTTGAAGCTCTTCATATTTTTCACACCTTTTCAGGTTCTTCATGTTTTTGAACACCGCGTCATGCTCCTCCTATTTTTCAGAACGTTTCAAGCTCCTCATATTTTTGTCACCGTTAGAAGCTCTTCATATTTTTCACACCTTTTCAGACTCTTCATGTTTTTCAACACTGCTTCATGCTCCTCCTATTTTTCAGACCGTTTCATGCTCCTCATATTTTTGACACCTTTTGAAGCTCTTCATATTCATCACAGCTTTTCAGGCTCTTCATGTTTTTCAACACCACTTCATGCTCTTCTATTTTCAGACGGTTTCATGCTCTTCTTATTTTTGACACCTTTTGAAGCTCCTCATATATTTCACACCATTTCAGGCTCTTCATGTTTTTGAACACCACTTCATGGTCCTCCTATTTTTAAGACTGTTTCATGTTCCTCATATTTTTCATACCTTTTGAAGGTCTTCATATTTTTCACACCTTTTCAGGCTCTTCATGTTTTTGCGCACCGTTTCATGCTCCTCCTATTTTTCACACCTTTTGAAGCTCTTCATATATTTCACACATTTTCAGGCTCTTCATGTTTTTCAACAACACTTCATGCTCCTCCTATTTTTCACACCTTTTGAAGCTCTTCATATTTTTCACACCTTTTCAGGCTGTTCATGTTTTTGAACAGCTTTTCATGCTGCTCCTATTTTTCAGACGGTTTCATACACCTCATATTTTTGACACATTTTGAAGCTCTTCATATATTTCACACCTTTTAAGGCTCTTCATATTTTTCAACACCACTTCATGCTCCTCCTATTTTTCAGACCGTTTCATGCTCCTCATATTTTTGACACCTTTTGAAGCTCTTCATATTTTTCACACCTTTTCAGGCTCTTCATGTTTTTAAACACTGTTTCATGCTCCACCTATTTTTCAGACCGTTTCATTCTCCTCATATTTTTGACACCTTTTGAAGCTCTTCATATTTTTCACATCTTTTCAGGCACTTAATGTTTTTCAACACAGCTTCATGCTCCTCCTAATTTTCAGACCGTTTCATGCTCCTCATGTATTTCACACCTTTGGAAGCTCTTCATATTTTTCACACCTTTTCAGGCTCTTCATGTTTTTGAACACCGTTTCATGCTCCTCCTATTTTTCAGACCGTTTCATGCTCCTCATATTTGTGACATCTTTTGAAGCTTTTCATATTTTTCACACCTTTTAGGCTCTTCATGTTTTTCAGCACCACTTCTTGCTCCTCCTCTTTTTCAGACCGTTTCAGGCTCCTCTTATTTTTGACACCTTTTGAAGCTCTTCATATTTTTTACAACTTTTCAGGCTCTACAAGTTTTTCAACACGGCTTCATGCTCCTCTTATTTTTCAGACCGTTTCATGCTCCTCATATTTTTCACACCTTTTGAAGCTCTTCATATTTTTCACACCTTTTCAGGCTCTTCATGTTTTTCAACACCGCTTCATGCTCCTCCTATTTTTCAGACCGTTTCATGCTCCTCATCTATTTCACTCCTTTTGAAGCTCTTCATATTTTTCACATATTTTTAGGCTCTTCATGTATTTCCACAACTTTTCAGCCTCTCCTATTTTTCAGACCGTTTCATGCTCCTCATATTTTTCACACCTTTTGAAGCTCTTCATATATTTCACACCTTTTCAGGCTCTTCATTTTTTTGAACACCACTTCATGCTCCTCCTATTTTTCAGAACGTTTCATGCTCATCTCTTTTTGACTCCTATTCAAGCTCTTAATATCATTCTTCCCTTTTGAAGCTCTTCATATTTTTCACAAGTTTTCATGCTCTTCATGATTTTCAGCACAGTTTCAAGCTCCTCCTATTTTTCAGACCGTTTCATGCTCCTCATATTTTTGACACGTTTTGAAGCTCATCATATTTTTCACACCTTTTCAGGCTCTTCATTTTTTTCAGCACAGTTTGATGCTCCTCCTATTTTTCAGACCGTTTCATGCTCCTCATATTTTTGACACGTTTTGAAGCTCTTCATATTTTTCACACCTTTTCAGGCTCTTCATGTTTTTGAAAACCGTTTCATGCTCCTCCTATTTTTCAGATCATTTCATGCTCCTCATAATTTTGACACCTTTTGAAGCTCTTCATATATTTCACCCCTTTTCAGGCTCGTCATTGTTTTCAACCCCACTTCATGCTCCTCCTATTTTTCAGACCGTTTCATGCTCACATCATTTTTGACACCTTTTGAAGCTCTTCTTATTTTTCACATCTTTTGAAACTCTTCATATTTTTCACACGTTTTCAGGCTCTTCATGTTTTTCAATAACGTTTCATGCTCCTCCTATTTTTCAGACCGTTTCATGCTCCTTATATGTTTGTCTCCTGTTGAAGCTCTTCATATCTTTCACACCTTTTGAAGCTCTTCATATTTTTCACACCTTTTCAGCCTCTTCATGGTTTTCAACAGCGCTTCATGCTCCTCCAATTTTTCAGACCGCTTCATTATCATCTCATTTTTGACACCTTTTGAAGCTCTTCATATATTTCACATCTTTTCAGACTCTTCTTGTTTTTCAACACAGCTTCTTGCTCATCCTATTTTTCAGACCGTTTTATGCTCATATCATTTTTGACACCTTTTCAAGCTCTTCATATTTTTCACACCTTTTGAAGCTCTTCATATTTTTCACACCTTTTCAGGCTCTTCATGTTTTTCAGCACTACTTCATGCTCCTCCTATATTTCAGACCATATCATGCTCCTCATATATTTGACACCTTTCGAAGCTCTTCATATTTTTCACACCTTTTCAGGCTCTTCATGTTTTTCAACACCGCTTCATGCTCCTCCTATTTTTCAGACCGTTTCGTGCTCCTCATATTTTTGATACCTTTTGAAGCTCTTCATATTTTTCATACCTTTGGAAGCTCTTCATATTTTTCACACGTTTTCAGGCTCTTCATGTTTTTCAACACCGCTTCATGCTTCTCCTCTTTTTCAGACCGTTTCATGACTCTCATATTTTTGACACCTTTTGAAGCTTTTCATATTTTTCACAACTTTTCAGGCTCTTCATGTTTTTGAACACCACTTCATGCTCCTCCTATTTTTCAGACCGTATCATGCTCCTCATGTTTTTCACACTTTTTGAACCTCTTCACATTTTTCACACATTTTTAGGCTCTTCATGTTTTTGAACACCACTTCATGCTCCTCCTATTTTTCAGACAGTTTCATGCTCCTCATGTATTTCCCACCTTTTGAAGCTCTTCATATATTTCACCCCTTTTCAGGCTCTTCGTGTTTTTCAACACAACTTCATGCATCTCCTATTTTTCGGACCGTTTCATGCTCCTCATGTTTTTCACACCTTTTGAAGCTCTTCATATTTTCACACCTATTAAGGCTCTTCATGTTTTTGAACACCGCTTCATGCTCCTCCTTTTTTAAGACCGTTTCATTCTCCTCATATATTTCACACCTTTTGAAGCTCTTCATATTTCTCAAAGATTTTGAAGCTCTTCATATTTTTCACACCTTTTCAGGCTCTTCATGTTTTTCAACACCGTTTCATGCTTCTCCTATTTTTCAAACCGTTTCATGTTCCTCATAATTTTGACACCTTTTGAAGATCTTCATAATTTTCACACATTTTCAGGCTCTTCATGTGTTTGAACACCGCTTCATTTTCCTCCTATTTTTCAGACCGTTTCATGCTCCTCATATTTTTGACACCTTTTGAAGCTCTTCATATTTTTCATACCTTTTGAAGGTCTTCATGTTTTTGAACACTGCTTCATGCTCCTCGTATTTTTCAGATCGTTTCATGTTCGTCATATTTTTGACACTTTTTGAGCTCTTCATATTCTTCAAACCTTTTCAGGCTCTTCATGATTTCGAACTCAGCTTCATGCTCCTCCAATTTTTCAAACCGTTTCATGATCCTCATGTATTTCACAACTTTGAACCTCTTCATATTTTTCACACCTTTTCATGCTCTTCAAGTTTTTCAACATCACTTCATGCTCCTACTTTTTTGCAGACCGTTTCATGCTCCTCATGTTTTTGACACCTTTTGAAGCTCTTCATATTTCTCACAACTTTTCAGGCTCTTCATGTCTTTCAACACCGCTTCATGCTCCTCCTATTTTTCAGACGGGTTCATGCTCATCTCATTTTTGACATCCTTTGAATTTTTTCATATTTTTCACACCTTTTCAGGCTCTTCATGTTTTTGAACACAGGTTGATGCTCCTCCTATTTTTCAGAACGTTTCATGCTCCTCATATTTTTGACACCTTTTGAAGCTCTTCATATTTTTCACACATTTTCAGGCTCTTCATGTTTTTCGACACAGCTTCATGCTCCTCCTATTTTTCAGACGGGTTCATGCTCATCTCATTTTTGACATCCTTTGAAGTTTTTCATATTTTTCACACCTTTTCAGGCTCTTCATGTTTCTGAACAGCGCTTCATGCTACTCCTATTTTTCAGACCGTTTCATGCTCCTCATATTTTTGACACCTTTAGAAGCTCTTCATATTTTTCACACCTTTTCAGGCTCTTCATGTTTTTCGACACAGCTTCATGCTCCTCCTATTTTTCAGACAGTTTCATTCTCCTCATATTTTTGACACCTTTTCAGGCTCTTCATGTTTTTGAACACCGCTTCATGCTTCTCCTATTTTTCAGACCGTTTCATGCTCCTCATATTTTTGACACCTTTAGAAGCTCTTCATATTTTTCACACCTTTTCAGTCTCTTCTTTTTTTTCAACACCACTTCATGCTCCTATTTTTCAGACCGTTTCATGCTCATCTCAATTTTGACACATTTTGTAGCTCTTCATATTTTTCACACTTTTTCAGGCTCTTCATGTTTTTGAAAACCGCTTCATGCTCCTCCTATTTTTCGAGAGTTTCATGCTCCTCATGTATTTCACACCTTTTGAAGCTCTTCATATTTTTCACACCTTTTCAGGCTCTTCATGTTTTTGATCACCGTTTCATGCTCCTCCTATTTTTCAGACCGTTTCATGCTCCTCATATGTATGACACCTTTTGAAGTTCTGCATATTTTTCACACCTTTTCATGCTCTTCATGTTTCTGAAAACCGCTTCATGATCCTCCTATTTTTCAGACCGTTTCATTCTCCTCATATATTTCACACCTTTTGAAGCTCTTCATATTTTTCACACCTTTTCATGCTCTTCATGTTTCTGAAAACCGCTTCATGATCCTCCTATTTTTCAGACCGTTTCATTCTCCTCATATATTTCACAGCTTTTGAAGCTCTTCATATTTTTCACACCTTTTCAGGCTCTTCATGTTTTTGAACACTGCTTCATGCTCCTCGTATTTTTCAGATCGTTTCATGCTCCTCATATTTTGACACTTTTTGAGCTCTTCATATTTTTCACACCTTTTCAGGATCTTCATGTTTTTGAACACCGCTTCATGATCCTCCTGATTTTCAGACCGTTTCATGCTCTTCATATTTTTGAAACATTTTGAAGCTCTTCATATTTTTCACACCTTTTCAGGCTCTTCATGTTTTTCACCACCACTTCATGCTCCTCCTATTTTTCAGACCGTTTCATGCTCATCTCATTTTTGTCACCTTTGAAGCTCTTCATATTTTTCACACCTTTTGAAGCTCTTCATATTTTTCACACGTTTTCAGGCTTTTCATGTTTTTCAAAACCGTTTCATGCTGCTTCTATTTTTCAGACCTTTTCATGCTCCTCATATTTTTCACACCTTGTGAAGCTCTTCATATTTTTCACACCCTTTTAAGATACTCATGTTTTTGAACACAGTTTCATGCTCCTCCTATTTTTCAGACCGTTTCATGCTCCGCATATTTTTGACACCTTTTGAAGCTCTTCATATTTTTCACACCTTTTCAGGCTCTTCATGTTTTTGAACACCGCTTCATGCTCCTCCTATTTTTCGGACCGTTTCATGCTCCTCATATTTTTGACACCTTTTGAAGCTCTTCATATTTTTCACAACTTTTCCGGCTCTTCATGTTTTTCAACACCGCTTCATGCACGTCCTATTTTTCAGACCGTTTCATGCTCATCTCATTTTTGACACCTTTTGAAGTTTTTCATATTTTTCACAACTTTTCAGGCTCTTCATGTTTTTGAACACCGCTTCATGCTCCTCCTATTTTTCAGACCGTTTCATGCTCATCTCATTTTTGACACCTTTTGAAGCCTTTCATATTTTTCACAACTTTTCAGGCTCTTCATGTTTTTGAACATCGCTTCATGCTCCTCCTATTTTTCAGACCGTTTCATGCTCATCTCATTTTTGACACCTTTTGAAGCTCTTCATATTTTTCACACCTTTTCAGGCTCTTCATGTTTTTGAACACTTCTTCATGCTCTTCCTCTTTTTCAGACCGTTTCATGCTCCTCATATTTTTGACACTTTTTGAAGCTCTTCATATTTTTCACTCATTTTCAGGCTCTTCATGTTTTTCAACACCACTTCATGCTCCTCCTATTTTTGAGACCGTTTGATGCTCCTCATATTTTTGACTCCTTTAGAAACTCTTCATATTTTTAACACCTTTTCAGGCTCTTCATGTTTTTTATCACTGCTTCATGCTCGTCCTATTTTTCAGAAGGTTTCATGCTCCTCATATTTTTGACACCTTTTGAAGCTCTTCATATTTTTCACACCTTTTCAGGCTTTTCATGTTTTTGAACACCGCTTCATGTTCCTCCTATTTTTCAGACCGTTTCATGCTCCTCATATTTTTGACACCTTTTGAAGCTCTTCATTTATTTCACACCTTTTCAGGCTCTTCATATTTTTGAACACCGCTTCATGCTCCTCCTATTTTTCAGATTGTTTCATGCTCCTTATATTTTTGACACCTTTTGAAGCTCTTCGTATTTTTCACACCTTTTCAGGCTCTTCATGTTTTTCAACACCGCTTCATGCTCGACGTATTTTGCCGACCGTTTCATGCTCCTCATATTTTTGACACCTTTTGAAGCTCTTCATTTATTTCACACCTTTTCAGGCTCTTCATGGTTTTGAACACCGCTTCATGCTCCTCCTATTTTTCAGACAGTTTCATGCTCCTCATGTATTTCCCACATTTTGAAGCTCTTCATATTTTTCACACCTTTTCAGGCTCTTCATGTTTTTCAACACAACTTCATGCATCTCCTATTTTTCGGACCGTTTCATGCTCCTCATGTTTTTCACACCTTTTGAAGCTCTTCATATTTTCACACCTATTCAGGCTCTTCATGTTTTTGAACACCGCTTCATGCTCCTCCTTTTTTCAGACTGTTTCTTTCTCCTCATATATTTCACACCTTTTGAAGCTCTTCATATTTTTCACAGCTTTTTAGGATCTTCAAGTTTTTCAACACCGTTTCTTGCTCCTCCTATTTTTCAGACCTTTTCATGCTCATCTCATTTTTGACACCTTTGGAAGCTCTTCATATTTCTCAAAGATTTTGAAGCTCTTCATATTTTTCACACCTTTTCAGGCTCTTCATGTTTTTCAACACCGTTTCATGCTCCTCCTATTTTTCAAACCGTTTCATGTTCCTCATAATTTTGACACCTTTTGAAGATCTTCATAATTTTCACACGTTTTCAGGCTCTTCATGTGTTTGAACACTGCTTCATGTTCCTCCTATTTTTCAGACCGTTTCATGCTCCTCATATATTTGACACCTTTTGAAGCTCTTCATATTTTTCATACCTTTTGAAGCTCTTCATGTTTTTGAACACTGCTTCATGCTCCTCGTATTTTTCAGATCGTTTCATGCTCCTCATATTTTTGACGCCTTTTGAAGCTCTTCACATTTTTCACACCTTTTCAGACTCTTCAAGTTTTTCAAAACCACTTCATGTTCCTCCTATTTTTCAGACCGTTTCATGCTCAACTCTTTTTTGACACCTTTTGAAGCTCTTCATATTTTTCATACCTTTTGAAGCTCTTCATGTTTTTGAACACCGCTTCATGCTCCTCCTATTTTTCAAACCTTTTGAAGCTCATCATATTTGTCACACGTTTTCAGGCTCTTCATGTTTTTGAACACCGCTTCATGCTCCTCCTATTTTTCAAACCATTTGAAGCTCTTCATATTTTTCACACCTTTTCAGGCTCTTCATATTTTTCATCACCGCTTCCTGCTCCTCCTATATTTCAGACCGTTTCATGCTCCTCATGTATTTCACACATTTTGAAGCTCTTCATATTATTCACACCTTTTCAGGCTCTTCATATTTTTGAACAGCGTTTCATGCTCCTCCTATTTTTCAGACCGTTTCATGCTCCTCATATTTTTGACATCTTTTCATGCTCTTCACATTTTTCACACATTTTCAGGCTCTTCATTTTTTTCAACACCGATTCATGATCCTCCTATTTTTCAGACCGTTTCATGCTCCTCATATTTTTGACAACTTTTGAAGCTCTTCATATTTTTCACACCTTTTCAGGCTCTTCATGTTTTTCAACACCACTTCATGCTCCTCCTATATTTCAGACCGTATCATGCTCCTCATATTTTTGACACCTTTCGAAGCTCTTCATATTTTTCACACCTTTTCATGCTCTTCATGTTTTTCAACACCGCTTCATGCTCCTCCTATTTTTCAGACCGTTTCGTGCTCCTCATATTTTTGACACATTTTGAAGCTCTTCATATTTTTCATACCTTTTGAAGCTCTTCATATTTTTCACACCTTTTCAGGCTCTTCATGTTTTTCAACACCACTTCATGCTCCTCCTATGTTTCAGACCGTATCATGCTCCTCATATTTTTGACACCTTTCGAAGCTCTTCATATTTTTCACACGTTTTCAGGCTCTTCATGTTTTTCAACACCGCTTCATGCTTCTCCTCTTTTTCAGACCGTTTCATGCTCCTCATATTTTTGACACCTTTTGAAGCTCTTCATATTTCTCACAACTTTTCAGGCTCTTCATGTCTTTCAACACCGCTTCAAGCTCCTCCTATGTTTCAGACCGTATCATGCTCCTCATATTTTTGACACCTTTTGAAGCTCTTCATATTTCTCACAACTTTTCAGGCTCTTCATGTCTTTCAACACCGCTTCAAGCTCCTCCTATTTTTCAGACGGGTTCATGCTCATCTCATTTTTGACACCCTTTGAAGTTTTTCATATTTTTCACACCTTTTCAGGCTCTTCATGTTTTTGAACAGAGGTTGATGCTCCTCCTATTTTTCAGAACGTTTCATGCTCCACATATTTTTGACACCTTTTGAAGCTCTTCATATTTTTCACATCTTTTCAGGCTCTTCATGTTTTTCAACACCGTTTCATGATCCTCCTATTTTTCAGACCATTTCATGCTCATCTCATTTTTGATACCTTTTGAATCTTTTCATATTTTTCACACCTTTTCAAGCTCTTCATATTTTTAAACACCACTTCATGCTTCTCCTATTTTTCAGCCCATTTCATGCTCCTCATATATTTCACACATTTTGGAACTCTTCATATTTTTCACAGCTTTTCAGGCTCTTCATGTTTTTCCACAGCACTTCATGCTTCTCTTATTTTTCAGCCCGTTTCATGCTCCTCATGTATTTCACACCTTTTGAAGCTCTTCTTATTTTTCAAACCTTTTCAGGCTCTTCATGTTTTTGATCACCGTTTCATGCTCCTCCTATTTTTCAGACCGTTTCATGCTCCTCATATTTTTGACACCTTTTGAAGCTCTTCATATTTTTCACACCTTTTCAGGCTCTTCATGTTTTTGAACACCGCTTCATGATCCTCCTGTTTTTCAGACCGTTTCATGCTCTTCATATTTGTGAAACATTTTCAAGGTCTTCATATTTTTCACACCTTTTCAGGCTCTTCATATTTTTGAACACGACTTCATGCTCCTCGTATTTTTCAGACCATTTCATGCTCCTCTCATTTTTGACACCTTTTGTACCTTTGCATATTTTTCACAACTTTTCAGTCTCTTCATGTTTTTGAACACCGCTTCATGCTCCTCCTATTTTTTAGACCGTATCATGCTCCTCATATTTTTCACACCTTTTGAAGCTCTTCATATTTTTCACACCTTTTCAGGCTCTTCTTTTTTTTCAACACTACTTGTTGCTCCTCCTATTTTTTAGACCTTTTCATGCTCATCTAATTATTGACACCTTTTGAAGCTCTTCCTATTTTTTACACCTTTTGTAGCTCTTCATATTTTTCAAACGATTTCAGACTCTTCATGTTTTTCAACTCCGCTTCATCCTCCTGCTATTTATCATACCGTTTCATACTCCTCATATTTTTGACACCTTTTGAGGCTCTTCATATTTTTCACACCTTTTCAGGCTCTTCATGTTTTTGAACACCACTTCATGCTCCTCCTATTTTTCAGACCGTTTCATGCTTCTCATATATTTGAAACCTTTTGAAGCTCCTCATATTTTTCTCACCTTGTCAGGCTCTTCATGTTTTTGAACAGCACTTCATGCTCCTCCTATTTTTTAGAAAGTTTCATGCTCCTCATGTATTTCACACCTTTTGAAGCTCTTCATATTTTTCACACCTTTTCAGGCTCTTCATGTTTTTCCACACCACTTCATGCTTCTCCTATTTTTCAGACCGTTTCATGCTCCTCATGTATTTCACACATTTTGAAGCTCTTCATATTTTTCACACCTTTTCAGGTTCTTCATGTTTTTGATCACCGTTTCATGCTCCCCCTATTTTTCAGACCCTTTCATGCTCCTCATATTTTTGACAACTTTTGAAGCTCTTCATATTTTTCACACCTTTTCAGGCTCTTCATGTTTTTGAACACTTCTTCATGCTCCTCCTCTTTTTCAAACGGTTTCATGCTTCTCATATTTATGACACCTTTTGAAGCTCTTCATATTTTTCACACCTTTTCAGGCTCTTCATGTTTTTCAACACCACTTCATGCACCTCCTATTTTTGAGACAGTTTCATGCTCCTCATATTTCTGACACCTTTAGAAACTCTTCATATTTTTCACACCTTTTCAGGCTCTTCATGTTTTTTTACACCTCTTCATGCTCCTCCTATTTTTCAGACCGTTTCATTCTCCTCATATTTTTGACACCTTTAGAAGCTCTTCATATTATTCACACCTTTTCAGGCTCTTCATGATTTTGAACACCGCTTCATGCTCCTCCTATTTTTCAGATCGTTTCATGCTCATTTCATTTTGACACCTTTTGAAGCTCTTCATATTTTTCATACCTTTTGAAGCTCTTCATATATTTCATACCTTTTCAGGCTCTTCATGATTTTCAACACCGCTTCATGCTCCTCCTATTTTTCAGATATTTTAATGCTCATCTCCTTTTTGACACCTTTTGAAGCTCTTCATATTTTTCACACATTTTGAGGCCTTCATAGTTTTCACATTTTTGAAGCTCTTCGTATTTTCCACACGTTTTCAGACTCTTCATGTTTTTTAACATCGCTTCATGCTCCTCGTATTTTTCACACCGTTTCATGCTCCTCATATTTTGACACCTTTTGAAGCTCTTCATATTTTTCACACCTTTTCAGGCTCTTCTTTTTTTTCAACACCGCTTCATGCTCCTCCTATTTTTCAGACTGTTTCATGCTCATCTCATTTGTGACACCTTTTGAAGCTCTTCATATTTTTCATACCTTTTGAAGCTCTTCATATTTTTCTCACCTTTTCAGGCTCTTCATGATTTTCAACAGCGCTTCATGCTCCTCCTATTTTTCAGACCGTTTCATGCTCCTCATATTTTTGACACCTTTTAAAGCTATTCATATTTTTCACACCTTTTCAGGCTTTTCATGTTTTTGAACACCGCTTCATGGTCCTCCTATTTTTCAGAACGTGTCATGCTCCTCATGTATTTCACACCTTTTGAAGCTCTTCATATTTTTCACACCTTTTCAGGTTCTTCATGTTTTTCAAAACCGTTTCATGCTCCTCCTGTTTTTGAGACCGTTTCATGCTCATCTCATTTGTGACACCTTTTGAAGCTCTTCATATTTTTCACAACTTTTGAAGCTCTTCATATTTTTCACACCTTTTATGCTCTTCATATTTTTCACATATTTTCAGGCTCTTCAGGTTTTTCAACACCGCTTCATGCTCCTCCTATTTTGCGACCGTTTCATGCTCCTCATATTTTTGACACCTTTTGAGGCTCTTCATATTTTTCACACCTTTTCAGGCTCTTCATGTTTTTGAACACCGGTTCATGCTCCTCCTATTTTTCAGACCGTTTCATACTCCTCATATTTTTGACACGTTTTGAGGCTCTTCATATTTTTCACACATTTTCAGGCTCTTCATGTTTTTGAACACTGTTTCATGATCCTCCTATTTTTCAGAACGTTTCATGCTCCTCATATTTTTGACACCTTTTAAAGCTATTCATATTTTGCACACCTTTTCAGGCTCTTCATGTTTTTGAACACCGCTTCATGCTCCTCCAATTTTTCAGACCATTTCATGCTCCTCATATTTTTGACACCATTTAAAGCTATTCATTTTTTCACACATTTTCAGGCTTTTCATGTTTTTGAACACCGCTTCATGGTCCTCCTATTTTTCAGAACGTGTCATGCTCCTCATGTATTTCACACCTTTTGAAGCTCTTCATATTTTTCACACCTTTTGAAACTCTTCATATATTTCACACCTTTTCAAGCTCTTCATGTTTTTCAACACCGATTCATGATCCTCCTACTTTTCAGACCTGTTCATGCTATCTAATTTTTGACACCTTTTGAAGCTCTTCATATTTTTCACACCTTTTCAGGCTCTTCATTTTTTTCAACACCACTTCATGCTCCTCCTATTTTTCAGACCGTTTCATGCTCATCTCATTTTGACACCTATTGAAGCTCTTCATATTTTCACACCTTTTGAAGCTCTTCGTATTTTTCACACCTTTTCAGGCTCTTCATGATTTTCAAAACCGCTTCATGCTCCTTTTATTTTTCAGACTGTTTCATGCTCATCTCATTTTTGACATCTTTTGAAGCTCTTCATATTTTTCACAACTTTTGAAGCTCTTCATATTTTTGACACCTTTTGAAGCTCTTCATATTTTTCACACCTTTTCAGTCTCTTCATGTTTCTCAACACCGCTTCATGCTCCTCTAATTTTTCACACCGTTTCATGCTCCTCATATTTTTGAAACCTTTTGAAGCTCTTCATATTATTCACACCTTTTCAGGTTCTTCATGTTGTTCAACACCGCTTCATGCCTCTCCTATTTTTCAGACAGTTTCATGCTCTTCTCATTTTTGACACCTTTTGAAGCTCTTCATGTATTTCACACCTTTTCAGGCTCTTCATGTTTTCCAACAACACTTCATGCTCCTCTTATTTTTCAGTCCGTTTCATGCTCCTCATATTTTTGACACCTTTTGAGGCTCTTCATATTTCTCACACCTTTTCAGGCTCTTCATGTTTTTCAACAACGCTTCATGCTCCTCCGATTTTTCAGACGGTTTCATGCTCCTCATATTTTTGACACCTTTTGAAGCTCTTCATATTTTTCACACCTTTTCAGGCTCTTCATGTTTTTCAACACCGCTTCATGCACCTCCTATTTTTCAGAACGTTTCATGCTCATCTCATTTTTGACACCTTTTGAAGCTTTTCATATTTTTCAAAACTTTTCAGGCTCTTCATGTTTTGAACACCGCTTCATGGTAATCCTATTTTTGAAACCATATCATGCTCCTCATATTTTTCACACATTTTGAAGCTCTTCATATTTTTCAAACCTTTTCAGACTCTTCATGTTTTTGAACACCACTTCATGCTCCTTCTATTTTTCAGAGAGTTTCATTCTCCTCATGTATTTCACACCTTTTGAAGCTCTTCATATTTTTCACACCTTTTCAGGCTCTTCAGGTTTTTGAACACCGTTTCATGCTCCTCCTATTTTCAGACGGTTTCATGCTCCTCATATTTTGACACCTTTTGAAGCTCTTCATATTTTTCACACTTTTTCAAGCTCTTCATGTTTTTCAACTCCACTTCATACTCCTCCTATTTTTCAGACCGTTTCATGTTCCTCATATTTTTGACACCTTTAGAAACTTTTCATATTTGTCACACTTTTTCAGGCTCTTCATGTTTTTCAACACCGCTTCAGCTTCTCCTATTTTTCAGACAGTTTCATTCTCCTCATAAATTTGACACATTTTAAAGCTCTTCATATATTTCACACCTTTTCAGGCTCTTCATGTTTTTCAACACGGCTTCATGCTCCTCCTATTTTTCACACCATTTCATGCACATCTCATTTTTGACACCTTTTGAAGCTCCTCATAATTTTGACACCTTTAGAATCTTTTCATATTTTCACTCCTTTTGAAGATCTCATATTTTTCACACCTTTTGAAGCTCTTCATATTTTTCATATTTTTGAAGCTCTTCATATTTTTCACACGTTTTCAGGCTCTTCATGTTTTTCAACACGGCTTCATGCTCCTCCTATTTTTCACACCATTTCATGCTCATCTGATTTTGACACCTTTTGAAGCTCTTCATATTTTTCACAACTTTTGAAGCTCTTCATATTTTTCACACGTTTTGAGGCTCTTCATGTTTTTCAACACCGCTTCATGCTCCTCCTACTTTTCAGACCATTTCATGCACCTCATATTTTTGACACCTTTTGAAGCTCTTCATGTTTTTGACACCTTTTGAAGCTCTTCATATTTTTCATATTTTTGAAGCTCTTCATATTTTCACACCTTTTCAGACTCTTCATGTTTTTCAACATTGCTTCATCCTCCTCCTATTTTTCGAACGTTTCCTGCTCCTCATAATTTTCACACCTTTTAAAGCTATTCATATTTTTCAAACCTTTTCAGGCTCTTCATGTTTTTGAACACCGCTTCATGCTGGTCCTATTTGCAGACCGTTTATGCTCCTCATAATTTGACACCTTTTGAAGCTCTTCATATTTTTCACACCTTTTCAGTCTCTGCAATTTTTTTGAACACGGCTTCATGATCCTCCTATTTTTCAGACCGTTCCGTGCTCCACATGTATTTCACACCTTTTGAAGCTCTTCATATTTTGCACACATATTCAGGCTCTTCATTTTTTTCAACACCACTTCATGCTCCTCCTATTTTTCAGACCGTTTCACGCTCCTCATAATTTGACACCTTTTGAAGCTCTTCATATTTTTCACACCTTGTAGGCTCCTCATGTTTTTGAACACCGCTTCATGCTCTTCCTATTTTTCAGACCGTTTCATGCTCCTCACGTTTTTCACACCTTTTGTAGCTCTTCATATATTTCACACATTTTCAGGATCTTTATGTTTATCAACAACACTTCATGCTCCTCCTATTTTTAAGACCGCTTCATGCTCATCTCATTTTTCACACTTTTGAAACTGTTCATATATTTCACACCTTTTGAAACTCTTCAAATTTTGACAAGTTTTCAGGTTCTTCATGTTTTTCAACACCGCTTCATGCTCCTCCTATTTTTCAAACTATTTCATGCTCCACATATTTTTGACACGTTTTGAAGCTCTTCATATTTTTCACACTTTTTCAGGCTTTTTATGTTTTTGAACACCGCTTCATGCTGCTCCTATATTTCACATCTTTTGAAGCTCGTCATATTTTTCACACGTTTTCAGGCTCGTCATGTTTTTGATCACCGCTTCATGCGCCTCCTATTTTTCAGACCGTTTCATGCTCCTCGTATTTTTGACAGATTTTGAAGCTCTTCATAAATTTCACACCTTTTCAGGCTCTTCAAGTTTTTCAACACCACTTCATGCTCCTCCTTTTTGCAGACCTTTTCATGCTCCTCATATTTTTGACACCTTTTGATGATCCTCATATTTTTGACACCTTTTCAGTCTCTTTTTTTTTTCAACACCACTTCATGCTCCTCCCATTTTTCAAACCGTTTCATGCTCATCTCATTTTTGACACCTTTTGAAGCTTTTCATATTTTTCACATCTTTTGAAGCTTTTCATATTTTCACACCTTTTCAGGCTCTTCTTGCTTTTCAACACCGCTTCATGCTCCTAATATTTTTCAGACCGTTGCTTGCACCTCATATATTTCACACCTTTTGAAACTCTTCATATTTTTCACATCTTTTCAGGCTCTTCATGTTTTTCAACACTGCTTCATGCTCCTCCTATTTTTCAGACCGTTTCATGCTCCTCATATTTTTGGACACCTTTTGAAGCTCTTCATATTCTTCACACTTTTTAGGCTCTTCATGTTTTTGAACACCGCTTAATGCTCCTCCTATTTTTCAGACCGTTTCATGCTCCTCATATTTTTCACACCTATTGAAGCTCTTCATATTTTTCATAACTTTTCAGGCTCTTCATGTTTTTGAACACCGCTTCATGCCCCTCCTATTTTTCAGACCGTTTCATGCTCCTCATATTTTTAACACCTTTTGAAGCTCTTCATATTTTTCACACCTTTTCAGGCTTTTCATGTATTAGAACATGCTTCATGCTTCTCCTTGTTTTCAGACCGTTTTTTGCTCCTCATATTTTTGACACCTTTTGAAGCTATTCATATTTTTCACACGTTTTCAGCTCTTCATGTTTTTCAACACCGCATCATGCTCCTCCTATTTTTCAGACCGTTTCATGCTCTTCATATTTTTCACACCTATTGAAGCTCTTCATATTTTTCACAACATTTCAGGCTCTTCATGTTTTTGAACACCGCTTCATGCTCCTCCTAATGTTCAGAGAGTTTCATGCTCCTCATATATTTCACACCTTTTGAAGCTCTTCATATTTTTCACACCTTTTCAGACTCTTCATGTTTTTCCACACCACTTCATGCTTCTCCTATTTTTCAGCCCGTTTCATGCTACTCATATTTTTGACACGTTTTGAAGCTCTTCATATTTTTCACAACATTTCAGGCTCTTCATGTTTTTGAACACCACTACATGCTCCTGCTATTTTTTAGACAGTTTCATGCTCCTCATATTTTTCACACCTTTTGAAGCTCTTTATTTTATTCGCACATTTTCAGTCTCTTCATGTATTTGAACACCGTTTCATGCTCCTCCTATTTTTCAGACCGTTTCATGCTCTTCATATATTTGACACCTTTTGAAGCTCTTCATATTTTCAAATTTCTGGAGCTCTTCATATTTTTCACACCTTTTCAGGCTCTTCATGTTTTTGAACACCACTACATGCTCCTCCTATTTTTTAGACAGTTTCATGCTCCTCATATTTTTCACACCTTTTGAAGCTCTTCATTTTATTCGCACATTTTCAGGCTCTTCATGTATTTGAACACCGTTTCATGCTCCTCCTATTTTTCAGACCAGTTCATGCTCTTCATATATTTGACACCTTTTGAAGCTCTTCATATTTTTCACATTTCTGAAGCTCTTCATATTTTTCAAACCTTTTCAGGCTCTTCATGTTTTTCAACACGGCTTCATCCTCCTCCTATTTTTCAGACCGTTTCATGCTCCTCATATTTTTGACACCTTTTGAAGCTCTTCATATTTCTCACAGCTTTTCAGGCTCTTCATGTTTTTCAACACCACTTCATGCTCCTCCTATTTTTCACACCGTTTCGTTCTCCTCATATTTTTGACACCTTTTGAAGCTCTTCATATATTTCACACCTTTTCAGGCTCTTCATTTTTTTCAACACCACTACATGCTCCTCCTATTTTTCACATCGTTTCATGCTCATCTCATTTTTGACACATTTGAAGCTCTTCATATTTTTCACACCTTTTGAAGCTCTTCATATTTTTCACACGTTTTCAGGCTCTTCATGTTGTTCAACACCGCTTCATGCTCCTCCTATTTTTCAGACCGTTTCATGCTCCTCATATTTTTGACACTTTTTGAAGCTGTTCATATTTTTCACACCTTTTCAGGCTCTTCATGTTTTTCAACACCGTTTCATGCTCCTCCTATTTTTCAGACCGTTTCATACTCCTCATATTTTTGACACCTTTTGAAGGTCTTTATATATTTCACACCTTTTCAGGCTCTTCTTTTTTTTCTGCTCCACTTCATGCTCTTCTCTTATTTTTCAGACCGTTTCATGCTCATCTCATTTTTGACACATTTGAAGCTCTTCATATTTTTCACACCTTTTGAAGCTCTTCATTTTTTTCACACCTTTTGAAGCTCTTCATATTTTTCACACCTTTTCAGGCTCTTCATGTTTTTCAACACCACTTCATGCTCCTCCTATTTTTCAGACCCTTTCATGCTAATCTAATTTTTGACACCTTTTGAAGCTCTCATATTTTTCACACATTTTGAAGCTCTTCTTATTTTTCACACCTTTTCAGGCTGTGCATGTTTTTGAACATCGCTTATGCTCGTCCTTTTTTTCAGACCGTTTCATGCTCCTCATATTTTTGACACCTTTTGAAGCTCTTCATATTTTTCACACCTTTTCAGGCTCTTCATGTTTTTCAACACCGCTTCATGAACCTCCTATTTTTCGGACCGATTCATGCACCTCATATTTTTGACACCTTTTGAAGCTTTTCATATTTTTCACACCTTTTCAGGCTCTTCATGGTTTTCAACACCACTTCATGTTCCTCGTATTTTTCAGACCGTTTCATGCTCCTCATATTTTTGACAACTTTTGAAGCTCTGCATATTTTTCACACCTTTTGAGGCTCTTCATGATTTTCAACACCGCTTCATGGTCCTCCCATGTTTCAGAACGTTTCATGCCCCTCATGTATTTCACACCTTTTGAAGCTCTTCAAATTTTTCACAGCTTTTCAGGCTCTTCATGTTTTTGAACACCGCTTCATGCTCCTCCTATTTTTCAGACCGTTTCATGCTCCTCATATTTTTGACACGTTTTGAAGCTCTTCATATCTTTCATACCTTTTCATACTCTTCATGTTTTTGAACACCGCTTCATGCTCCTCCTGTTTTTCAGAATGTTTCCTGTTCCTCCTTTTTTTCAGATCATTTCATGCTACTCATATTTTTGACACCTTTTGAAGCTCTTCATATTTTTCACACCTTTTCAGGCTCTTCATGTTTTTCAACACCGCTTCATGCTCCTCCTATTTTTCAGACCTATTCATGCTCCTCATATTTTTGACTCCTTGTGAAGCTCTTCATATTTTTCACACATTTTCATGCTCTTCATATTTTTCAACACCGTGTCATGCTCCTCCTATTTAACAGACCGTGTCATGCTCCTCATATTTTTCACACCTTTAAAGCTCTTCATATTTTCCTCACATTTTAAGGCTCTTCATGTTTTTCAACACCGTGTCATGCTCCTCCTATTTTTCAGACGGTATCATGCTCTTCATAATTTTCACACCTTTAAAGCTCTTCATATTTTTCACGCCTTTTAAGGCTCGTCATATTTTTGAACACCTCTTCATGCTCCTCCTATTTTTCAGACCGTTTCATGTTCCTGCTATTTTTCAGATCTTTTCATTCTCCTGATATTTTTGACACCTCTTGAAGCTCTTCATATTTTTCACACCTTTTCAGGCTCTTCATGGTTTTCAACACCACTTCATGCTCCTCGTATTTTTCAGACCGTTTCATGCTCCTCATATTTTTGACACCTTTTGAAGCTCTTCATATTTTTCACACCTTTTCAGGCTCTTCATGATTTTCAACACCACTTCATGGTCCTCCCATGTTTCAGAACGTTTCATGCTCCTCATGTATTTCACACCTTTTGAAGCTCTTCAAATTTTTCACACCTTTTCAGGCTCTTCATGTTTTTGAACACCGCTTCATGCTCCTCCTATGTTTCAGACCGTTTCATGCTCCTCATATTTTTGACACCTTTTGAAGCTCTTCATATATTTCATACCTTTTCAGACTCTTCATGTTTTTGAACACCGCTTCATGCTCCTCCTGTTTTTCAGAATGTTTCCTGTTCCTCCTTTTTTTCAGATCATTTCATGCTCCTGTTATTTTTCACACCTTTTTAGGCTCTTCATGTTTTTCAACACCGCTTCATGCTCCTCCTATTTATCAGACCGTGTCATGCTCTTCATAATTTTCACACCTTTAAAGCTCTTCATATTTTTCACGCCTTTTAAGGCTCGTCATATTTTTGAACACCACTTCATGCTCCTCCTATTTTTCAGACCGTTTCATGTTCCTGCTATTTTTCAGATCATTCCATGCTCCTGTTATTTTTGACACCTTTTGAAGCTCTTCATATTTTTCACACCTTTTTAGGCTCTTCATGTTTTTCAACACCGTGTCATGCTCCTCCTATTTTTCACACCTTTAAAGCTCTTCATATTTTTCACACATTTTAAGGTTCTTCATGTTTTTCAACACCGTGTCATGCTCCTCCTATTTCTCACACCTTTAAAGCTCTTCATATTTTTCACACATTTTAAGGTTCTTCATGTTTTTCAACACCGTGTCATGCTCCTCCTATTTTTCACACCTTTAAAGCTCTTCATATTTTTCACACATTTTAAGGTTCTTCATGTTTTTGAACACCACTTCATGCTCCTCCTATTTTTCAGACCGTTTCATGCTCCTCATATTTTTCACACCTTTTGAAGCTCTTCATATTTTTAACACCTTTTCAGACTCTTCATGTTTTTGAACAGCGCTTCATGCTCCTCCTAATTTTCAGACCTTTTCATACTCCTCCTATTTTTCAGGCAGTTTCATGCTCCTCATATTTTGACACCTTTTGAAGCTCTTCATATTTTTAACACTTTTTCAGGCTGTTCAAGTTTTTGAACACCATTTCATGCTCCTCATATTTTTGACACCTTTTGAAGCTCTTCATATTTTTAACAACTTTTCAGACTCTTCATGTTTTCGAACAGCGCTTCATGCTCCTCCTATTTTTCAGACCTTTTCATACTCCTCCTATTTTTCAAGCAGTTTCATGCTCCTCATATTTTGACACCTTTTGAAGCTCTTCATATTTTTCACGCCTTTTAAGGCTCGTCATATTTTTGAACACCACTTCATGCTCCTCCTATTTTTCAGACCGTTTCATGTTCCTGTTATTTTTCAGATCATTTCATGCTCCTGATATTTTTGACACCTTTTGAAGCTCTTCATATTTTTCACAGCTTTTCAGGCTCTTCAAGTTTTTGAACATCGTTTCATGCTCCTCCTATTTTTCAGAACGTTCCATGCTCCTCATATTTTTCACACGTTTTGCAGCTCTTCATATTTTTCACACCTTTTCTGGGTCTTCATATTTTTCAACACCACTTCATGCTTCTCCTATTTTTGAGAATGTTTAATGCTCCTCATAATTTTGACACCTTTTGAAACTCTTCATATTTTTCAAACCTTTTCAGGCTCTTCATGTTTTTCAACACCGCTTCATGCTCCTCCTATTTTTCACACCGTTTCATGCTCCTCATATTTTTGACATCTTTTGAAGCTCTTCATATATTTCACACCTTTTCATACTCTTCATGTTTTTCAACAGTGCTTCATGCTCCTCCTATTTTTCAGACCGTTTCCTGCTCCTCATATTTTTGACACCTTTTGAAGCTCTTCATATTTTTCACAGCTTTTCAGGCTCTTCATGTTTTTGAACACCCCTTCATTCTCTTCTTCTTTTTCAGACCGTTTCATACTCCTCATATTTTTGACACCTTTTGAAGCTCTTCATATATTTCACAACTTTTCAGGCTCTTCATGTTTATTAACACCATTTCATGCTCCTCCTGTTTTTCAGCCCATTTCATGCTCATCTCATTTTTGACACCTGTTGAAGCTCTTCATATTTCTCACACCTTTTGAAGCTCTTCATTTATTTCACTCCTTTACAGGCTCTTCATGTTTTTCAACACCGCTTCATGCTCCTCCTATTTTTTAGACCATTTCATGCTCCTCATATATTACACACCTTTTGAAACTCTTCATATTTTTCACACCTTTTCAGGCTCTTCCTGTTTTCGAACACGGCTTCATGCTCCTCTTATTTTTTCAGACTGTTTCATGCTCCTCATATTTTTGACACCTTTTGGAGCTCTTCGTATTTTTTACACCTTTTCAGGCTCTTCATGTTTTTCAACACCGCTTCATGCTACTCCTTTATTTCAGACAGTTTCATTCTCCTCCTATTTTTGACACCTTTGAAGCTCTTCATATATTTCACACCTTTTCAAGCTCTTCATGTTTTTGAACACCGATTCATGCTCCTCCTATTTTTCAGACCGTTTCATGCTCCTCCTATTTTTCAGGCCGTTTCATGCTCCTCATATTTTGACACCTTTTGAAGCTCTTCATATTTTTCACGCCTTTTAAGGCTCATCATATTTTTGAACACCACTTCATGCTCCTCCTGTTTTTCAGACCGTTTCATGTTCCTGCTATTTTTCAGATCATTTCATGCTCCTGATATTTTTGACACCTTTTGAAGCTCTTCATATATTTCACAGCTTTTCAGGCTCTTCAAGTTTTTGAACATCGTTTCATGCTCCTCCTATTTTTCAGAACGTTCCATGCTCCTCATATTTTTCACACGTTTTGCAGCTCTTCATATTTTTCACACCTTTTCTGGGTCTTCATATTTTTCAACACCACTTCATGCTTCTCCTATTTTTTAGAATGTTTAATGCTCCTCATAATTTTGACACCTTTTGAAACTCTTCATATTTTTCAAACCTTTTCAGACTCTTCATGTTTTTCAACAACAATTCATGCTCCTCCTATTTTTCACACCGTTTCATGCTCCTCATATTTTTGACATCTTTTGAAGCTCTTCATATATTTCACACCTTTTCATACTCTTCATGTTTTTCACCAGTGCTTCATTCTCCTCCTATTTTTCAGACCGTTTCATGCTCCTCATATTTTTGACACCTTTTGAAGCTCTTCATATTTTTCACAGCTTTTCATGCTCTTCATGTTTTTGAACACCCCTTCATGCACCTCTTCTTTTTCAGACCGTTTCATACTCCTCATATTTTTGACACCTTTTGAAGCTCTTCATATATTTCACAACTTTTCAGGCTCTTCATGTTTATCAACACCATTTCATGCTCCTCCTGTTTTTCAGCCCATTTCATGCTCATCTCATTTTTGACACCTTTTGAAGCTCTTCATATTTTTCACAGCTTTTCAGGCTCTTCATGTTTTTCAACACCGCTTCATGCTCCTCCTTTATTTCAGACAATTTCATTCTCCTCCTATTTTTGACACCTTTGAAGCTCTTCATATATTTCACACCTTTTCAAGCTCTTCATGTTTCTGAACACCGATTCATGCTCCTCCTATTTTTCAGACCATTTCATGCTCCTCCTATTTTCACGCCGTTTCATGCTCCTCATATTTTGACACATTTTGAAGCTCTTCGTATTTTTCACACATTTTCAGGCTCTTCATGTTTTTGAATACCACTGCATGCTCCTCCTATTTTTCAGACCGTTTCATTCTCCTCATATTTGACAAGTTTTGAAGCTCTTCTTATATTTCACACCTTTTCAGGCACTTCATGTTTTTCAAAACCGCTTCCTTTTCCTCCTATTTTTCAGAACGTTTCATGCTCCTCATATTTTTGATACCTTTTGAAGCTCTTCATATTTTTCACACCTTTTCATGCTCTTCATGTTTTCAACACCGATTCATGCTCCTCCTATTTTTCAGACCGTTTCATGCTCTTCCTATTTTTCAGGCCGTTTCATGCTCCTCATATTTTGACACATTTTGAAGCTCTTCATAGTTTTCACACCTTTTCAGGCTCTTCATGTTTTTGAATTCGGCTTCATGCTCCTCCTATATTTCACACCGTTTCATGCTCCTCATAGTTTTGACACCTTTTGAATATCTTCATATTTTTCACACCTTTTCAGGCTCTTCATGTTTTTGAACACTGCTTCATGCTCCTCCTATTTTTCAGACCGCTTCTTGCTCCTCATATTTTTGACTTCTTTTGAAGCTCTTCATATTTTTCACACCTTTTCAGGCTCTTCATGTTTTTCAACACCGCTTCATGCTCCTCCTATATTTCAGACAGTTTCTTGCTCCTCCTATTTTTGACACCTTTTGAAACTCTTCATTTATTTCACTCCTTTACAGGCTCTTCATGTTTTTCAACACCGCTTCAAGCTCCTCCTATTTTTCAGACCGTTTCATGCTCCTCATAGTTTTGACACCTTTGAAGCTCTTCATATTTTTCACACCGTTTCAGGCTTTTCATGTTTTTCAACAGCGCTTCATGCTCCTCCTATTTTTCGGACCATTTCATGCGCCTCACATTTTTGACACCTTTTGAAGCTCTTCATATTTTTCACACCTTTTCAGGCTCTTCATGTTTTTGAACACCGCTTCATGCTCCTCCTATTTTTCAGACCGTTTCATGCTCCTCATATTTTTGACACCTTTTGAAGCTCTTCATATTTTTCACACCTTTTCAGGCTCTTCATGTTTTTCAACACCGCTTCATGCTCCTCCTATTTTCAGACCGTTTCATGCTCCTCATTGTTTTGACACCTTTTGAAGCACTTCATATTTTTCACACCTTTTAAGGCTCTTCATGTTTCTCAACACGGCTTCCTGCTCCTCCTATTTTTCAGACCATTTCATGCTCCTCATAATTTTGACACGTTTTGAAGCTCTTCATATTTTTGACACCATTCAAGCTCTTCATGTTTTTCAACACCGCGTCATGCCCCTCCTATTTTCAGACCGTTTCATGCTCCTCATATTTTTGACGTCCTTTGAAGCTGTTCACATTTTTCACACCTTTTAATGCTCTTCATGTTTTTCAACACTACTGCATCTCCTCTTATTTTTCAGACCGTTTCAAGCTCCTCATATTTGAGAAGTTTTGAAGCTCTTTATATATTTCACACATTTTCAGGCACTTCATATTTTTCAAAACCGCTTCATGCTCCTCCTATTTTTCAGAACGTTTCATGCTCCTCATATTTTTGACACCTTTTGAAGCTCTTCATATATTTCACACCTTTTCAGGCTCTTCGTGTTTTTCAACACCGCTTCATACTCCTCCTATATATCAGACCGTTTCTTGCTCCTCATATTTTTGACACCTTTTGAAGCTCTTCTTTTATTTCACTCCTTTACAGGCTCTTCATGTTTTTCAACACAGCTTCATGCTCCTCCTATTTTTTAGAGCGTTTCATGATCCTCATATATTACACACCTTTTGAAGCTCTTCATATTTTTCACACATTTCCAGGCTCTTCGTGTTTTTGAACACCGTTTCATGCTCCTCCTATTTTTTCAGACCGTTTCCTGCTCCTAATATTTTTGACACATTTTGAAGCTCTTCATATTTTTCACACCTTTTCAGGCTCTTCATGTTTTTGAACACCGCTTCATGCTCCTCCTTTTTTTCACACCGTTTCGTGCTCCTCATGTATTTCAATCCTTTTGAAGCTCTTCATATTTTTCACACCTTTTCAGGCTCTTCATGTTTGTGAACACGGCTTCATGCTCCTCCTATTTTTCAGACCGTTTTATGCTCCTCCTATGTTTGACACCTTTTGAAGCTCTTCATATTTTTTACACCGTTTCAGGCTCCTCATGGTTTTCAACACCGCTTCATGCTCCTCCTTTATTTCAGACAGTTTCATTCTCCTCCTGTTTTTGACACCTTTTGAAGCTCTTCATATATTTCACACCTTTTCAAGCTCTTCATGTTTTTGAACACCGATTCATGCTCCTCCTGTTTGTCATACCGTTTCATGCTCCTCCTATTTTTCAGGCCGTTTCATGCTCCTCATATTTTGACACCTTTTGAAGCTCTTCGTATTTTTCACACATTTTCAGGCTCTTCATGTTTTGAACACCACTGCATCTGCTCTTATTTTTCAGACCCTTTCATGCTCTTCATATTTCAGAAGTTTTGAAGCTCTTCATATATTTCACACCTTTTCAGGCACTTCATATTTTTCAAAACCGCTTCATGCTCCTCCTATTTTTCAGAACGTTTCATGCTCCTCATATTTTTGATACCTTTTGAAGCTCTTCATATTTTTCACACCTTTTCAGGCTCTTCATGTTTTTGAACACTGTTTCTCGCTTCTCCTATTTTTCAAACCGTTTCATGCTCATCTCATTTTTGACACGTTTTGTAGGCCTTCATATTTTTCACACGTTTTCTGGCTCTTCATGTTTTTAGAACCGTCTCTTGATCCTCCTATTTTTCAGACCGTTTCATGCTCATCTCATTTTTAACACCTTTAAAAGCTCTTCATATTTTTCACACGTTTTCAGGCTCTTCATGTTTTTAATCACCGTTTCATCCTCCTCTAATTTTTCAGACAGTTTCATGCTCCTCATATATTTGACACATTTTGAAGCTCTGAATATTTTTCACACATTTTCAGGCTCTTCATGTTTTTGAACACTGCTTCATAATCCTCCTATTTTTCAGACGGTTTCATGCTCTTCATATGTTTGACACCGTTTGAAGCTCTTCATATTTTTCACACATTTTCAGTCTCTTCATGTTTTTCAACACCACTTCATGTTCCTCCTATTTTTCAGACTGTTTCATGCTCATCTCATTTTTGACACCTCTTGAAGCTCTTGATATTTTTCACACCTTTTGAATCTCTTCATATTTTTCACACCTTTTCAGGATCTTCATGTTTTTAAACACCCCTTCATGCTCCTCCTATTTTTCAGAACTTTTCATGCTCCTCATATTTTTCAAATCTTTTGAAGCTCTTCATATTTTTCGCACCATTCCAGGCTCTTCATGTTTTTGAACACCGCTTCATGCTTCTCCTATTTTACAGACCGTTTCACACTCCGCATGTATTTCATACCTTTTGAAGCTCTCCCTATTTTTCACAATTTTTCAGGCTCTTCATGTTTTTCAACACCGTTTCATGCTCCTCCTATTTTTCAGACCGTTTCATGCTCCTCCTATTTTTGAGACCGTTTTATGCTCCTCATATTTTGACACCTTTTGAAGCTCTTCATATTTTTCACAGCTTTTCAGGCTCTTCATGTTTTCAACACCACTTCATCCTCCTCCTATTTTTCAGACCGTTTCATGCTCATCTCATGTTTGACACCTTTTGAAGCTCTTCATATATTTCACACCTTTTCAGGCTCTTCTTGTTTTTGAACACCGTTTCATGCTTCTCCTATTTTTCAGACCGTGTCATGCTCCTCATATTTTTGACACCTTTTGAAGCTCTTCATATTTTTCAAACCTTTTCAGGTTCTTCAATTTTTCAACACCGTTTCATGCTCCTCGTATTTTTCAGACCGATTCATGCTCCTCATATTTTTCACACCTTTTGAAGCTCTTCATATTTTTCACACCTTTTGAAGCTCTTCATATTTTTCACACCTTTTCAGGCTCTTCATGTTTTGGAGCACACCTTCATGCTCTTCCCATTTTTCAGACCTGTTCATGCTACTCATATTTTTCAAATCTTTTAAAGCTCTTCATATTTTTCACACCTTTTCAGGCTCTTCATGTTTTTCAACACCTCTTCATGCTCCTCCTATTTTCAGAACGTTTCATGCTCCTCATATTTTTGACAACTTTTGAAGCTCTTCATATTTTTCACACCTTTTCAGGCTCTTCATGTTTTTCAACACCGCTTCATGCTCCTCCTATTTTCAGACCGTTTCATGCTCCTCATATTTTTGACATCTTTTGAAGCTGTTCATATTTTTCACTCCTTTTCAGGCACTTCATGTTTTTGAACACCGTTTCATGCTCCTCCTATTTTTCAGAACGTTTCGTGCTCTTCATATTTTAGACACCTTTTGAGGCTCTTCATATTTCTCATACCTTTTCAGGCTCTTCATGTTTTTCAACACCTCTTCATGCTCCTCCTATATTTCAGACCATTTCATGCTCCTCATATTTCTGACAAATTTTGAAGCTCTTCAAATATTTCAAACATTTTCAGGCTCTTCATGTTTTCAACACCACTTCATGCTCCTCCTATTTTTCAGACCGTTTCATGCTCATCTCATTTTTGACACCTTTCGAAGTTCTTCATATTTTTCACAACTTTTGAAGCTTTTCATATTTTTGACACATTTTCAGGCTCTTCAGGATTTTCAACACCGCTTCTTGCTCCTCCTAATTTTCAGACCGCTTCTTGCTCCTCCTAATTTTCAGACCGCTTCATGCTCCTCCTATTTTTCAGACCGTTTCATGCTCCTCCTATTTTTCAGACCGTTTCATGCTCCTAATAATTTTGACAATTTTGGAAGCTCTTCATATTTTTCACACCTTTTCAGGCTCTTCATGTTTTTCAACACCACTATATGCTCCTACTAATTTTCAGACTGTTTCATGCTCCTCATATATTTTACACCTTTTGAAGCTCTTCATATTTTTCACACCTTTTCAGGCTCTTCATGTTTTGGAGCACACCTTCATGCTCCTCCCATTTTTCAGACCGTTTCATGCTCCTCATATTTTTGACAACTTTTGAAGCTCTTCATATTTTTCACACCTTTTCAGTCTCTTCATGTTTTTCAACACCACTTCATGTTCCTCCTATTATTCAGACCGTTTCATGCTCATCTCATTTTTGACACCTTTTGAAGTTCTTGATATTTTTGACACCTTTTGAAGCTCTTCATATTTTTCACACCTTTTAAGGCTCTTCATGTTTCTCAACACCGCTTCATGCTCCTCCTATTTTTCAGACCGTTTCATGCTCCTCCTATTTTTCAGACCGTTTTATGCTCCTCATATTTTTGACACCTTTTGAAGCTCTTCATATTTTTCACACCTTTTCAGGCTATTCATGTTTTCCAGCACCACTTCATGCTCCTCCCATTTTTCAGACCGATTCATGCTCCTCATATTTTTGATACCTTTTGAAGCTCTTCATATTTTTCACACCTTTTCAGGCTATTCATGTTTTCCAACACCATTCATGCTCCTCCTATTTTTCAGACCGTTTCATGCTCCTCCTAATTTTGACACCTGTTGATGCTGTTCATATTTTTCACACCTTTTGAAGCTCTTTTAATTTTTCACACGTTTTCAGATTCTTCATGTTTTTCAACACCGCTTCATGCTCGTGCTATTTTTCAGACCGTTTCATGCTCCTCATGTATTTCACATCTTTTGAAGCTCTTCATATTTTTCACACCTTTTCAGGCTCTTCATGTTTTTCAACACCGCTTCATGCTCCTCCTAATTTGCAGACCGTTTCATGCTCCTCGTATTTTTCACACCTTTTGAAGCTGTTCATATTTTTCACACCTTTTCAGTCTCTTCATGTTTTTCAACACCGTCTCATGATTCTCCTATTTTTCAGACCGTTTCATGCTCTCCATGTATTTCACACATTTTGAAGCTCTTCATATACTTCACACCTTTTCAGGCTATGCATGTTTTTGAACACCGTTTCATGCTCCTCCTATTTTTCAGACCGTTTCATGCTCATCTCATTTTTGACACCTTTTGAAGCTCTTCATATTTTTAACACCTTTGAAGCTCTTCATAGATTTGACACGTTTTCAGGCTCTTCATGTTTTTGAACACCGTTTCATGCTCCTCCTATTTTTCATACCGTTTCATGTTCCTCCTATTTTTCAGATCATTTCATGCTCCTCATATTTTTGACACCTTTTGAAGCTCTTCATATATTTCACACCTTTTCAGGCTCTTCAATTTTTTCAACCCCACTTCATGCTCCTCCTATTTTTCAGACCGTTTCATGCTCACATCACTTTTGACACCTTTTGAAGCTCTTCTTATTTTTCACATCTTTTGAAACTCTTCATATTTTTCACACGTTTTCAGGCTCTTCATGTTTTCAAAACCGTTTCATGCTCCTCCTATTTTTCAGACCGTTTCTTGCTCCTTATATGTTTGTCTCCTTTTGAAGCTCTTCATATTTTTCACAGCTTTTGAAGCTCTTCATATTTTTCACACCTTTTCAGGCTCTTCATGTTTTTGAACACCGTTTCATGCTCCTCCTATTTTTCATACCGTTTCATGTTCCTCCTATTTTTCAGACCGTTTCATGCTCATCTCATTTTTGACACCTTTTGAAGTTTTTGATATTTTTGACACCTTTGAAGTTCTTCATATATTTCACAACTTTTAAGGCTCTTCATGTTTTTCAACACCGCTTCATGCTCCACCTATTTTTCAGTCGTTTCATGCTTTTCATATTTTTGACACCTTTTTAAGCTCTTCATATTTTTCACACCTTTTCAGGATCTTCATATTTTTGACTTCTGCTTCATGCCCCTGCTATTTTTCAGAATGTTTCATGCTCCTCATATTTTTGAAACCTTTTGAAGCTCTTCATATTTTTCACACCTTTTCATGCTCTGAATGTTTTTGAACACTGCTTCATGATCCTCCTATTTTTCAGACAGTTTCATGCTCCTCATATTTTTGACACCTTTTAAAGCTCTTCATATGTTTCACACCTTTTCAGGATCTTCATGTTTTTGACGTCTGCTTCATGCCCCTGCTATTTTTCAGACTGTTTCTTGCTCCTCATATATTTGACACCTTTTGAAGCTCTTCATATTTTTCACACCTTTTCAGGCTCTTCATGTTTTTCAACACCGCTTCATGCTCCTCCTATTTTTCAGACCGTTTTATGCTCCTCATAATTTTAACACCCTTGAAGCTCTTCATATTTTTCACACCTTTTCAGGCGCTTAATGTTTTTCAACACCGCTTCATGCTCCTCCTATTTTTCACATCGTTTTATGATCCTCATATTTTTGACACATTATGAAGCTCTTCATATTTTTCACACCTTTTCAGGCTCTTCATGTTTTTGAACACCGCTTCATGCTCCTCCTATTTTTCAGACCGATTCATGTTCCTCATATTTTTGAAACCTTTGAAGCTTTTCATATTTTTCACACCTTTTCAGGGTTTCATGTTTTGAACACCGCTTCATGCCCCTGCTATTTTTCAGACTGTTTCTTGCTCCTCATATATTTGACACCTTTTGAAGCTCTTCATATATTTCACACCTTTTCAGGCTCTTCATGTTGTTTAACACCGCTTTTTGCTCCTCTATTTTTCAGATAGTTTCATGTTCCTCCTTTTGTTCAGACCGTTTCATGCACCTCATATTTTTCACACCTTTTGAAGCTCTTCATATTTTTCACACCTTTTCAGGCTCTTCACGTTTTTGAACACCGCTTCATGCTCCTGCTATTTTTTAGACCGTTTCATGCTCCACATATTTTTGACACCTTTTGAAGCTCTTTATATTTTTCACATCTTTTCAGGCTCTTCATGTTTTTCAACACCGCTTCATGCTCCTCCTATTTTTCAGTCGTTTCATGCTCCTAATATTTTGACACCTTTTGAAGCTCTTCATATTTTTGACACCTTTTCAGGCTCTTCATGTTTTTGAAAACCGCTTCATGCTCCTCCTATTTTTCAGACCGCTTCCTGATCCTCATAATTTTCACACCTTTTGAAGCTCTTCATATTTTTGACACCTTTTCAGGCTCTTCATGTTTTTGAACAGCGCTTCATGCTCCTGCTATTTTTTAGACCGTTTCATGCTCCACATATTTTTGACACCTTTTGAAGCTCTTTATATTTTTCACATCTTTTCAGGCTCTTCATGTTTTTCAACACCGCTTCATGCTCCTCCTATTTTTCAGTCGTTTCATGCTCCTAATATTTTGACACCTTTTGAAGCTCTTCATATTTTTGACACCTTTTCAGGCTCTTCATGTTTTTGAAAACCACTTCATGCTCCTCCTATTTTTCAAACCGCTTCCTGATCCTAATAATTTCACACCTTTTGAAGCTCTTCATATTTTTCACACCTTTTCAGGCTCTTCATGTTTTTGAACATCGCTTCATGCTCCTCCTATTTTTTAAAAAGTTTCTTGCTCCTCATATTTTTGACACCTTTTGATGCTCTTCATATTTTTCATACCTTTTGAAGCTCTTCATATGTTTCACACGTTTTCAGGCTCTTCATGTTTTTCAACACTGCTTCATGCTCCTCCTATTTTTCAGACCGTTTCATGCTCCTCTTATTTTCGACACCTTTTGAAGCTCTTCATTTTTTTCACACATTTTCAGGCTCTTCATGTTTTTGAACCCCGCTTTAATGCTCATCCTATTTTTCAGACCATTTCATGCTCCTCGAAGTTTTTGACACGTTTTGTAGCTCTTCATATTTTTCACAACTTTTCAGGCTCTTCATGTTTTTGAATACCGCTTCATGCTCCTAGTATTTATCGACCGTTTCAGTCTCCTCCTGTATTTCACATCATTTGAAGCTCTTCATACTTTTCACACCTTTTCAGGCTCTTCATAGTTTTGAACACCGCTTCATGCTCCTCCTATTTTTCAGACCGTTTCATGCTCCTCATATTTTTGACACGATTTGAAGCTCTTCATATTTTTCACACATTTTCAGGCTCTTCATGTTTTTCAACACCGCTTCATGCTCCTCCTATTTATCAGACCGTTTCATGCCCCTCATTTATTTCACACCTTTGGAAGCTCTTCATAATTTTCACACCTTTTCAGGATCTTCATGTTTTTCAATACCGTTTCATGCTTCCCCTTTTTTCAGACCGTTTCATGCTCCTCATATTTTTTCCACCTTTTGAAGCTTCTCATATTTTTCACACCTTTTGAAGCTCTTCATAATTTTCACAACTTTTGAAGCTCTTCATATTTTTCACAACATTTCAGGCTCTTCATATTTTTGAACACCGTTTCATGCTCCTCCTATATTTCAGACCATTTCATGCTCCTCATATTTTTGACACCTTTTGAAGCTCTTCATATTTTTCACATCTTTTCAGGCTCTTCATGTTTTTCAACACCGCTTCATGCTCCTCCTATTTTTCAGACCGTTTCATGCTCCTCTCATTTCTGACACATTTTGAAGCTCTTCAAATATTTCACACATTTTCAGGCTCTTCATGATTTTCAACACCCTTCATGCTCCTCCTATTTTTCAGACCGTTTCATTCTCATCTCATTTTTGACACCTTTTGAAGCTCTTCATATTTTTCACAACTTTTGAAGCTTTTCATATTTTTCACACATTTTCAGGCTCTTCAGGTTTTTCAACACCGCTTCTAGCTCCTCCTAATTTTCAGACCGTTTCATGATCCTCATATTTTTGACACCTTTTGAAGTTCTTCATATTTTTCACACCTTTTCAAAATCTCATGTTTTTGAACACAGGTTCATGCTCGTCCTGTTTTTAAGGTTGTTTCATGCACCTCATTACTGCACACCTTTTGAAGCTCTTCATATTTTTCACACCTTTTCAGGCTCTTCATGTTTTTGAACACCGCTTCATGCTCCTCCTATTTTTGACACCTTTTGAAGCTCTTCATATTTTTCACACCTTTTCAAAATCTCATGTTTTTGAACACAGCTTCATGCTCGTCCTGTTTTTAAGGTTGTTTCATGCTCCTCATTATTGCACACCTTTTGAAGCTCTTCATATATTTCACACCTTTTCAGGCTCTTCATGTTTTTGATCACCGCTTCATGCTCCTCCTATTTTTCAGACCGCTTCATGCTCCTTCTATTTTTCAGACCGCTTCATGCTCCTCCTATTTTTCAGACTGCTTCATGCTCCTCATATTTTTGACACCTTTTGAAGCTCTTCATATTTTTGACACCTTTTGAAGTTCTTCGTATTTCTCACACGTTTTCAGGCTCTTCAGGTTTTTCAACACCGCTTCTAGCTCCTCCTAATTTTGAGACCGTTTCATGCTCATCTCTTTTTTGACACCCTTTGAAGATCTTCATATTTTTCACAATGTGAAGTTCTTCATATTTTTCATATTTTTGAAGCTCTTCATATTTTCACACGTTTTCAGACTCTTCATGTTTTTCAACACCACTTCATGCTCCTGAAATTTTTCAGACTGTTTCATGCTCCTCATATTTTTGACACCTTTTGAAGCTCTACATATTTCTCACACCTTTTCAGGCTCTTCATGTTTTTCAACACCGCTTCATGCTCCTCCTATTTTTCAGACCGTTTCATGCTCATCTCATTTTTGACACCTTTTGAAGGTTTTCATATTTTTCACACCTTTTCAGGCTCTTCATGTTTTTGAACACCGCTTCATGCTCCTCCTATTTTTGAGACCGTTTCATGCTCCTCATATATTTGACACCTTGTGAAGCTCTTCATATTTTTCACACCTCTTCAGGCTCTTCATGTTTTGGAACACCGTTTCATGCTCCTCCGATTTTTCAGACCGTTTCATGCTCCTCATATATTTGACACCTTGTGAAGCTCTTCATATTTTTCACACCTTTTCAGGCTCTTCCATTTTTTCAACACCGCTTCATGCTCCTCCTATTTTTCAGACCGTTTCATGCTCCTCATATATTTGACACCTTGTGAAGCTCTTCATATTTTTCACACCTTTTCAGGCTCTTCCATTTTTTCAACACCGCTTCATGCTCCTCCTATTTTTCAGACCGTTTCATGCTCCTCATATTTTTGACACCTTGTGAAGGTCTTCATATTTTTCACAGCTTTTCATGCTCTTCATATTTTTTCAACACCGCTTCATGCTCCTCCTCTTTTTCAGACCATTTTTGCTCCTCATAATTTTGACACCATATGAAGCTCTTCATATTTCTCACAACTTTTCTGGTTCTTCATGTATTTCAACACCGCTTCATGCTCCTCCTATTTTTCAGACCGTATCATGTTCATCTAATATTTGAGACCTTTTGAAGCTCTTCATATTTTTCCACATCTTTTGAAGCTCTTCATATTTTTCACGTGTTTTCAGGCTCTTCATGTTTTTCAACATGCCTTCTTGGTCCTCCTATTTTTCAGACCGTTTCATGCTCCTCATATTTTTGACACCTTTTGAAGCTCTTCATATTTTTCACACCTTTTCAGGCTCTTCTTGTTTTTGAACACCGATTCATGCTCCTCCTATTTTTCAGACCGTTTCATGCTCCTCATAATTTTGACACATTTTGAAGCTCTTCATAATTTTCACACATTTTCAGGCTCTTCATGTTTTTGAACACCGTCTCATGCTCCTGCTATTTTTCAGACCGTTTCATGCTCCTCATATATTTGACAACTTTTGAAGCACTTCGTATTTTTCACACCTTTTCAGGTTCTTAATGTTTTTGAACGCCACTTCGTGCTCCTGCTATTTTTCAGACCGTTTCATACTCCTCATATTTTTGATACCTTTTGAAGCTCTTCATATTTTTCACACCTTTTCAGGCTCTTTATGCTTTTCAACACCAATTCATGCTCCTCCTTTTTTGCAGACCGTTTCATACTCCTCATATTTTTGACACCTTTTCAAGCTCTTCAGATATTTCACACCTTTTCAGGCTCTTCATTTTTTTCAATACCACTTCATGCTCCTCCTATTTTTCAGACCGTTTCATGCTCCTCATATTTTTGACATTTTTTGAAGCTCTTTATATATTTCACACATTTTCAGGCTCTTCATGTTTTTCAACACCGTTTCATGATCCTCATATTTTCAGACCGTTTCATACTCCTCATATTTTTGACACCTTTTGTAGCTCTTCATATTTTTCACACTTTTCAGGCTGTTCATGTTTTTCAACAACGCTTCATGCTCCGCCTATTTTTCAGACCATTTCATTCTCCTCATATTTTTGACACCTTTTGAAGTTCTTCAGATATTTCACACCTTTTCAGGCTCTTCATTTTTTTCAACACCACTTTATGCTCCTACTATTTTTCAGATCGTTTCATGCTCTTCTCATTTTGACACCTTTTAAAGCTCTTCATATTTTTCACATCTTTCGAAGCTCTTCATATTTTTCACACGTTTTCAGGCTCTTCATGTTGTTCAACACCCTTTCTTGCTTCTCCTATTTTTAAGACCATTTCATGCTCCTCATATATTTGACAGGTTTTGAAGCTCTTCATATTTTTCACACCTTTTCAGCCTTTTCATTTATTTCAATATCACTTCATGCTCCTCCTATTTTTCAGACCGTTTCATGCTCATCTCATATTTGACACCTTTAGAAGCTCTTCTTATTTTTCACACCTTTTCATGCTCTTCATGTTTTGCTACACCACTTCATGCTCCTCCATTTTTCAATCCATTTCATGCTCATCTCATTTTTGACACCTTTTGAAGCTCTTCATATTTTTCACACCTTTTCAGGCTCTTCATGTTTTGCAACATCTCTTCATGCTCCTCCTATTTTTCAAACCGTTTCATCCTCCTCATATTTTTGACACCTTTTGAAGCTCTTCATATTTTTCACACCTTTTCAGGCTCTTCATGTTTTTAAACACCGCTTCATGCTCCTCCTATTTTTCAGACCGTATCCTGCTCCTCATATTTTTCACACCTATTGAAGCTCTAAATAATTTTCACAACTTTGCAGGCTCTTCATGTTTTTGAACACCACTTCATGCTCCTCCTATTTTACAGAGAGTTTCAGGCCCCTCATGTATTTCACACCTTTTGAAGCTCTTCATATTTTTCACACCTTTTCAAGCTCTTCATGTTTTTGAACACTGCTTCATGCTCCTCCTATTTTTCAGGTCATTTCATGCTCCTCATATTTTTGAAACCTTTTGAAGCTCTTCATATTTTTCACTCCTTTTCAGGCTCCACATGTTTTTGAACAGCGCATCATGCTCCTCCTATTTTCAGACCGTTCCATGCTCCTCATATTTTTGACACCTTTTGAAGCTCTTCATAAATTTCACACCTTTTCAGGCTCTTCATGTTTTTCAACACCACTTCATCCTCCAAATATTTTTCAGATGGCTTCATGCTCATCTCATTTTTGACACCTTTTGAAGCTCTTCATATTTTTGACATCTTTTGAAGCTCTTCATATTTCTCACACTTTTTCAGGCTCTTCATGTTTTTCATCACCGCTTCATGCTCCTCCTATTTTTCAGACCGTTTCATGCTCCTGAAATTTTTGACACCTTTTAAAGCTCTTCATATATTTCACACCTTTTCAGGCTCGTCATTTTTTTGAACACCACTTCATGCTCCTCCTATTTTTCAGACCGTTTCATGCTCCTCATATTTTTGACACCTTGTGAAGCTCTTCATGTATTTCACACCTTTTCAGGCTTTTCATTTTTTTCAACACCACTTCATTCTCCTCCTATTTTTCAGACCGTTTCATGCTTATCTCATTTTGACACATTTTGAAGCTCTTCATATTTTTCACATCTTTTGAAGCTTTTCATATTTTTCACACCTTTTCAGGCTCTTCATGATTTTCAACACCGCTTCATGCTCCTCCTAATTTTCAGACCGTTTCATTCTCATCTCTTTTTTGACACCCTTTGAAGCTCTTCATATTTTTCACAATGTGAAGTTCTTCATATTTTTCATATTTTTGAAGCTCTTCATATTTTCACACGTTTTCAGACTCTTCATGTTTTTCAACACCGCTTCATGCTCCTGAAATTTTTCAGACTGTTTCATGCTCCTCATATTTTTGACACCTTTTGAAGCTCTTCATATTTCTCACACTTTTTCAGGCTCTTCATGTTTTTCAACACCGCTTCATGCTCCTCCTATTTTTCAGACCGTTTCATGCTCATCTCATTTTTGACACCTTTTGAAGGTTTTCATATTTTTCACACCTTTTCAGGCTTTTCATTTTTTTCAACACCACTTCATTCTCCTCCTATTTTTCAGACCGTTTCATGCTTATCTCATTTTGACACATTTTGAAGCTCTTCATATTTTTCACATCTTTTGAAGCTTTTCATATTTTTCACACCTTTTCAGGCTCTTCATGATTTTCAACACCGCTTCATGCTCCTCCTATTTTTCAGACCGTTTCATGCTCCTCATATTTTTCGCACCTTTTGAAGGTCTTCATATTTTTCACAACTTTTCAGGCTCTTCATGTTTTGGAACACCGTTTCATGCTCCTCCGATTTTTCAGACCGTTTCATGCTCCTCATATATTTGACACCTTGTGAAGCTCTTCATATTTTTCACACCTTTTCAGGCTCTTCCATTTTTTCAACACCGCTTCATGCTCCTCCTCTTTTTCAGACCATTTTTGCTCCTCATAATTTTGACACCATATGAAGCTCTTCATATTTCTCACAACTTTTCTGGTTCTTCATGTATTTCAACACTGCTTCATGCTCCTCCTATTTTTCAGACCGTATCATGTTCATCTAATATTTGAGACCTTTTGAAGCTCTTCATATATTTCCACATCTTTTGAAGCTCTTCATATTTTTCACGCGTTTTCAGGCTCTTCATGTTTTTCAACACGCCTTCTTGGTCCTCCTATTTTTCAGACCGTTTCATGCTCCTCATATTTTTGACACCTTTTGAAGCTCTTCATATTTTTCACACCTTTTCAGGCTCTTCTTGTTTTTGAACACCGATTCATGCTCCTCCTATTTTTCATACCGTTTCATGCTCCTCATAATTTTGACACATTTTGAAGCTCTTCATAATTTTCACACATTTTCAGGCTCTTCATGTTTTTGAACACCGTCTCATGCTCCTGCTATTTTTCAGACCGTTTCATGCTCCTCATATATTTGACAACTTTTGAAGCACTTCGTATTTTTCACACCTTTTCAGGTTCTTAATGTTTTTGAACGCCACTTCATGCTCCTGCTGTTTTTCAGACCGTTTCATACTCCTCATAATTTTGATACCTTTTGAGCTCTTCATATTTTTCACACCTTTTCAGGCTCTTTATGCTTTTCAACACCAATTCATGCTCCTCCTTTTTTGCAGACCGTTTCATACTCCTCATATTTTTGACACCTTTTGAAGCTCTTCATATTTCTCACACAATTTCAGGCTTTTCATGTTTTTCAACAACGCTTCATGCTCCTAATTTTCAGACCGTTTCATGCTGATCTCATTTTTGACACCTTTTGAAGCTTTTCATATTTTTCACACCTTTTCAGGCTCTTCATGTTTTTCCACACCACTTCATGCTCCTCCTTTTTTGCAGACCGTTTCATTCTCCTCATGTATTTCACACCTTTTGAAGCTCTTCATATTTTTCCCACCTTTTCCGGCTCTCCATGTTTTTGATCACCGTTTCATGCTCCTCCTATTTTTCAGACCGTTTCATGCACCTCATATTTTTCACACCTTTTGAAGCTCTTCATATTTTTCACACCTTTTCAGGCTCTTCATGTTTCTCAACACCGCTTCATACTCCTGCTATTTATCATAACGTTTCATACTCCTCATATTTTTGACACTTTTTGAGTCTCTTCATATTTTTCACACCTTTTCAGGCTCTTCATGTTTTTGAACACCGTTTTATAATCCTCCCATTTTTCATACCGTTTCATGCTCCTCATATTTTTGAAACCTTTTGACTCTCTTCATATTTTTCACACATTTTCAGGCTCTTCAAGTTTTTGAACACCGCTTCATCCTCCTCGTATTTTTAAGACCGTTTCTTGCTCCTCATATTTTTGAAACCTTTTGAAGCTCTTCATATTTTTCACACTTTTCAGGCTCTTCATGTTTTTCAACAACGCTTCATGCTCCGCCTATTTTTCAGACCATTTCATTCTCCTCATATTTTTGACATCTTTTCAAGCTCTTCAGATATTTCACACCTTTTCAGGCTCTTCATTTTTTTCAACACCACTTCATGCTCCTCCTATTTTTCAGACCGTTTCATGCTCCTCATATTTTTGACACTTTTTGAAGCTCTTTATATATTTCACACATTTTCAGGCTCTTCATGTTTTTCAACACCGTTTCATGATCCTCATATTTTCAGACCGTTTCATACTCCTCATATTTTTGACACCTTTTGTAGCTCTTCATATTTTTCACACTTTTCAGGCTGTTCATGTTTTTCAACAACGCTTCATGCTCCGCCTATTTTTCAGACCATTTCATTCTCCTCATATTTTTGACACCTTTTGAAGTTCTTCAGATATTTCACACCTTTTCAGGCTCTTCATTTTTTTCAACACCACTTTATGCTCCTACTATTTTTCAGATCGTTTCATGCTCTTCTCATTTTGACACCTTTTAAAGCTCTTCATATTTTTCACATCTTTCGAAGCTCTTCATATTTTTCACACGTTTTCAGGCTCTTCATGTTGTTCAACACCCTTTCTTGCTTCTCCTATTTTTAAGACCATTTCATGCTCCTCATATATTTGACAGGTTTTGTAGCTCTTCATATTTTTCACACCTTTTCAGCCTTTTCATTTATTTCAATATCACTTCATGCTCCTCCTATTTTTCAGACCGTTTCATGCTCATCTCATTTTGACACCTTTTGAAGCTCTTCATATTTTTCACACCTTTTCAGGCTCTTCATGTTTTTGAACACCGCTTCATGCTCCTCCTATTTTTCAGACCGTCTCATGCTCCTCATATTTTTGACACCTTTTGAAGCTCTTCATATTTTTCACAACTTTTCAGGCTCTTCATGTTTTTCAACAACGCTTCATGCACCTCCTATTTTTCAGACCGTTTCATGCTCCTCATATTTTTGACACCTTTTGAAGCTCTTCATATTTTTCACTCCTTTTCAGGCTCTTCATGTTTTTGAACAAAGCTTCATGCTCCTCCTATTTTTTAGACCGTTTCATGCTCCTCATATTTTTGACACCTTTTGAAGCTCTTCATATTTTTCACACCTTTTCAGGCTCTTCATGTTTTTGAACACCGCTTCATGCTCCTCCTCTTTTTTAGACCGTTTCATGCTCCTCATATTTTTGACACCTTTTGAAGCTCTTCATATTTTTCACACCTTTTCAGGCTCTTCATGTTTTTGAACACGGCTTCATGCTCCTCTATTTTTCAGACCGTATCCTGCTCCTCATATTTTTCACACCTATTGAAGCTCTTCATATTTTTCACACCTTTTCAAGCTCTTCATATTTTTGAACACCACTTTATGCTCCTCCTATTTTACAGAGAGTTTCATGCTCCTCATGTATTTCACACCTTTTAAGGCTCTTCATATTTTTCACACCTTTTCAGGCTCTTCATGTTTTTGAACACCATTTCATGCTGCTTCTATTTTTCAGACCGTTTCATGCTCCTCATATTTTTGACACCTTTTCAAGCTCTTCATATTTTTCACACCTTTTCAGGCTCTTCATGTGTTTGAACTCCGCTTCATGCTCCTCTTCTTTTTCAGACCGTTTCATGCTCCTCATATTTTTGACACCTTTTCAAGCTCTTCATATTTTTCACACCTTTTCAGGCTCTTCATGTGTTTGAACTCCGCTTCATGCTCCTCTTCTTTTTCAGACCGTTTCATGCTCCTCATATTTTTGACACCTTTTCAAGCTCTTCATATTTTTCACACCTTTTCAGGCTCTTCATGTGTTTGAACACCGCTTCATGCTCCTCCTCTTTTTCAGACAGTTTCATGTTCCGCATATTTTTCACACGTTTTGAAGCTCTTCATATTTTTCACACCTTTTCAGGCTCTTCATGTTTTTCAACACCACTTCTTGCTTCTCCTATTTTTCAGACCGATTAATGCTCCTCATATTTTTGACACCTTTTGAAGCTCTTCATATTTTTCACACGTTTTGAAGCTCTTCATATTTTTCGCACCTTTTCAGGCTCTTCATGTTTTTCAACACCACTTCTTGCTTCTCCTATTTTTCAGACCGTTTCATGGTCATCTCGTTTTTGATATCTTTTGAAGCTCTTCATATTTTTCACACCTTTTGAAGCTCTTCATATTTTTCACACGTTTTCAGGCTCTTCATGTTTTTCACCACCGCTTCATGCTCATCCTATTTTCCAGACCGTTTCATGCTCCTGATATTTTTGACACGTTTTGAAGCTCTTCATATTTTTCACACATTTTGAAGCTCTTCATATATTTCACACCTTTTCAGGCTCTTCATGATTTTTAACAACACTTCATGCTCCTCCTATTTTTCACTGTTTCATGCTCATCTCATATTTGACACATTTAGAAGCTCTTCTTATTTTTCACACCTTTTCATGCTCTTCATGTTTTCCTACACCACTTCATGCTCCTCCATTTTTCAAAGCATTTCATGCTCATCTCATTTTTGACACCTTTTGAAGCTCTTCATATTTTTCACAGCTTTTCAGGCTCTTCATGTTTTTCAACACCACTTCTTGCTTCTCCTATTTTTCAGACCGATTAATGCTCCTCATATTTTTGACACCTTTTGAAGCTCTTCATATTTTTCACACGTTTTGAAGCTCTTCATATTTTTCGCACCTTTTCAGGCTCTTCATGTTTTTCAACACGACTTCTTGCTTCTCCTCTTTTTCAGACCGTTTCATGGTCATCTCTTTTTTGATATCTTTTGAAGCTCTTCATATTTTTCACACCTTTTGAAGCTCTTCATATTTTTCACACGTTTTCAGGCTCTTCATGTTTTTCACCACCGCTTCATGCTCATCCTATTTTCCAGACCGTTTCATGCTCCTGATATTTTTGACACGTTTTGAAGCTCTTCATATTTTTCACACATTTTGAAGCTCTTCATATATTTCACACCTTTTCAGGCTCTTCATGATTTTTAACAACACTTCATGCTCCTCCTATTTTTCAGACTGTTTCATGCTCATCTCATATTTGACACCTTTAGAAGCTCTTCTTATTTTTCACACCTTTTCATGCTCTTCATGTTTTGCTACACCACTTCATGCTCCTCCATTTTTCAGACCATTTCATGCTCATCTCATTTTTGACACCTTTTGAAGCTCTTCATATTTTTCACACCTTTTCAGGCTCTTCATGTTTTGCAACATCTCTTCATGCTCCTCCTATTTTTCAAACCGTTTCATCCTCCTCATATTTTTGACACCTTTTGAAGCTCTTCATATTTTTCACACCTTTTCAGGCTCTTCATGTTTTTGAACACCGCTTCATGCTCCTCCTATTTTTCAGACCGTATCCTGCTCCTCATATTTTTCACACCTATTGAGGCTCTTAATATTTTTCACAACTTTGCAGGCTCTTCATGTTTTTGAACACCACTTCATGCTCCTCCTATTTTACAGAGAGTTTCAGGCCCCTCATGTATTTCACACCTTTTGAAGCTCTTCATATTTTTCACACCTTTTCAGTCTCTTCATGTTTTTCAACACCGTTTCATGCTGCTTATATTTTTCAGACCGTTTCATGCTCCTCATATCTTTCACACCTTTTGAAGCTCTTCATATTTTTCACACCTTTTCAGGCTCTTCATGTTTTTGAACACTGCTTCATGCTCCTCCTATTTTTCAGGTCATTTCATGCTCCTCATATTTTTGAAACCTTTTGAAGCTCTTCATATTTTTCACTCCTTTTCAGGCTCCACATATTTTTGAACAGCGCATCATGCTCCTCCTATTTTCAGACCGTTCCATGCTCCTCATATTTTTGACACCTTTTGAAGCTCTTCATAAATTTCACACCTTTTCAGGCTCTTCATGTTTTTCAACACCACTTCATCCTCCAAATATTTTTCAGATGGCTTCATGCTCATCTCATTTTTGACACCTTTTGAAGCTCTTCATATTTTTGACATCTTTTGAAGCTCTTCGTATTTCTCACACTTTTTCAGGCTCTTCATGTTTTTCATCACCGCTTCATGCTCCTCCACTTTTTCAGACCGTTTCATGCTCCTCAAATTTTTGACACCTTTTAAAGCTCTTCATATATTTCACACCTTTTCAGGCTCGTCATTTTTTTGAACACCACTTCATGGTCCTCCTATTTTTCAGACCGTTTCATGCTCCTCATATTTTTGACACCTTTTGAAGCTCCTCATATTTTTCACACCTTTTGAAGCTCTTCATATTTTTCACACCTTTTGAAGCTCTTCATATTTTTCACAACTTTTCAGGCTCTTCATGTTTTTGAACACCGTTTCATGCTCCTCCTATATTTCAGACCATTTCATGCTCCTCATATTTTTCACAGCGTTTAGAGCTCTTCAAATATTTCACACATTTTCAGGCTATTCATGTTTTTCAACACAAATTCATGCTCCCCCTTTTTTTCAGACCGTTTCATGCTCATCTCATTTTTGACATCTTTTGAAACTCTTCATATTTTTCACACCTTTGAAGCTCTTCATATTTTTCACAGCTTTTGAAGCTCTTCATATTTTTCACACCTTTTCAGGCTTTCATGTTTTGAACACCGCTTCATACCCCTCCTATTTTTCTGAATGTTTCGTTCTCCTCATATTTTTCAGACCGTTTCATGCTCCTCATATATTTCACACCTTTTGAATCTCTTCACGTTTTCACCCCTTTTGAATCTCTTCATATTTTCACACCTTTTCAGGCTCCTCATGTTTTTGAACAAGGCTTCAAGCTCCTCCTATATTTCAGACCGTGTCATGCTCCTCATATTTTTGACACCTTTTTAAGGTCTTCATATTTTTCACACCTTTTCAGTCTCTTCAAATTTTTGAACACTGGTACATGCTCCGCCTATTTTTCACACCGTTTGAAGCTCTTCAAATTTTTCACACCTTTTCAGGCTCTTCATGTTTTTGAACATCGTTTCATGCTCCTCCTATTTTTCAGACCGTTTCATGCTCCTCATATTTTTCACACCTTTTGAAGCTCTTCATATATTTCACACCTTTTCAGGCTCTTCATGGTTTTGAACACCGCTTCATGCTCCTCCTATTTTTCAGAACGTTTCATGCTCCTCATATTTTTGACACCTTTTGAAGCTCTTCATATTTTTCACACATTTTCAGGCACCTCATATTTTTGAACACCGCATCATGCTCCTCCTATTTTCAGACCGTTTCATGCTCCTGATGTATTTTACACCTTTTGAAGCTCTTCACATTGTTCACACCTTTTCACGCTCTTCATGTTTCTGAACACCGTTTCAAGCTGTTCCTAATTTTCAGACCGTTTCATGTTCCTCATATTTTTGACACCTTTTGAAGCTCTTCATATATTTCACACCTTTTCAGGCTCTTCATGTTTTTCAACACCACTTCCTCCTCCTCCTATTTTTCAGACCGCTTCATGCTCCTCTCATTTTTGACACCTTTTGAAGCTCTTCATATTTTTGACAACTTTTGAGGCTCTTCATATTTCTCACACGTTTTCAGGTTGTTCATGTTTTTCAACACCGCTTCATGCTCCTCCCCTTTTTCAGACCGTTTAATGCTCATCTCATTTTTGACACCTTTTGAAGGTCTTCATATTTTTCACACCTTTTGAAGCTCTTCATATTTTCACAACTTTTCAGGCTTTTCATGTTTTTGAACACCGTTTCATTCTCCTGCATATTTCAGACCGATTCTTGCTGCTCATATGTTTGACCTGTTTTGAAGCTCTTCATATTTTTCACACCTTTCAGGCTCTTCATGTTTTTCAACACCGCTTCATGCTCCTCCTATTTTTTACACCTTTTGAAGCTCTTCATATTTTTCACACCTTTTCAGGCTGTTCATGTTTTTGAACATGGTTTCATGTTCCTCCTAATTTTCAGACCGTTTCATGCTCCTCATATTTTTGACACCTTTTGGAGCTCTTCATATTTTTCACACCTTTTCAGGCTCTTCATGTTTTTCAACACTACTTCATGCTCCCCCTCTTTTTCAGACGGTTTCATGCACATCTCTTTTTGACACCTTTTGAAGCTCTTCATATTTTTCATACCTTTTGAAACTCTTTATATTTTTCACACGTTTTCAGGCTCTTCATGTTCTTCAACACCGCTTCATGCTCCTCCTATTTTTCAGACCGTTTCATGCTCCTCATTTATTTCACACCTTTTGAAGCTCTTTATATTTTTCAAGCTTTTTCAGGCTCTTCATGTTTTTGAACACTGCTTCATGCTCCTCCTATTTTTCAAACCTTTTCATGATCCTCATGTATTTCAGACGTTTGAAACTCTTCATATTTTTCACACCTTTTGAAGCTCTTCATATTTTTCACAACTTTTCAGGCCTTTCATGTTTTCAACACAGTTTCAGGCTCCGCCTATTTTTCAGACCGTTTCATGCTCCTCATATTTTTGACACCATTTGAAGGTCTTCATATTTTTCACACCTTTTCAGGCTCTTCATGTTTTTGAACATCGTTTCATGCTCCTCCTATTTTTCAGACTGTTTCATGCTCCTCTTATTTTTCACACCTTTTGAAGCTCTTCATATTTTTGCCACCTTTTCAGGCTCTTCATGTTTTTCAACACAGTTTCATGCTCCTCCTATTGTTCCAACCGTTTCAAGCTTCTCATATTTTTGACACCTTTTGAAGCTCATCATATTTTTCACACCTTTTCATGCTCTTCATGTTTTTCAACACAGTTTCATGCTCCTCCTATTGTTCCAACCGTTTCAAGCTTCTCATATTTTTGACACCTTTTGAAGCTCTTCATGTTTTTCACACCATTTAGGATCTTCATGATTTTCAACACCGCTTCATACTCCTCCTATTTTTCAGACCGTTTCATGCTCCACATATTTTTGACACCTTTTGAAGCTCTTCATATTTTTCACACCTTTTCAGTCTCTTCATGTCTTTCAACACCGCTTCATGCTACTCCTATTTTTCAGACCGTATCATGCTCCTCGTATTTTTGACACTTTTGGAGCTCTTCATATAATTCACACTTTTTCAGGCTCTTCAAGATTTTCAACACCGTTTCATGCTCTTCCTATTTTTCATTCTATTTCATGCTCCTCATATATTTGACACCTTTTGAAGCTCTTCATATTTTTCACACCTTTTCAGGCTCTTCATGTTTTTGTACACCGTTTCATGCTCCTCCTATTTTTTAGAAGTTTCATTCTCCTCATATTTTTCACACATTTGAAGCTGTTCATATTTTTGACACCTTTTGAAGCTCTTCATATATTTCACACCTTTTCAGGCTCTTCATGTTTTTGAACACCGCTTCATGCTCCTCCTATTTTTCAGACCATTTCATGCTCCTCATATTTTTGACACCTATTGATGCTCTTCATTTTTTTCACACCTTTTCAGGCTCTTCATGTTTTTGAACACGGTTTCATGCTTCTCCTATTTTTCACAGATTCATCCTCGTCTTATTTTTGACATGTTTTGAAACTCTTCATATTTTTCATACCTTCTCAGGCGCTTCAGGGTTTCAACACCGTTTCATGCTCCTCCTATTTTTCAGTCCATTTCGTGCTCCTCATATTTTTGACACTTTTTGAAGCTCTTCATATTTTCCACAACTTTTAATGCTCTTCATCTTTTTCAACACCACTTCATGCTCCTCATATTTTTGACACCTTTTGAAGCTCTTCATGTATTTCACACCTTTTCAGGCTCTTCATGTTTTTGAACACCACTTCATGCTTTTCCAATTTTTCACACCGTTTCATGCTCCTCATATTTTTGACACCTTTTGAAGCTCTTCATGTATTTCACACCTATTCAGGCTCTTCATGTTTTTGAATACCGTTACATGATTCTCCTATTTTTCAGACTGTTTCATGCTCCGCTTATTTTTGACACCTTTTGAAGCTCTTCATATTTTTCACACCTTTTGAAGCTGTTCATATTTTTCACACCTTTTCAGGCTCTTCATGTTTTTCAACACCGTTTCATGCTCCTCCTATTTTTCAGACCGTTTCATGCTCCTCATATTTTGACATGTTTTGAATCTCTTCATATTTTTCACATCTTTTCAGGCGCTTCAGGTTTTCAACACCGTTTCATGCTCCTGCTATTTTTCAGACCGTTTCATGCTCCTCATATTTTTGATACCTTTTGAAGCTCTTCATATTTTTCACAACTTTTCAGACCTTTCATGTTTTCAACACAGTTTCATGCTCCGCCTATTTTTCAGCACTTTTCATGCTCCTCATATTTTTCACGACTTTTGAAGCTCTTCATATATTTCACACTTTTTCAGGCTCTTCTTGTTTTGGAACACCGCTTCATGCTTCTCCTATATTTCACACCTTTTCATAATCTTCATATTTTCCACGCCTTTTTAAGCTCTTCGTATTTTTCACACCTTTTCAGGCTCTTGATGTTTATGAACAAAGTTTCATGCTCCTCCTATTTTTCAGACCGTTTCATGTTCCTCATATTGTTGACACTTTTTGAAACTCTTCATATTTTTCACACCTTTTCAGACTCTTAATGATTTTCAACACCGTTTCATGCTCCTCCTATTTTTCAGAACGTTTCATGCTCCTCATATTTTTGACACCTTTTGAAGATCGTCATATTTTTCACACCTTTTGAAGCTCTTCATATTTTTCACAGCTTTTCAGGCTCTTCATGTTTTTCAACACAGTTTCATGCTCCTCCTATTTTTCAAACCGTTTCAAGCTCCTCATATTTTTGACACCTTTTGAAGCTCTTCATATATTTCTCACATTTTCAGTCTCTTCATGGTTTTGAACACCGTTTCATGCTCCTCATTTTTTTCAAACCTTTTGATGCTTTTCATATTTTTCACACATTTTCAGGCTCTTCATGTTTTTGAACATGGTTTCATGCTTCTCCTATTTTTCAGACCGTTTCATGCACCTCATATTTTTGACACCTTTTGAAGCTCTTCATATTTTTCACAAATTTTCAGTATCTTCAATTTTTTGAACACCGTTTCATGCTCCTGATATTTTTCAGACCTTTTGAAGCTCTTCATATTTTTCACAAATTTTCAGGTTCTTCATGTTTTTGAACACCATTTCATGATCCTCCTATTTTTCAGACCGTGTCATGCTCCTCATAATTTTGACACCTTTAGGGCTCTTCATATTTTACACACCTTTTCGGGCTGTTCATGTTTTTGAACACTGCTTCATACTCCCCCTATTTTTCAGACCGTTCCCTGCTCTTCATATTTCTGACACTTTTTGAAGCTCTTCATGTTTTTGACACCTTTTCACGCTCTTCATGTTTTCAACGCCGCTTCATGCTCCTCCTATTTTTCAGACCATATCATGCTCCTCATATTTTTCACACCTTTTAAGCTCTTCATATTTTTCACACCTTTTAAGCTCTTCATATTTTTCACACTTTTTCAGGCTCTTCATGTTTTTCAACACCGCTTCATGCTCCTCCTATTTTTCAGACCGTTTCATGCTCATCAAATTTTTGACACCTTTTGAAGCTCTTCATATTTTTCACACCTTTTTAAGCTCTTCATATTTTTCACACTTTTTCAGGCTCTTCATGTTTTTCAACACCGCTTCATGCTCCTCCTATTTTTCAGAACGTTTCATGCTCATCTCATTTTTCACACCTTTTGAAGCTCTTCATATTTTTCACACCTTTTGAAGCTCTTCATATTTCTCACACCTTTTCAGGCTCTTCATGTTTTTCTACACAACTTCATGCTTCTCCTGTTTTTCAGCCCGTTTCATGCTCCTCATGTATTTCACACCTTTTGAAGCTCTTCATATTTTTCACACGTTTTCAGGCTCTTCATGTTTTTCAACACCATTTAATGCTGCTTCTATTTTTCAGACCGTTTCATGCTCCTCATATTTTTCACAGCTTTTGAAGCTCTTCATATTTTTCACACCTTTTCAGGCTCTGCAAGTTTTTCAACACCACTTCATGCTCCTCCTTTTTTGCAGACCGTTTCATGCTCCTCATATTTTTGATACCTTTTGATGCTCTTCATATTTTTCACACCTTTTCAGGCTCTTCATTTTTTCAACACCGCTTCATGCTCCTCCTATTTTTCAGAACGTTTCATGCTCCTCATATTTTTGACACCTTTTGAAGATCTTCATATTTTTCACACCTTTTGAAGCTCTTCATATTTTTCACAGCTTTTCAGGCTCTTCATGTTTTTCAACACAGTTTCATGCTCCTCCTATTTTTCAAACCGTTTCATGCTCCTCATATTTTTGACACCTTTTGAAGCTCTTCATATATTTCTCACATTTTCAGTCTCTTCATGGTTTTGAACACCGTTTCATGCTCCTCATTTTTTTCAAACCTTTTGATGCTTTTCATATTTTTCACACATTTTCAGGCTCTTCATGTTTTTGAACATGGTTTCATGCTTCTCCTATTTTTCAGACCGTTTCATGCACCTCATATTTTTGACACCTTTTGAAGCTCTTCATATTTTTCACAAATTTTCAGTATCTTCAATTTTTTGAACACCGTTTCATGCTCCTGATATTTTTCAGACCTTTTGAAGCTCTTCATATTTTTCACAAATTTTCAGGTTCTTCATGTTTTTGAACACCATTTCATGATCCTCCTATTTTTCAGACCGTGTCATGCTCCTCATAATTTTGACACCTTTAGGGCTCTTCATATTTTACACACCTTTTCGGGCTGTTCATGTTTTTGAACACTGCTTCATACTCCCCCTATTTTTCAGACCGTTCCCTGCTCTTCATATTTCTGACACTTTTTGAAGCTCTTCATGTTTTTGACACCTTTTCACGCTCTTCATGTTTTCAACGCCGCTTCATGCTCCTCCTATTTTTCAGACCATATCATGCTCCTCATATTTTTCACACCTTTTAAGCTCTTCATATTTTTCACACCTTTTAAGCTCTTCATATTTTTCACACTTTTTCAGGCTCTTCATGTTTTTCAACACCGCTTCATGCTCCTCCTATTTTTCAGACCGTTTCATGCTCATCAAATTTTTGACACCTTTTGAAGCTCTTCATATTTTTCACACCTTTTTAAGCTCTTCATATTTTTCACACTTTTTCAGGCTCTTCATGTTTTTCAACACCGCTTCATGCTCCTCCTATTTTTCAGAACGTTTCATGCTCATCTCATTTTTCACACCTTTTGAAGCTCTTCATATTTTTCACACCTTTTGAAGCTCTTCATATTTCTCACACCTTTTCAGGCTCTTCATGTTTTTCTACACAACTTCATGCTTCTCCTGTTTTTCAGCCCGTTTCATGCTCCTCATGTATTTCACACCTTTTGAAGCTCTTCATATTTTTCACACGTTTTCAGGCTCTTCATGTTTTTCAACACCATTTAATGCTGCTTTTATTTTTCAGACCGTTTCATGCTCCTCATATTTTTCACAGCTTTTGAAGCTCTTCATATTTTTCACACCTTTTCAGGCTCTTCAAGTTTTTCAACACCACTTCATGCTCCTCCTTTTTTGCAGACCGTTTCATGCTCCTCATATTTTTGATACCTTTTGATGCTCTTCATATTTTTCACACCTTTTCAGGCTCTTCATTTTTTCAACACCGCTTCATGCTCCTCCTATTTTTCAGAACGTTTCATGCTCCTCATATTTTTGACACCTTTTGAAGATCTTCATATTTTTCACACCTTTTGAAGCTCTTCATATTTTTCACAGCTTTTCAGGCTCTTCATGTTTTTCAACACAGTTTCATGCTCCTCCTATTTTTCAAACCGTTTCAAGCTCCTCATATTTTTGACACCTTTTGAAGCTCTTCATATATTTCTCACATTTTCAGTCTCTTCATGGTTTTGAACACCGTTTCATGCTCCTCATTTTTTTCAAACCTTTTGATGCTTTTCATATTTTTCACACATTTTCAGGCTCTTCATGTTTTTGAACATGGTTTCATGCTTCTCCTATTTTTCAGACCGTTTCATGCACCTCATATTTTTGACACCTTTTGAAGCTCTTCATATTTTTCACAAATTTTCAGTATCTTCAATTTTTTGAACACCGTTTCATGCTCCTGATATTTTTCAGACCTTTTGAAGCTCTTCATATTTTTCACAAATTTTCAGGTTCTTCATGTTTTTGAACACCATTTCATGATCCTCCTATTTTTCAGACCGTGTCATGCTCCTCATAATTTTGACACCTTTAGGGCTCTTCATATTTTACACACCTTTTCGGGCTGTTCATGTTTTTGAACACTGCTTCATACTCCCCCTATTTTTCAGACCGTTCCCTGCTCTTCATATTTCTGACACTTTTTGAAGCTCTTCATGTTTTTGACACCTTTTCACGCTCTTCATGTTTTCAACGCCGCTTCATGCTCCTCCTATTTTTCAGACCATATCATGCTCCTCATATTTTTCACACCTTTTAAGCTCTTCATATTTTTCACACCTTTTAAGCTCTTCATATTTTTCACACTTTTTCAGGCTCTTCATGTTTTTCAACACCGCTTCATGCTCCTCCTATTTTTCAGACCGTTTCATGCTCATCAAATTTTTGACACCTTTTGAAGCTCTTCATATTTTTCACACCTTTTTAAGCTCTTCATATTTTTCACACTTTTTCAGGCTCTTCATGTTTTTCAACACCGCTTCATGCTCCTCCTATTTTTCAGAACGTTTCATGCTCATCTCATTTTTCACACCTTTTGAAGCTCTTCATATTTTTCACACCTTTTGAAGCTCTTCATATTTCTCACACCTTTTCAGGCTCTTCATGTTTTTCTACACAACTTCATGCTTCTCCTGTTTTTCAGCCCGTTTCATGCTCCTCATGTATTTCACACCTTTTGAAGCTCTTCATATTTTTCACACGTTTTCAGGCTCTTCATGTTTTTCAACACCATTTAATGCTGCTTCTATTTTTCAGACCGTTTCATGCTCCTCATATTTTTCACAGCTTTTGAAGCTCTTCATATTTTTCACACCTTTTCAGGCTCTTCAAGTTTTTCAACACCACTTCATGCTCCTCCTTTTTTGCAGACCGTTTCATGCTCCTCATATTTTTGATACCTTTTGATGCTCTTCATATTTTTCACACCTTTTCAGGCTCTTCATTTTTTCAACACCGCTTCATGCTCCTCCTATTTTTCAGACCGTTTCATGCTCATCTCATTTTTGACACCTTTTGAAGCTCTTCATATTTTTCACACCTTTTGAGGCTCTTCATATTTTTCACACCTTTTTAAGCTCTTCATATTTCTCACACCTTTTCAGGCTCTTCATGTTTTTCAACAACGCTTCATGCACCTCCTATTTGTCAGACCGTTTCATGCTCATCTCATTTTTGACACCTTTTGAATCTTTTCATATTTTTCACACCTTCTCAGGCTCTTCATGATTTTGAACACCGCTTCATGCTAATCCTATTTTTCAAACCATAACATGCTCCTCATATTTTTCACACCTTTTAAGCTCTTCATATTTTTCACACTTTTTCAGGCTCTTCATGTTTTTCAACACCGCTTCATGCTCCTCCTATTTTTCAGACCGTTTCATGCTCATCAAATTTTTGACACCTTTTGAAGCTCTTCATATTTTTCACACCTTTTGAAGCTCTTCATATTTTTCAAACCATTTCAGGCTCTTCATGTTTTTCAACACCGTTTCATGCTGCTTCTATTTTTCAGACCGTTTCATGCTCCTAATATTTTTCACACCTTTTGAAGCTCTTCATATTTTTCACACCTTTTCAGGCTCTTCATGTTTTTCTACACAACTTCATGCTTCTCCTATTTTTCAGCCCGTTTCATGCTCCTCATGTATTTCATACCTTTTGAAGCTCTTCATATTTTTCACACCTTTTTAGGCTCTTCATGTTTTTGAACACCGCTTCATGCTCCTCCTATTTTTCAGACCGTTTCATGCTCCTCATATTTTTGATACCTTTTGATAATCTTCATATTTTTCACACCTTTTCAGGCTCTTCATTTTTTCAACACCACTTCATGCTCCTCCTATTTTTCAGACCGTTTCATGCTCATCTCATTTTTGAAACCTTTTGAAGCTTTTCATATTTTTCACAACGTTTCAGGCTCTTCAAGTTTTTGAACACCGCTTCATGCCTCTCCTATTTTTCAGACCGTTTTATGCTCATCTCATTTTTGACACCTTTTGAAGCTTTTCATATTTTTCACAACTTTTCAGGCTCTTCATGTTTTTGAACACCGCTTCATGCTCCTCCTATTTTTCAGACCGTTTCATGCTCCTCATATTTCTGACACTTTTTGAAGCTCTTTATATATTTCACACATTTTCAGGCTCTTCATGTTTTTGATCACCATTACATTCTCCTCCTATTTTTCAGACCGTTTCATGCTCCTCATATTTTTGACAACTTTGGAAGCTCGTCATATTTTTCACACATTTTCAGGCTCTTCATGTTTTTCAGCACTGTTGCATGATCCTCTTATTTTTCAGACCGTTTCATGCTCCTCATATACTTGACACATTTTTAAGCTCTTCATATATTTCACACATTTTCAGGCTATTCATGATTTTCAACACCGCTTCATGCTCCTTGTATTTTTAAGACCGTTTCATGCTCCTCATATTTTTGACACCTTTTTAAGCTCTTCATATTTTTCACACCTTTTTAAGCTCTTCATATTTCTCACACCTTTTCAGGCTCTTCATGTTTTTCAACAACGCTACATGCACCTCCTATTTGTCAGACCGTTTCATGCTCATCTCATTTTTGACACCTTTTGAATCTTTTCATATTTTTCACACCTTCTCAGGCTCTTCATGTTTTTGAACACCGCTTCATGCTAATCCTATTTTTCAAACCATATCATGCTCCTCATATTTTTCACACCTTTTAAGCTCTTAATATTTTTCACACTTTTTCAGGCTCTTCATGTTTTTCAACACCGCTTCATGCTCCTCCTATTTTTCAGACCGTTTCATGCTCATCAAATTTTTGACACCTTTTGAAGCTCTTCATATTTTTCACACCTTTTGAAGCTCTTCATATTTTTCACACCATTTCAGGCTCTTCATGTTTTTCAACACCGTTTCATGCTGCTTCTATTTTTCAGACCGTTTCATGCTCCTCATATTTTTCACACCTTTTGAAGCTCTTCATATTTTTCACACCTTTTCAGGCTCTTCATGTTTTTCTACACCACTTCATGCTTCTCCTATTTTTCAGACCGTTTCATGCTCCTCATATTTTTCACACCTTTTGAAGCTCTTCATATTTTTCACACCTTTTCAGGCTCTTCTTGTTTTTCTACACCACTTCATGCTTCTCCTATTTTTCAGCCTGTTTCATGCTCCTCATTTATTTCACACCTTTTGAAGCTCTTCATTTTTTTCACACATTTACAGGCTCTTCATGTTTTTGATCACCGTTTCATGCTCCTCCTATTTTTCAGACCATTTCATGCTCCTCATATTTTTGACACCTTTTGAAGCTCTTCGTATTTTTCACACTTTTTCAGGTCTCTTCATGTTTTTATACCCAGTTTCATGCTAATCCCATTTTTCAAACCATATCATGCTCCTCATATTTTTCACACCTTTTTAAGCTCTTCATATTTTTCACACCTTTTCAGGATCTTCATGTTTTTGAACACCGCTTCATGCTCCTCATATTTTTCAGACCGTTTCTTGCTCCTCGTATTTTTGACATCTTTTGAAGCTTTTCATATTTTTCACACCTTCTCAGGCTCTTCAAGTTTTTCAACACCACTTCTTCTTCCTCCTTTTTTGCAGACCGTTTGATGCTCCTCATATTTTTGATACCTTTTGATGCTCTTCATATTTTTCACACCTTTTCAGGCTCTTCATTTTTTCAACACCGCTTCATACTCCTCCTATTTTTCAGACCGTTTCATGCTCATCTCATTTTTGACACCTCTTCAAGCTTTTCATATTTTTCACAACGTTTCAGGCTCTTCAAGTTTTTGAACACCGCTTCATGTTCTTCCTATTTTTCAGACCGTTTCATGATCCTCATATTTTTGACACCTTTTGAAGCTCTTCATATTTTTCACACCTTTTCAGGCTCTTCATGTTTTTGAACACCGCTTCATGCTCCTCCTATTTTTCAGAGAGTTTCATTCTCCTCATGTATTTCACACCTTTTGAAGCTCTTCATATTTTTCAAAACTTTTCAGGCTCTTCATATTTTTCCACACCACTTCATGCTCATCCTATTTTTCAGACCGTTTCATGCTCCTCATATTTTTGACATCTTTTGAAGCTCTTCTTATTTTTCACACCTTTTCAGGCTCTTCATGTTTTTCAACACAGCTTCATGCTCCTCCTATTCTTCAGACCGTTTCATGCTCATCTCATTTTTGACACCTTTTGAAGATCTTCATATTTTTCACACCTTTTCAGGCTCTTCATGTTTTTGAACACCGCTTCATGCTAATCCCATTTTTCAAACCATATCATGCTCCTCATAATTTTCACACCTTTTTAAGCTCTTCATATTTTTCACACCTTTTCAGGCTCTTCATGTTTTTGAATACTACTTCATGCTCCTTCTATTTTTCAGAGAGTTTCATGCTCCTCATGTATTACACACCTTTTGAAGCTCTTCATATTTTTCACACTTTTACAGGCTCTTCATGTGTTTCCACACCACTTCATGCTACTCAGATTTTTCAGCTCGTTTCATGCTGCTCATGAATTTCACACCTTTTGAAGCTCTTCATATTTTTCACACCTTTTCAGGCTCTTCCTGTTTTGATCACCGTTTCATGCTCCTCCTATTTTTCAGACCGTTTCATGCTCCTCATATTTTTTGACACCTTTTGAAGGTCTTCATTATTTTCACACCTTTTCTGGCACTTCATGTTTTTGAACACAACTTCATGCTCCTCCTATTTTTCAGACCATTTCATATTCCTCATATTTTTCACACCTTTTGAAGCTCTTCATATTTTTCACACCTTTTCAGGCTCTTCATGTTTTTGAACACCGTTGCATGATCCTCCTATTTTTCAGACCGTTTCATGATCCTCATATACTTGACACATTTTTAAGCTCTTCATATATTTCACACATTTTCAGGTATTCATGTTTTTCAACACCGCTTCATGCTCCTTGTATTTTTAAGACCGTTTCATGCTCCTCATATTTTTGACACCTTTTTAACCTCTTCATATTTCTCACACATTTTCAGGCTCTTCATGTTTTTCAACAACGCTTCATGCACCTCCTATTTTTCAGACCGTTTCATGCTCATCTCATTTTTGACACCTTTTGAAGCTTTTCATATTTTTCACACCTTTTCAGGCTCTTCATGATTTTGAACACCGCTTCATGCTAATCCTATTTTTCAAACCATATCATGCTCCTCACATTTTTCACACCATTTTAAACTCTTCATATTTTTCACACCTTTTCAGGCTCTTCATGTTTTTGAACACCGCTTCATGCTCCTCCTATTTTTCAGACCGTTTCATGCTCCTCATATTTCACACCTTTTGAAGCTCTTCATATTTTTCACACCTTTTCAGTCTCTTCATGTTTTTGAACACCGCTTCATGCTAATCCCATTTTTCAAACCATATCATGCTCCTCATATATTTCACACCTTTTTAAGCTCTTCATATTTTTCACACCTTTTCAGGCTCTTCATGTTCTTGAACACTACTTCATGCTCCTTCTATTCTTCAGAGAGTATCATGCTCCTCATGTGTTACACACCTTTTGAAGCTCTTCATATTTTTCACACCTTTACAGTCTCTTCATGTTTTTTAACACCACTTCATGCTCCTCCTATTTTTCAAACCGTTTCTTGCTCCTCATATTTTTGACATCTTTTGAAGCTTTTCATATTTTTCACACCTTTTCAGGCTCTTCAAGTTTTTCAACACCGCTTCATGCTCCTCCTTTTTTGAAGACCGTTTCATGCTCCTCATATTTTTGATACCTTTTGATGATCTTCATATTTTTCACACCTTTTCAGGCTCTTCATTTTTTCAACACCACTTCATGCTCCTCCTATTTTTCAGACCGTTTCATGCTCATCTCATTTTTTAAACCTTTTGAAGCTTTTCATATTTTTCACAACGTTTCAGGCTCTTCAAGTTTTTGAACACCGCTTCATGCTCCTCCTATTTTTCAGACCGTTTCATGCTCCTCATATTTTTCACACTTTTTGAAGCTCTTCATATTTTTCACACCTTTTCAGGCTCTTCATGTTTTTCTACACCGCTTCATGCTCCTCCGATTTTTCAGACCGTTTCATGCTCCTCATATTTTACACCTTTTGAAGCTCTTCATATTTTTCACACCTTTTCAGGCTCTTCATGTTTTTGATCACCGTTACATTCTCCTCCTATTATTCAGACCGTTTCATGCTCCTCATATTTTTGACACTTTTTGAAGCTCTTTATATATTTCACACCTTTTCAGGCTCTTCATGTTTTTGATCACCGTTACATTCTCCTCCTACTATTCAGACCGTTTCATGCTCCTCATATTTTTGACACTTTTTGAAGCTCTTTATATATTTCACACATTTTCAGGCTCTTCATGTTTTTGAACACAGCTTCATGCTCCTCCTATTTTTCAGACCGTTTCATGCTCCTCATATACTTGACACATTTTTAAGCTCTTCATATATTTCACACATTTTCAGGCTATTCATGTTTTTCAACACCGCTTCATGCTCCTTGTATTTTTAAGACCGTTTCATGCTCCTCATATTTTTGACACCTTTTTAAGCTCTTCATATTTTTCACACCTTTTTAAGCTCTTCATATTTCTCACACCTTTTCAGGCTCTTCATGTTTTTCAACAACACTTCATGCACCTCCTATTTGTCAGACCGTTTCATGCTCATCTCATTTTTGACACCTTTTGAATCCTTTCATATTTTTCACACCTTCTCAGGCACTTCATGTTTTTGAACAAGCTTCATGCTAATCCTATTTTTCAAACCATATCATGCTCCTCATATTTTTCACACCTTTTAAGCTCTTCATATTTTTCACACTTTTTCAGGCTTTTCATGTTTTTCAACACCGCTTCATGCTCCTCCTATTTTTCAGACCGTTTCATGCTCATCAAATTTTTACACCTTTTGAAGCTCTTCATATTTTTCACACCTTTTGAAGCTCTTCATATTTTTCACACCATTTCAGGCTCTTCATGTTTTTCAAAACCGTTTCATGCTGCTTCTATTTTTCAGACCGTTTCATGCTCCTCATAGTTTTCACACCTTTTGAAGCTCTTCATATTTTTCACACCTTTTCAGACTATTCATGTTTTTCAACACTGCTTCATGCTAGTTGTATTTTTAAGACCGTTTCATGCTCCTCATATTTTTGACACCTTTTTAAGCTCTTCATATTTCTCATACCTTTTCAGGCTCTTCATGTTTTTCAACAACGCTTCATGCACCTCCTATTTTTCAGACCGTTTCATGCTCCTCATATTTTTGACACCTTTTGAAGCTCTTCATATTTTTCACACCTTTTCCCGCTCTTCATGTTTTTGATCACCGTTTCATGCTCCTCCTATTTTTCAGACCATTTCATGCTCCTCATATTTTTGACACCTTTTGAAGCTCTTCGTATTTTTCACACCTTTTCAGGGCTCTTCATGTTTTTATACACCGTTTCATGCTAATCCCATTTTTCAAACCATATCATGCTCCTCATAATTTTCACACCTTTTTAAGCTCTTCATATTTTTCACACATTTTCAGGATCTTCATGGTTTTGAACACCGCTTCATGCTCCTCATATTTTTCAGACCATTTCATGCTCCTCGTATTTTTGACATCTTTTGAAGCTTTTCATATTTTTCACACCTTCTCAGGCTCTTCAAGTTTTTCAACACCACTTCTTCCTCCTCCTTTTTTGCAGACCGTTTGATGCTCCTCATATTTTTGATACCTTTTGATGCTCTTCATATTTTTCACACCTTTTCAGGCTCTTCATTTTTTCAACACCGCTTCATACTCCTCCTATTTTTCAGACCGTTTCATGCTCATCTCATTTTTGACACCTCTTCAAGCTTTTCATATTTTTCACAACGTTTCAGGCTCTTCAAGTTTTTGAACACCGCTTCATATTCTTCCTATTTTTCAGACCGTTTCATCCTCCTCATATTTTTGACACCTTTTGATGCTCTTCATATTTTTCACACCTTTTCAGGCTCTTCATTTTTTCAACACCGCTTCATACTCCTCCTATTTTTCAGACTGTTTCATGCTCATCTCATTTTTGACACCTCTTGAAGCTTTTCATATTTTTCACAATGTATCAGGCTCTTCAAGTTTTTGAACACCGCTTCATGTTCTTCCTATTTTTCAGACCGTTTCATGCTCCTCATATTTTTGACACCTTTTGAAGCTCTTCATATTTTTCACACCTTTTCAGGCTCTTCATGTTTTTGAACACCGCTTCATGCTCCTCCTATTTTTCAGAGAGTTTCATGCTCCTCATGTATTTCACACCTTTTGAAGCTCTTCATATTTTTCAAAACTTTTCAGGCTCTTCATATTTTTCCACACCACTTCATGCTCATCCTATTTTTCAGACCGTTTCATGCTCCTCATATTTTTGACATCTTTTGAAGCTCTTCTTATTTTTCACACCTTTTCAGGCTCTTCATGTTTTTCAACACAGCTTCATGCTCCTCCTATTTTTCAGACCTTTTCATGCTCATCTCATTTTTGACACCTTTTGAAGATCTTCATATTTTTCACACCTTTTCAGGCTCTTCATGTTTTTGAACACCGCTTCATGCTAATCCCATTTTTCAAACCATATCATGCTCCTCATATTTTTCACACCTTTTTAAGCTCTTCATATTTTTCACACCTTTTCAGGCTCTTCATGTTTTTGAATACTACTTCATGCTCCTTCTATTTTTCAGAGAGTTTCATGCTCCTCATGTATTACACACCTTTTGAAGCTCTTCATATTTTTCACACTTTTACAGGCTCTTCATATGTTTCCACACCACTTCATGCTACTCAGATTTTTCAGCTCGTTTCATGCTGCTCATGAATTTCACACCTTTTGAAGCTCTTCATATTTTTCACACCTTTTCAGGCTCTTCCTGTTTTGATCACCGTTTCATGCTCCTCCTATTTTTCACACCGTTTCATGCTCCTCATATTTTTTGACACCTTTTGAAGGTCTTCATTATTTTCACACCTTTTCTGGCACTTCATGTTTTTGAACACAACTTCATGCTCCTCCTATTTTTCAGACCATTTCATATTCCTCATATTTTTCACACCTTTTGAAGCTCTTCATATTTTTCACACCTTTTCAGGCTCTTCATGTTTTTGAACACCGTTGCATGATCCTCCTATTTTTCAGACCGTTTCATGCTCCTCATATACTTGACACATTTTTAAGCTCTTCATATATTTCACACATTTTCAGGCTATTCATGTTTTTCAACACCGCTTCATGCTCCTTGTATTTTTAAGACCGTTTCATGCTCCTCATATTTATGACACCTTTTTAACCTCTTCATATTTCTCACACATTTTCAGGCTCTTCATGTTTTTCAACAACGCTTCATGCACCTCCTATTTTTCAGACCGTTTCATGCTCATCTCATTTTTGACACCTTTTGAAGCTTTTCATATTTTTCACACCTTTTCAGGCTCTTCATGATTTTGAACACCGCTTCATGCTAATCCTATTTTTCAAACCATATCATGCTCCTCATATTTTTCACACCATTTTAAACTCTTCATATTTTTCACACCTTTTCAGGCTCTTCATGTTTTTGAACACCGCTTCATGCTCCTCCTATTTTTCAGACCGTTTCATGCTCCTCATATTTCACACCTTTTGAAGCTCTTCATATTTTTCACACCTTTTCAGTCTCTTCATGTTTTTGAACACCGCTTCATGCTAATCCCATTTTTCAAACCATATCATGCTCCTCATATATTTCACACCTTTTTAAGCTCTTCATATTTTTCACACCTTTTCAGGCTCTTCATGTTCTTGAACACTACTTCATGCTCCTTCTATTTTTCAGAGAGTTTCATGCTCCTCATGTATTACACACCTTTTGAAGCTCTTCATATTTTTCACACCTTTACAGTCTCTTCATGTTTTTTAACACCACTTCATGCTCCTCCTATTTTTCAAACCGTTTCATGCTCCTCATATTTTTGACATCTTTTGAAGCTTTTCATATTTTTCACACCTTTTCAGGCTCTTCAAGTTTTTCAACACCACTTCATGCTACTTTTTTTTTGCAGACCGTTTCATGCTCCTCATATTTTTGATACCTTTTGATGATCTTCATATTTTTCACACCTTTTCAGGCTCTTCATTTTTTCAACACCACTTCATGCTCCTCCTATTTTTCAGACCGTTTCATGCTCATCTCATTTTTTAAACCTTTTGAAGCTTTTCATATTTTTCACAACGTTTCAGGCTCTTCAAGTTTTTGAACACCGCTTCATGTTCCTCCTATTTTTCAGACCGTTTCATGCTCCTCATATTTTTCACACTTTTTGAAGCTCTTCATATTTTTCACACCTTTTCAGGCTCTTCATGTTTTTCTACACCGCTTCATGCTCCTCCTATTTTTCAGACCGTTTCATGCTCCTCATATTTTACACCTTTTGAAGCTCTTCATATTTTTCACACCTTTTCAGGCTCTTCATGTTTTTGATCACCGTTACATTCTCCTCCTATTATTCAGACCGTTTCATGCTCCTCATATTTTTGACACTTTTTGAAGCTCTTTATATATTTCACACCTTTTCAGGCTCTTAATGTTTTTGATCACCGTTACATTCTCCTCCTACTATTCAGACCGTTTCATGCTCCTCATATTTTTGACACTTTTTGAAGCTCTTTATATATTTCACACATTTTCAGGCTCTTCATGTTTTTGAACACAGCTTCATGCTCCTCCTATTTTTCAGACCGTTTCATGCTCCTCATATACTTGACACATTTTTAAGCTCTTCATATATTTCACACATTTTCAGGCTATTCATGTTTTTCAACACCGCTTCATGCTCCTTGTATTTTTAAGACCGTTTCATGCTCCTCATATTTTTGACACCTTTTTAAGCTCTTCATATTTTTCACACCTTTTTAAGCTCTTCATATTTCTCACACCTTTTCAGGCTCTTCATGTTTTTCAACAAGGCTTCATGCACCTCCTATTTGTCAGACCGTTTCATGCTCATCTCATTTTTGACACCTTCTGAATCTTTTCATATTTTTCACACCTTCTCAGGCTCTTCATGTTTTTGAACACTGCTTCATGCTAATCCTATTTTTCAAACCATATCATGCTCCTCATATTTTTCACACCTTTTAAGCTCTTCATATTTTTCACACTTTTTCAGGCTTTTCATGTTTTTCAACACCGCTTCATGCTCCTCCTATTTTTCAGACCGTTTCATGCTCATCAAATTTTTGACACCTTTTGAAGCTCTTCATATTTTTCACACCTTTTGAAGCTCTTCATATTTTTCACACCATTTCAGGCTCTTCATGTTTTTCAAAACCGTTTCATGCTGCTTCTATTTTTCAGACCGTTTCATGCTCCTCATAGTTTTCACACCTTTTGAAGCTCTTCATATTTTTCACACCTTTTCAGACTATTCATGTTTTTCAACACTGCTTCATGCTCCTTGTATTTTTAAGACCGTTTCATGCTCCTCATATTTTTGACACCTTTTGAAGCTCTTCATATTTTTCACACCCTTTTAAGATCTTCATGTTTTTGAACACAGCTTCATGCTCCTCCTATTTTTCAGACCGTTTCATGCTCCTCATATTTTTGACACTTTTTGAAGCTTTTCATATTTTTCACATCTTTTCAGGCTCTTCATGTTTTTCAACACCATTTCATGATCCTACTATTTTTCAGACCGTTTCATGCTCATCTCATTTTTGACACCTTTTGAAGCTTTTCTTATTTTTCACACATTTTCAGGCTCTTCATATTTTTCCACACCACTTCATGCTTCTCCTATTTTTCAGCCCGTTTCATGCTCCTCATGTATTTCACACCTTTGAAGCTCTTCATATTTTTCACACCTTTTCAGGCTCTTCATGTTTTTGGTCACCGTTTCATGCTCCTCCTATTTTTCAGACCGTTTCATGCTCCTCATATTTTTGACACCTTTTGAAACTCTTCATATTTTTCACACGTTTTCAGCTCTTAATGTTTTTCAACACCGCTTCATGCTCCTCCTATTTTTCAGACCGTTTCATGCTCATCTCATTTTTGACACCTTTTGAAGCTCTTCATATTTTTCACACATTTTCAGGCTCTTCATGTTTTTGTACATCGCTTCATGCTCCTCCTATTTTTCAGAGAGTTTCATGCTCCTCATGTATTTCACACCTTTTGAAGCTCTTCATATTTCTCATACCTTTTCAGGCTCTTCATGTTTTTCAACAACGCTTCATGCACCTCCTATTTTTCAGACCGTTTCATGCTCATCTCATATTTGACACCTTTTGAAGCTTTTCATATTTTTCACACCATTTCAGGCTCTTCATGTTTTTCCACACCACATCATGCTTCTCCTAATTTTCAGCAAGTTTCATGCTCCTCATGTATTTCACACCTTTTGAAGCTCTTCATATTTTTCAAAACTTTTCAGGCTCTTCCTGTTTTTCAACAGCGCTTCATGCTCCTCCTATATTTCAGATCGTTTCATGCTCCTCATGTATTTCACACCTTTTGAAGCTCTTCATATTTTTCAAAACTTTTCAGGCTCTTCATATTTTTCCACACCACTTCATGCTCATCCTATTTTTCAGACCGTTTCATGCTCTTCATATTTTTGACACCTTTTGAAGCTCTTCTTATTTTTCACACCTTTTCAGTCTATTCATGTTTTTGAACACCATTTCAGGCTCCTCCTATTTTTCAGAGAGTTTCATGCTCCTCATGTATTTCACACCTTTGAAAGCTCTTCATATTTTTCAAAGATTTTGAAGCTCTTCATATTTTTCACACCTTTTCAGGCTCTTCATGTTTTTCAACACCGTTTCATGCTCCTCCTATTTTTCAAACCGTTTCATGTTCCTCATAATTTTGACACCTTTTGAAGATCTTCATAATTTTCACACATTTTCAGGCTCTTCATGTGTTTGAACACCGCTTCATGTTCCTCCTATTTTTCAGACCGTTTCATGCTCCTCATATTTTTGACACCTTTTGAAGCTCTCATATTTTTCATACCTTTTGAAGCTCTTCATGTTTTTGAACACTGCTTCATGCTCCTCGTATTTTTCAGATCGTTTCATGCTCCTCATATTTTTGACACTTTTTGAGCTCTTCATATTTTTCAAACCTTTTCAGGCTCTTCATGTTTTCGAACTCTGCTTCATGCTCCTCCAGTTTTTCCCACCGTTTCATGATCCTCTTGTATTTCACAACTTTGAACCTCTTCATATTTTTCACACCTTTTCATGCTCTTCAAGTTTTTCAACATCACTTCATGCTCCTACATTTTTGCATAACGTTTCATGCTCCTCATATTTTTGACACATTTTGAAGCTCTTCATATTTCTCACACCTTTTCAGGCTGTTCATGTCTTTCAACACCGCTTCATGCTCCTCCTATTTTTCAGACGGGTTCATGCTCATCTCATTTTTGACACCTTTTAAAGCTTTTCATATTTTTCACACCTTTTCAGGCTCTTCATGTTTTTGAACACAGGTTGATGCTCCTCCTATTTTTCAGAACGTTTCATGCTCCTCATATTTTTGACACCTTTTGAAGCTCTTCATATTTTTCACATCTTTTCAGGCTCTTCATGTTTTTCAACACCGTTTTTTGATCCTCCTATTTTTCAGACCGTTTCATGCTCATCTCATTTTGACAGCTTTTGAAGGTCTTCATATTTTTCACACCTTTTCAAGCTCTTCATATATTTACACACCACTTCATGCTTCTCCTATTTTTCAGGCCATTTCATGCTCCTCATGTATTTCACACCTTTTGAAGCTCTTCATATTTTTCACAGCTTTTCAGGCTCTTCATGTTTTTCCACAGCACTTCATGCTTCTCTTATTTTTCAGCCCGTTTCATGCTCCTCATGTATTTCACACCTTTTGAAGCTCTTCATATTTTTCACACCTTTTCAGGCTCTTCATGTTTTTGATCACCGTTTCATGCTCCTCCTATTTTTCAGACCGTTTCATGCTCCTCATATTTTTGACACCTTTTGAAGCTCTTCATATTTTTCACACCTTTTCAGGCTCTTCATGTTTTTGAACACCACTTCATGATCCTCCTGTTTTTCAGATCGTATCATGCTCTTCATATTTTTGAAACATTTTGAAGCTCTTCATATTTTTCACACCTTTTCAGGCTCTTCATGTTTTTCTCCACCACTTCATGCTCCTCCTATTTTTCAGACCGTTTCATGCTCATCTCATTTTTGTCACCTTTGAAGCTCTTCATATTTTTCACACCTTTTAAAGCTCTTCATATTTTTCATACGTTTTCAGGCTCTTCATGTTTTTCAAAACCGTTTCATGCTGCTTCTATTTTTCAGACCGTTTCATGCTCCTCATATTTTTGACACCTTTTGAAGCTCTTCATATTTTTCACACCCTTTTAAGATCTTCATGTTTTTGAACACAGCTTCATGCTCCTCCTATTTTTCAGACCGTTTCATGCTCCTCATATTTTTGACACTTTTTGAAGCTTTTCATATTTTTCACATCTTTTCAGGCTCTTCATGTTTTTCAACACCATTTCATGATCCTACTATTTTTCAGACCGTTTCATGCTCATCTCATTTTTGACACCTTTTGAAGCTTTTCATATTTTTCACACATTTTCAGGCTCTTCATATTTTTCCACACCACTTCATGCTTCTCCTATTTTTCAGCCCGTTTCATGCTCCTCATGTATTTCACACCTTTGAAGCTCTTCATATTTTTCACACCTTTTCAGGCTCTTCATGTTTTTGGTCACCGTTTCATGCTCCTCCTATTTTTCAGACCGTTTCATGCTCATCTCATTTTGACACCTTTTGAAGCTCTTCATATTTTTCACACCTTTTGAAGCCTTTCATATTTTTCACAACTTTTCAGGCTCTTCATGTTTTTGAACATCGCTTCATGCTCCTCCGATTTTTCAGACCGTTTCATGCTCATCTCATTTTTGACACCTTTTGAAGCTTTTGATATTTTTCACAACTTTTCAGGCTCTTCATGTTTTTGAACACAGCTTCATGCTCTTCCTATTTTTCAGACCGTATCATGCTCCTCATATTTTTCACACCTTTTGAAGCTCTTCATATTTTTCACACGTTTTCAGTCTATTCATGTTTTTGAACACCATTTCAGGCTCCTCCTATTTTTCAGAGAGTTTCATGCTCCTCATGTATTTCACACCTTTGAAAGCTCTTCATATTTTTCAAAGATTTTGAAGCTCTTCATAATTTCACACCTTTTCAGGCTCTTCATGTTTTTCAATACCGTTTCATGCTCCTCCTATTTTTCAAACCGTTTCATGTTCCTCATAATTTTGACACCTTTTGAAGATCTTCATAATTTTCACACATTTTCAGACTCTTCATGTGTTTGAACACCGCTTCATGTTCCTCCTATTTTTCAGACCGTTTCATGCTCCTCATATTTTTGACACCTTTTGAAGCTCTCATATTTTTCATACCTTTTGAAGCTCTTCATGTTTTTGAACACTGCTTCATGCTCCTCGTATTTTTCAGATCGTTTCATGCTCCTCATATTTTTGACACTTTTTGAGCTCTTCATATTTTTCACACCTTTTCAGGCTCTTCATGTTTTTGAACACCGCTTCATGATCCTCCTCATTTTCAGACCGTTTCATGCTCTTCATATTATTGAAACATTTTGAAGCTCTTCATAGTTTTCACACATTTTCAGGCTCTTTATTATTTTCTCCACCACTTCATGCTCCTCCTATTTTTCAGACCGTATCATGCTCATCTCATTTTTGTCACCTTTGAAGCTCTTCATATTTTTCACACCTTTTAAAGCTCTTCATATTTTTCACAAGTTTTCAGGCTCTTCATGTTTTCAAAACCGTTTCATGCTGCTTCTATTTTTCAGACCGTTTCATGCTCCTCATATTTTTCACACCTTTTGAAGCTCTTCATATTTTTCACACCCTTTTAAGATCTTCAGGTTTTGAACACAGCTTCATGCTCCTCCTATTTTTCAGACCGTTTCATGCTCCTCATATTTTTGACAACTTTTGAAGCTCTTCATATTTTTTACACCTTTTCAGGCTCTTCATATTTTTGAACACAGCTTCATGCTCCTCCTATTTTTCAGACCGTTTCATGCTCCTCATATTTTTGACACTTTTTAAAGCTTTTCATATTTTTCACATCTTTTCAGGCTCTTCATGTTTTTCAACACCATTTCATGATCCTCCTATTTTTCAGACCGTTTCATGCTCATCTCATTTTTGACACCTTTTGAAGCTTTTCATATTTTTCACACATTTTCAGGCTCTTCATATTTTTCCACACCACTTCATGCTTCTCCTATTTTTCAGCCCTTTTCATGCTCCTCATGTTTTTGACATCTTTTGAAGCTCTTCATATTTTTCACACGTTTTCAGCTCTTAATGTTTTTCAACACCGCTTCATGCTCTTCCTATTTTTCAGACCGTTTCATGCTCATCTCATTTTTGACACCTTTGGAAGCTCTTCATATTTTTCACACGTTTTCAGCTCTTAAGGTTTTTCAACACCGCTTCATGCTCTTCCTATTTTTCAGACCGTTTCATGCTCATCTCAATTTTGACACCTTTTGAAGCCTTTCATATTTTTCACAACTTTTCAGGCTCTTCATGTTTTTCAACACCGCTTCATGCTCCTCCTATTTTTCAGACCGTTTCATGCTCATCTCATTTTTGACACCTTTGAAGGTTTTCATATTTTTCACAACTTTTCAGGCTCTTCATGTTTTTGAACACCGATTCATGCTAATCCTATTTTTCAAACCATATCAAGCTCCTCATATTTTTCACACCTTTTGAAGCTCTTCATATATTTCACACGTTTTCAGTCTATTCATGTTTTTGAACACCATTTCAGGCTCCTCCTATTTTTCAGAGTGTTTCATGCTCCTCATGTATTTCACACCTTTGAAAGCTCTTCAAATTTTTCAAAGATTTTGAAGCTCTTCATATTTTTCAAACCTTTTCAGGCTCTTCATGTTTTCGAAAACGGCTTCATGCTACTCCTATTTTTCAGACCGTTTCATGCTCCTCATATTTTTGACACCTTTTGAAGCTCTTCATATTTTTCACACCTTTTCAGTCTATTCATGTTTTTGAACACCATTTCAGGCTCCTCCTATTTTTCAGAGTGTTTCATGCTCCTCATGTATTTCACACCTTTGAAAGCTCTTCATATTTTTCAAAGATTTTGAAGCTCTTCATATTTTTCAAACCTTTTCAGGCTCTTCATGTTTTCGAAAACGGCTTCATGCTACTCCTATTTTTCAGACCGTTTCATGCTCCTCATATTTTTGACACCTTTTGAAGCTCTTCATATTTTTCACACCTTTTCAGGCTCTTCATGTTTTTGAACACTGCTTCATGCTCCTCCAATTTTTCACACCGTTTCATGATCCTCATATTTTTGACACTTTTTGAGCTCTTCATATTTTTCACACCTTTTCAGGCTCTTCATGTTTTTGAACACCGCTTCAGGCTACTCCTAATTTTCAGACCGTTTATGCTCCTCATATTTTTGACACCTTTAGAAGCTCTTCATATTTTTCACACCTTTTCAGGATCTTCATGTTTTGGAACACAGCTTCATGCTGCCCCTATATATCAGACCGTTTCATGCTCCTCATATTTTTGACACCTTTTGAAGCTCTTTATATTTTTCACAGTTTTTCAGGCTCTTCATGATTTTCAACACCGTTTCATGTTATTCCTATTTTTCAGACCGTTTAATGCTCATCTCATTTTTGACACCTTTTGAAGCTTTTCATATTTTTCACAACTTTTCAGGCTCTTCATGTTTTTGAACACCGCTTCATGCTCCTCCTATTTTTCAGAGAGTTTCATGCTCCTCATGTATTTCACAGCTTTTGAAGCTCTTCATATTTTCCACACCTTTTCAGGCTCTTCATGTTTTTGATCACCGTTTCATGCTCCTTCTATTTTTCAGATCGTTTCATGCTCATCATATTTTTGACACTTTTTGAGCTCTTCATATTTTTCACACCTTTTCAGGATCTTCATGTTTTTGAACACCGCTTCATGATCCTCCTGATTTTCAGACCGTTTCATGCTCTTCATATTTTTGAAACATTTTGAAGCTCTTCATATTTTTCACACCTTTTCAGGCTCTTCATGTTTTTCACCACCACTTCATGCTCCTCCTATTTTTCAGACCGTTTCATGCTCATCTCATTTTTGTCACCTTTGAAGCTCTTTAAATTTTTCACACCTTTTGAAGCTCTTCATATTTTTCACACGTTTTCAGGCTCTTCATAGTTTTCAACACCGTTTCATGCTGCTTCTATTTTTCAGATCGTTTATTCTCCTCATATTTTTGACACCTTTAGAAGCTCTTCATATTTTTCAAACCTTTTCATGTTCTTCATGTTTTTGATCACCGTTTCATGCTCCTCCTATTTTTCAGACCGTTTCATGCTCCTCATATTTTTGACACATTTTGAAGCTGTTCATATTTTTCACACCTTTTCAGGCTCTTCATGTTTTTGAACACCGCTTCATGATCCTCCTATTTTTCAGACCGTTTCATGCTCCTCATATTTTTGACACTTTTTGAGCTCTTCATATTTTTCACACCTTTTCAGGCTCTTCATGTTTTTAAACACCGCTTCATGCTACTCCCATTTTTCAGATCGTTTATGCTCCTCATATTTTTGACACCTTTAGAAGCTCTTCATATTTTTCAAACCTTTTCAGGTTCTTCATGTTTTTGATCACCGTTTCATGCTCCTCCTATTTTTCAGACCGTTTCATGCTCCTCATATTTTTCACACATTTTGAAGCTGTTCATATTTTTCACATCTTTTCAGGCTCCTCATGTTTCTGAACACCGCTTCATTATCCTCCTATTTTTCAGACCGTTTCATGCTTCTCATATTTTTGACACATTTAGAAGCTCTTCATTTTTTTCACACCTTTTCAGGCTCTTCATGTTTTTTGACACAGCTTCATGATCCTCCTATTTTTCAGGCCGTTTCATGTTCATCTCATTTTTTACACCTTTTGAAGCTTTTCATATTTTTCACACATTTTCAGGCTCTTCATATTTTTCCACACCACTTCATGCTTCTCCTATTTTTCAGCCCGTTTCATGCTCCTCGTGTATTTCACACCTTTTGAAGCTCTCCATATTTTTCACAGCTTTTCAGGCTCTTCATGTTTTTCCACAGCACTTCATGCTTCTCTTATTTTTCAGCCCGTTTAATGCTCCTCATGTATTTCACACGTTTTGAAGCTCTTCATATTTTTCACACATTTTCTGGCTCTTCATGTTTTTGAACACCGCTTCATGATCCTCCTGATTTTCAGACCGTTTCATGCTCTTCATATTTTTGAAACATTTTGAAGCTCTTCATATTTTTCACACCTTTTCAGGCTCTTCATGTTTTTCACCACCACTTCATTCTCCTCCTATTTTTCAGACCGTTTCATGCTCATCTCATTTTTGTCACCTTTGAAGCTCTTTATATTTTTCACACCTTTTGAAGCTCTTCATATTTTTCACACGTTTTCAGGCTCTTCATATTTTTCAACACCGTTTCATGCCGCTTCTATTTTTCAGACCGTTTCATGCTCCTCATATTTTTCACACATTTTGAAGCTCTTCATATTTTTCACACCTTTTCAGGCTCTTCATGTTTTTGAACACAGCTTCATGCTCCACCTATTTATCAGACCGTTTCATGCTCCTCATATTTTTGACACCTTTTGCAGCTCTTTATATTTTTCACACTATTTCAGGCTCTTCATGATTTTCAACACCGTTTCATGTTATTCCTATTTTTCCGACCGTTTAATGCTCATCTCATTTTTGACACCTTTTGAAGCTTTTCATATTTTTCACAACTTTTCAGGCTCTTCATGTTTTTGAACACCGCTTCATGCTCCTCCTATTTTTCAGAGAGTTTCATGCTCCTCATATTTTTGACATTTTTGAAGCTCTTCATATTTTCCACACCTTTTCAGGCTCTTCATGTTTTTGATCACCGTTTCATGCTCCTTCTATTTTTCAGATCGTTTCATGCTCATCATATTTTTGACACTTTTTGAGCTCTTCATATTTTTCACACCTTTTCAGGCTCTTCATGTTTTTGAACACCGCTTCATGATCCTCCTATTTTTCAGACGGTTTCATGCTCCTCATATTTTTGACACCTTTAGAAGCTCTTCATATTTTTCACACCTTTTCAGGCTCTTCATGTTTTTCGACACAGCTTCATGCTCCTCCTATTTTTCAGACCGTTTCATTCTCCTCATATTTTTGACACCTTTTGAAGCTCTTCATATATTTCACACCTTTTCAGTCTCTTCTTTTTTTTTTCAACACCACTTCATGCTCCTACTATTTTTCAGACCGTTTCATACTCATCTCAATTTTGACACCTTTTGAAGCTCTTCATATTTTTCACACCTTTTCAGGCTCTTCATGATTTTGGACACCGTTTCATGCTCCTCCTATTTTTCAGACCGTTTCATGCTCATCTCATTTTGACACCTTTTGAAGCTCTTCATGTTTTTCTCATCTTTTGAAGCTCTTCATATTTTTCACAACTTTTCAGGCTCTTTATGATATTCAACAGCGCTTCATGCTCCTCCTATTTTTCAGACCGTTTCATGCTCCTCATATTTGTGACACCTTTTGAAGCTCTTCATTTTTTTCACACCTTTTAAGGCTCTTCATGTTTTTCAACACCGCTTCATGCTCCTCCGATTTTTCAGACCGTTTCATGCTCCTCATATTTTTCACACCTTTTGAAGCCTTTCATATTTTTCACAACTTTTCAGGCTCTTCATGTTTTTGAACACAGCTTCATGCTCCTCCTATTTTTCAGACCGTATCATGCTCCTCATATTTTTCACACCTTTTGAAGCTCTTCATATTTTTCACACGTTTTCAGTCTATTCATGTTTTTGAACACCATTTCAGGCTCCTCCTATTTTTCAGAGAGTTTCATGCTCCTCATGTATTTCACCCCTTTGAAAGCTCTTCATATTTTTCAAAGATTTTGAAGCTCTTCATATTTTTCACACCTTTTCAGGCTCTTCATGTTTTTCAACACCGTTTCATGCTCCTCCTATTTTTCAAAACGTTTCATGTTCCTCATAATTTTGACAGCTTTTGAAGATCTTCATAATTTTCACACATTTTCCGGCTCTTCATGTGTTTGAACACCGCTTCATGTTCCTCATATTTTTCAGACCGTTTCATGCTCCTCATATTTTTGACACCTTTTGAAGCTCTCATATTTTTCATACCTTTTGAAGCTCTTCATGTTTTTGAACACTGCTTCATGCTCCTCGTATTTTTCAGATCGTTTCATGCTCCTCATATTTTTGACACTTTTTGAGCTCTTCATATTTTTCAAACCTTTTCAGGCTCTTCATGTTTTCGAACTCTGCTTCATGCTCCTCCACTTTTTCACACCGTTTCATGATCCTCATGTATTTCACAACTTTGAACCTCTTCATATTTTTCACACCTTTTCATGCTCTTCAAGTTTTTCAACATCACTTCATGCTCCTACTTTTTTGCAGACCGTTTCATGCTCCTCATATTTTTGACACCTTTTAAAGCTCTTCATATTTCTCACACCTTTTCAGGCTCTTCATGTCTTTCAACACCGCTTCATGCTCCTCCTATTTTTCAGACGGGTTCATGCTCATCTCATTTTGACACCTTTTGAAGCTTTTCATATTTTTCACACCTTTTCAGGCTCTTCATGTTTTTGAACACAGGTTGAGGCTCCTCCTATTTTTCAGAACGTTTCATGCTCCTCATAATTTTGACACCTTTTGTAGCTCTTCATATTTTTCACATCTTTTCAGGCTCTTCATGTTTTTCAACACCGTTTCATGATCCTCCTATTTTTCAGACCGTTTCATGCTCATCTCATTTTTGACACCTTTTGAAGGTCTTCATATTTTTCACACCTTTTCAAGCTCTTCATATTTTTAAACACCACTTCATGCTTCTCCTATTTTTCAGCCCATTTCATGCTCCTCATGTATTTCACACCTTTTGAAGCTCTTCATATTTTTCACAGCTTTTCAGGCTCTTCATGTTATTCCACAGCACTTCATGCTTCTCTTATTTTTCAGCCCGTTTCCTGCTCCTCATGTATTTCACACCTTTTGAAGCTCTTCATATTTTTCACACCTTTTCATGCTCTTCATGTTTCTGAAAACCGCTTCATGATCCTCCTATTTTTCAGACCGTTTCATTCTCCTCATATATTTCACACCTTTTGAAGCTCTTCATATTTTTCACACCTTTTCATGCTCTTCATGTTTCTGAAAACTGCTTCATGATCCTCCTATTTTTCACACCGTTTCATTCTCCTCATATATTTCACACCTTTTGAAGCTCTTCATATTTTTCACACCTTTTCAGGCTCTTCATGTTTTTGAACACTGCTTCATGCTCCTCGTATTTTTCAGATCGTTTCATGCTCCTCATATTTTTGACACTTTTTGAGCTCTTCATATTTTTCACACCTTTTCAGGATCTTCGTGTTTTTGAACACCGCTTCATGATCCTCCTGATTTTCAGACCGTTTCATGCTCTTCATATTTTTGAAACATTTTGAAGCTCTTCATATTTTTCACACCTTTTCAGGCTCTTCAAGTTTTTCACCACCACTTCATGCTCCTCCTATTTTTCAGACCGTTTCATGCTCATCTCATTTTTGTCACCTTTGAAGCTCTTCATGTTTTTCACACCTTTTGAAGCTCTTCATATTTTTCACACGTTTTCAGGCTCTTCATGTTTTTCAAAACCGTTTCATGCTGCTTCTATTTTTCAGACCGTTTCATGCTCCTCATATTTTTCACACTTTTTGAAGCTCTTCATATTTTTCACACCCTTTTAAGATCTTCATGTTTTTGAACACAGCTTCATGCTCCTCCTATTTTTCAGACCGTTTCATGCTCCTCATATTTTTGACAACTTTTGAAGCTCTTCATATTTTTCACACCTTTTCAGGCTCTTCATGTTTTTGAACACAGCTTCATGCTCCTCCTATTTTTCAGACCGTTTCATGCTCCTCATATTTTTGACACTTTTTGAAGCTTTTCATATTTTTCACATCTTTTCAGGCTCTTCATGTTTTTCAACTCCGTTTCATCATCCTCCTATTTTTCAGCCCGTTTCATGCTCCTCATGTATTTCACACCTTTTGAAGCTCTTCATATTTTTCACAGCTTTTCAGGCTCTTCATGTTTTTCCACAGCACTTCATGCTTCTCTTATTTTTCAGCCCGTTTCATGCTCCTCATGTATTTCACACCTTTTGATGCTCTTCATATTTTTCACACCTTTTCAGGCTCTTCATGTTTTTGAACACCGCTTCATGATCCACCTGTTTTTCAGACCGTTTCATGCTCTTCATATTTGTGAAACATTTTGAAGCTCTTCATATTTTTCACACCTTTTCAGGCTCTTCATATTTTTCACCACCACTTCACGCTCCTCCTATATTTCAGACCGTATCATGCTCATCTCATTTTTGTCACCTTTGAATCTCTTTATTTTTTTCACACCTTTTGAAGCTCTTCATATTTTTCACACGTTTTCATGCTCTTCATATTTTTCAACACCGTTTCATGCTGCTTCTATTTTTCAGTCCGTTTCATGCTCCTCATATATTTCACACCTTTTGAAGCTCTTCATATTTTTCACACCTTTTCAGGATCTTCATGTTTTGGAACACAGCTTCATGCTCCTCCTATTTATCAGACCGTTTCATGCTCCTCATATTTTTGACACCTTTTGAAGCTCTTTATATTTTTCACAGTTTTTCAGGCTCTTCATTATTTTCAACACCGTTTCATGTTATTCCTATTTTTCAGACCGTTTAATGCTCATCTCATTTTTGACCCCTTTTGAAGCTTTTCATATTTTTCACAACTTTTCAGGCTCTTCATGTTTTTGAACACCGCTTCATGCTCCTCCTATTTTTCAGAGAGTTTCATGCTCCTCATATTTTTGACACTTTTTGAAGCTCTTCATATTTTCCACACCTTTTCAGGCTCTTCATGTTTTTGATCACCGTTTCATGCTCCTTGTATTTTTCAGATCGTTTCATGCTCATCATATTTTTGACACTTTTTGAGCTCTTCATATTTTTCACACCTTTTCAGGCTCTTCATGTTTTTCGACACAGCTTCATGCTTCTCCTATTTTTCAGACCGTTTCATTCTCTTCATATTTTTGACACCTTTTGAAGCTCTTCATATATTTCACACCTTTTCAGTCTCTTCTTTTTTTTTCAACACCACTTCATGCTCCTCCTATTTTTCAGACCGTTTCATACTCATCTCAAATTTGACACCTTTTGAAGCTCTTCATATTTTTCACACATTTTCAGGCTCTTCATGTTTTTGAACATCGCTTCATGCTCCTCCTATTTTTCAGAGAGTTTCATGCTCCTCATGTATTTCACACCTTTTGAAGCTCTTCATATTTTTCACACCTTTTCAGGCTCTTCATGTTTTTGAACACCGCTTCATGATCCTCCTATTTTTCAGACGGTTTCATGCTCCTCATATTTTTGACACCTTTAGAAGCTCTTCATATTTTTCACACCTTTTGAAGCTCTTCATATTTTTCATATGTTTGAAGCTCTTCATATTTTCACACTTTTTCAGACTCTTCATGTTTTTCAACACCGCTTCATGCCCCTGCTATTTTTCAGTCAGTTTCATGCTCCTCATATTTTTGACAGGTTTTGAGGCTTTTCATATTTTTCACACCTTTTCAGGCTCTTTATGTTTTTGCACACCGTTTCATAATCCGCCTATTTTTAAGACCGTTTCATGCTCCTCATATTTTTGACACCTTTAGAACCACTTCATATTTTACACAGCTTTTCAGGCTCTTCATGTTTTCAACACCGCTTCATGCTCCTCCTCTTTTTCAGAACGTTTCATGCTCCTCATATATTTGACACCTTTTGAAGCTCTTGATATTTCTCACACCTTTTCAGGTTCTTCATGTTTTTCAACACCGCTTCATGCTCCTCCTATTTTTCAGACCGATCCATGCTCATCTCATTTTTGACACCTTTTGAAGCTCTTCATATTTTTCACACCTTTTCATGCTCTTCATGTTTCTGAAAACCGCTTCATGATCCTCCTATTTTTCAGACCGTTTCATTCTCCTCATATATTTCACACCTTTTGAAGCTCTTCATATTTTTCACACCTTTTCAGGCTCTTCATGTTTTTCAACACCGCTTCATTCTCGTCGTATTTTGCCGACCGTTTCATGCTCCTCATATTTTTGACACCTTTTGAAGCTCTTCAGATATTTCACACCTTTCCAGGCTCTTCATTTTTTCAACACCACTTCATGCTCCTCCTATTTTTCAGATCGTTTCATGCTCATCTCATTTTAACACCTTTTGAAGCTCTTCATATTTTTGACAAATTTTGAAGGTCTTCATATTTTTCACACGATTTCAGGCTCTTCATGATTTTCAACACCGCTTCATGCTCCTCCTATTTTTCAGACCTTTTCATGCTCATCTCTTTTTTGACACCTTTTGAAGCTCTTCATATTTTTCACACCTTTTGAAGCTCTTCATATTTTTCACATTTATGAATCTCTTCATATTTTCCACACGTTTTCAGACAATTCACGTTTTTCAACATCGCTTCATGCTCCTCCTATTTTTCAGACCGTTTCATTCTCCTCATATTTTTGACACCTTTTGAAGCTCTTCATATATTTCACACTTTTTCAGACTTTTCCTTTTTTTCAACACGACTTCATCCTCCTCCTATTTTTCAGACCGTTTCATGCTCATCTCATTTTGACACCTTTTGAAGCTCTTCATGTTTTTCTCATCTTTTGAAGCTCTTCATATTTTTCACAACTTTTCAGGCTCTTTATGATATTCAACAGCGCTTCATGCTCCTCCTATTTTTCAGACCGTTTCATGCTCCTCATAATTTTGACACCTTTTGATGCTTTCATATTTTTAAAACCTTTTCAGGCTCTTCATCTTTTTCAACACCACTTCATGCTCCTCCTTTTTTGCAGACCGTTTCATGCTACTCATACTTTTAACACCTTTTGAAGCTCTTCATATTTCTCACACCTTTTCAGGCTCTTCATGTTTTTCAACAACGCTTCATGCTCCTCCGATTTTTCAGACCGTTTCATGCTCCTCATATTTTTGACACCTTTTGAAGCTCTTCATATTTTTCACCCCTTTTCAGGCTCTTCATGTTTTTGAACACCGCTCATGCTTCTCCTATTGTTCAGACCGTTTCATGCTCCTCATATTTTTGACACCTTTTGAAGCTCTTCATATTTTTCACTACTTTTCAGGCTCTTCATGTTTTTCAACACCGCTTCATGCACGTCCTATTTTTCAGACCGTTTCATGCTCATCTCATTATTGACACCTTTTGAAGGTTTTCATATTTTTCACAACTTTTCAGGCTCTTCATGTTTTTGAACACCGCTTCATGCTAATCCTATTTTTCAAACCATATCATGCTCCTCATATTTTTCACACCTTTTGAAGCTCTTCATATATTTCACACCTTTTCAGGCTCTTCATGTTTTTGAACACCACTTCATGCTCCTTCTCTTTTTCAGAGAGTTTTATGCTCCTCATGTATTTCAAACCTTTTGAAGCTCTTCATATTTTTCACACCTTTTCAGGCTCTTCATGTTTTTCAACAACGCTTCATGCTGCTCATATTTTTCAGACCGTTTCATGCTCCTCATAATTTTGACACCTTTTGAAGCTCTTCATTTTTTTCACACCTTTTAAGGCTCTTCATGTTTTTCAACACCGCTTCATGTTCCTCCAATTTTTCAGACCATTTCATGCTCCTCATATTTTTGACACCTTTTGAAGCTCTTCATATTTTTCACACCTTTTCAGGCTCTTCATATTTTTGATCACCGTTTCATGCTCCTCCTATTTTTCAGACCGTTTCATGCTCCTCATATTTTTGACACCTTTTGAAGCTCTTCATATTTTTCACACCTTTTCAGGCTCTTCATGTTTTTGAACACCGCTTCATGATCCTCCTGTTTTTCAGACCGTATCATGCTCATCTCATTTTTGTCACCTTTGAAGCTCTTTATATTTTTCACACCTTTTGAAGCTCTTCATATTTTTCACACCTTTTCAGGCTCTTCATGTTTTTGATCACCGTTTCATGCTCCTCCTATTTTTCAGACCGTTTCATGCTCCTCATATTTTTGACACTTTTTGAAGCTCTTCATATTTTTCACACCTTTTCAGGCTCTTCATGTTTTTGATCACCGTTTCATGCTCCTCCTATTTTTCAGACCGTTTCATGCTCCTCATATTTTTGACACTTTTTGAAGCTCTTCATATTTTTCATACCTTTTCAGGCTCTTCATTTTTGAACACCGCTTCATGCTCCTCCTATTTTTCAGACCGTTTCATGCTCAACTCATTTTTGACACCTTTTGAAGCTTTTCATATTTTTCACAACTTTTCAGGCTCTTCATGTCTTTCAACACCGTTTCAGGCTCCTCATATTTTTCAGACCGTTTCATGCTCATCTCATTTTTGACACCTTTTGAAGCTCTTCATATTTTTCACACATTTTCAGGCTCTTCATGTTTTTGAAAACCGCTTCATGCTCCTCCTATTTTTCAGAGAGTTTCATGCTCCTCATGTATTTCACACCTTTTGAAGCTCTTCATATTTTTCACACCTTTTCAGGCTCTTCATGTTTTTGATCACCGTTTCATGCTCCTCCTATTTTTCAGACCGTTTCATGCTCCTCATATTTATGACACCTTTTGAAACTCTTCCTATTTTTCACACCTTTTCATGCTCTTCATGTTTCTGAAAACCGCTTCATGATCCTCCTATTTTTCAGACCGTTTCATTCTCCTCATATATTTCACACCTTTTGAAGCTCTTCATATTTTTCACACCTTTTCATGCTCTTCATGTTTTTGAATACCGCTTCATGATCCTCCTATTTTTCAGACCGTTTCATTCTCCTCATATATTTCACACCTTTTGAATCTCTTCATATTTTTCCCACCTTTTCAGGCTCTTCATGTTTTTGAACACTGCTTCATGCTCCTCGTATTTTTCAGATCGTTTCATGCTCCTCATATTTTTGACACTTTTTGAGCTCTTCATATTTTTCTCACCTTTTCAGGCTCTTCATGTTTTTGAACACCGCTTCATGATCCTCCTGATTTTCAGACCGTTTCATGCTCTTCATATTTTTGAAACATTTTGAAGCTCTTCATATTTTTCACACCTTTTCAGGCTCTTCATGTTTTTCACCACCACTTCATTCTCCTCCTATTTTTCAGACCGTTTCATGCTCATCTCATTTTTGTCACCTTTGAAGCTCTTTATATTTTTCACACCTTTTGAAGCTCTTCATATTTTTCACACGTTTTCAGGCTCTTCATATTTTTCAACACCGTTTCATGCTGCTTCTATTTTTCAGACCGTTTCATGCTCCTCATATTTTTCACACCTTTTGAAGCTCTTCATATTTTTCACACCTTTTCAGGCTCTTCATGTTTTTGAACACAGCTTCATGCTCCACCTATTTATCAGACCGTTTCATGCTCCTCATATTTTTGACACCTTTTTCAGCTCTTTATATTTTTCACATTATTTCAGGCTCTTCATGATATTCAACACCGTTTCATGTTATTCCTATTTTTCAGACCGTTTAATGCTCATCTCATTTTTGACACCTTTTGAAACTTTTCATATTGTTCACACCTTTTCAGTCTGTTCATGATTTTCAACACCGCTTCATGCTCCTTCTATTTTTCAGACCGTTTCAAGCTCATCTCATTTTTGACACTTTTTAATCTCTTCATATTTTTCACAACTGTAAAAGCTCTTCATATTTTTAATATTTTTGAAGCTCTTCATATTTTCACACGTTTTCACACTCTTCATGTTTTTCAACACCGCTTCATGCTCCTCCTTTTTTCAAACCGTATCATGCTCCTCATATTTTTGACACCTTTAGAAACTCTTCATATTTTTCACACCTTTTCAGGCTCTTCATGTTTTTTATCACTGCTTCATGCTCGTCCTATTTTTCAGAAAGTTTCATGCTCCTCATATTTTTGACACCTTTTGAAGGTCTTCATATTTTTCACACCTTTTCAGGCTCTTCATTTTTTTCAACACTACTTGTTGCTCCTCCTATTTTTTAGAAATTTTCATACTCATCTAATTTTTGACACATTTTGAGGCACTTCATATTTTTTACACCTTTTGAAGCTCTTCATATTTTTCACATTTTTGAAGCTCTTCATATTTTTCACACGATTTCAGACCCTTCATATTTTTCAAAACCGCTTCATGCTCCTGCTATTTATCATACCGTTTCATACTTCTCATATTTTTGACACGTTTTGAGGCTCTTCACATTTTTCACACCTTTTCAGGCTCTTCATGTTTTTGAACAGAGCTTCATGCTCCTCCTATTTTTTCTACCGTATCATGCTCCTCATATTTTTCACACCTTTTGAAGCTCTTCATATTTTTCACACCTTTTCAGGCTCTTCATGTTTTTGAACAGCACTTCATGCTCCTCCTATTTTTCAGACCGTTTCATGCTCCTCATATTTTTGACACCTTTTGAAGCTCTTCATATTTTCCACACCTTTTCAGGCTCTTCATGTTTTTGAAGACCGCTTCATGCTCCTCCGATTTTTCAGACCATTTCATGCTCCTCATATTTTTGACACCTTTTGAAGGTCTTCATATTTTTCACACCTTTTCAGACTCTTCATGTTTTTCAACACCACTTCATGCTCCTCCTTTTTTTCAGACCGTTTCAGGCTCCTCATATTTTTCACACCTTTTGAAGCCGTTCATATTTCTCACACCTTTTCATGCTCTTCATTTTTTTCAACACTATTTGTTACTCCTCCTATTTTTTAGACCGTTTCATACTCATCTAATTTTTGACAACTTTTGAAGCTCTTCATATTTTTCACCTTTTTGAAGCTCTTCATATTTTTCCCACCTTTTCAGGCTCTTCATGTTTTTCAACACCAGTTCATGCTCCTCCTATTTTTCAGACCATTCATGCTCCTCATATTTTTGACACCTTTATAAACTCTTCATATTTTTCACACCTTTTCCGGCTCTTCATGTTTTTCAACACCGCTTCATGCTCCTCCTATTTTTCAGATCGTTTCATGCTCCTCTTATTTGACACCTTTTGAAGCTCTTCATATTTTTCACACCTTTTCAGGCTCTTCATGTTTTTGAACACATCTTCTTGCTCCTCCTCTTTTTCAAACCCTTTCATGCTTCTCATATTTTTGACATCTTTTAAAGCTCTTCATATTTTTCACACCTTTTCAGGCTCTTCATGTTTTTCAACACCACTTCATGCTCCTCCTATTTTTGAGACCGTTTCATGCTCCTCATATTTCTGACACCTTTAGAAACTCTTCATATTTTTCACACCTTTTCAGGCTCTTCATGTTTTTTAACACCTCTTCATACTCCTCCTATTTTTCAGACCGTTTCATTCTCCTCATATTTTTGACACCTTTTCAAGCTCTTCATATATTTCACACCCTTTCAGGTTCTTCATTTTTTTCAACACCATTTCATGCTCCTCCTATTTTTCAGAGCGTTTCATGCTCCTCATCTTTTTGACAGCTTTTGAAGCTCTTCATATATTTCACACATTTTCAGGCTGTTCATGTTTTTCAACACTGCTTCATGCTCGTCCTATTTTTCAGAACGTTTCATGCTCCTCAAATTTTTGACACCTTTTGAAGCTCTTCATATTTTTCACACCTTTTCAGGCTTTTCATGTTTTTTTGAACACCGCTTCATCTTCCTCCGATTTTTCAGACCATTTCATGCTCCTCATATTTTTGACACCTTTTGAAGGTCTTCATATTTTTCACACCTTTTCAGACTCTTCATGTTTTTCAACACCACTTCATGCTCCTCCTTTTTTTCAGACCGTTTCAGGCTCCTCATATTTTTCACACCTTTTGAAGCCGTTCATATTTCTCACACCTTTTCATGCTCTTCATTTTTTTCAACACTATTTGTTACTCCTCCTATTTTTTAGACCGTTTCATACTCATCTAATTTTTGACAACTTTTGAAGCTCTTCATATTTTTCACCTTTTTGAAGCTCTTCATATTTTTCCCACCTTTTCAGGCTCTTCATGTTTTTCAACACCAGTTCATGCTCCTCCTATTTTTCAGACCATTCATGCTCCTCATATTTTTGACACCTTTATAAACTCTTCATATTTTTCACACCTTTTCCGGCTCTTCATGTTTTTCAACACTGCTTCATGCTCCTCCTATTTTTCAGATCGTTTCATGCTCCTCTTATTTGACACCTTTTGAAGCTCTTCATATTTTTCACACCTTTTCAGGCTCTTCATGTTTTTGAACACATCTTCTTGCTCCTCCTCTTTTTCAAACCCTTTCATGCTTCTCATATTTTTGACATCTTTTAAAGCTCTTCATATTTTTCACACCTTTTCAGGCTCTTCATGTTTTTCAACACCACTTCATGCTCCTCCTATTTTTGAGACCGTTTCATGCTCCTCATATTTCTGACACCTTTAGAAACTCTTCATATTTTTCACACCTTTTCAGGCTCTTCATGTTTTTTAACACCTCTTCATACTCCTCCTATTTTTCAGACCGTTTCATTCTCCTCATATTTTTGACACCTTTTCAAGCTCTTCATATATTTCACACCCTTTCAGGTTCTTCATTTTTTTCAACACCATTTCATGCTCCTCCTATTTTTCAGAGCGTTTCATGCTCCTCATCTTTTTGACAGCTTTTGAAGCTCTTCATATATTTCACACATTTTCAGGCTGTTCATGTTTTTCAACACTGCTTCATGCTCGTCCTATTTTTCAGAACGTTTCATGCTCCTCAAATTTTTGACACCTTTTGAAGCTCTTCATATTTTTCACACCTTTTCAGGCTTTTCATGTTTTTTTGAACACCGCTTCATCTTCCTCCGATTTTTCAGACCATTTCATGCTCCTCATATTTTTGACACCTTTTGAAGGTCTTCATATTTTTCACACCTTTTCAGACTCTTCATGTTTTTCAACACCACTTCATGCTCCTCCTTTTTTTCAGACCGTTTCAGGCTCCTCATATTTTTCACACCTTTTGAAGCCGTTCATATTTCTCACACCTTTTCATGCTCTTCATTTTTTTCAACACTATTTGTTACTCCTCCTATTTTTTAGACCGTTTCATACTCATCTAATTTTTGACAACTTTTGAAGCTCTTCATATTTTTCACCTTTTTGAAGCTCTTCATATTTTTCCCACCTTTTCAGGCTCTTCATGTTTTTCAACACCAGTTCATGCTCCTCCTATTTTTCAGACCATTCATGCTCCTCATATTTTTGACACCTTTATAAACTCTTCATATTTATCACACCTTTTCCGGCTCTTCATGTTTTTCAACACCGCTTCATGCTCCTCCTATATTTCAGATCGTTTCATGCTCCTCTTATTTGACACCTTTTGAAGCTCTTCATATTTTTCACACCTTTTCAGGCTCTTCATGTTTTTGAACACATCTTCTTGCTCCTCCTCTTTTTCAAACCCTTTCATGCTTCTCATATTTTTGACATCTTTTAAAGCTCTTCATATTTTTCACACCTTTTCAGGCTCTTCATGTTTTTCAACACCACTTCATGCTCCTCCTATTTTTGAGACCGTTTCATGCTCCTCATATTTCTGACACCTTTAGAAACTCTTCATATTTTTCACACCTTTTCAGGCTCTTCATGTTTTTTAACACCTCTTCATACTCCTCCTATTTTTCAGACCGTTTCATTCTCCTCATATTTTTGACACCTTTTCAAGCTCTTCATATATTTCACACCCTTTCAGGTTCTTCATTTTTTTCAACACCATTTCATGCTCCTCCTATTTTTCAGAGCGTTTCATGCTCCTCATCTTTTTGACAGCTTTTGAAGCTCTTCATATAGTTCACACATTTTCAGGCTGTTCATGTTTTTCAACACTGCTTCATGCTCGTCCTATTTTTCAGAACGTTTCATGCTCCTCAAATTTTTGACACCTTTTGAAGCTCTTCATATTTTTCACACCTTTTCAGGCTTTTCATGTTTTTTTGAACACCGCTTCATCTTCCTCCTATTTTTCAGACCGTTTCATGCTCCTCATATTTTTGACACCTTTTGAAGCTCTTCATATATTTCACAACTTTTCAGGCTCTTCATATTTTTGAACACCGCTTCATGCTCCTCCTATTTTCAGACCGTTTCATGCTCCTCTCATTTTTGACACCTTTTGAAGCTCTTCATATTTGTCACACCTTTTGAAGCGCTTCATATTTTTCATATTCTTGAAGCTCTTCATATTTTCACACGTTTTCAGACTCTTCATGTGTTTCAACACCGCTTCATGCTCCTGCTATTGTTCAGACCGTTTCATGCTCCTCATATTTTTGACACGTTTTGAGGCTTTTCTATTTTTCACACCTTTTCAGCTCTTCATGTTTTTGAACACCGCTTCATCCTCCTTCTATTTTTCAGACCATTTCATGATCCTTATATTTTTGACACCTTTTGAAGCTCTTCTAATTTTTCACACCTTTTCAGGCACTTCATGTTTTTGAACACCGCTTCATGCTCCTCCTATTTTTCAGACCGTTTCATGCTCCTCATATTTTTGACACCTTTTGAAGCTCTTCATATTTTTCACACCTTTTCATTCTCTTCATGATTTTCAACAGCATTTCATGCTCCTCCTATTTTTCAGACCGTTTCATGCTCATCTCATTTTTGACACCTTTTCAAGCTCTTCATATTTTTCAAACCTTTTGAAGCTCTTCATATTTTTCACATTTTTGAAGCTCTTCATATATTTCACACCTTAACAGGCTCTTCCTTTTTTTCAACACCACTTCATGCTCCTCCTATTTTTCAGACCGTTTGATGCTCATCTCATTTTTGACACCTTTTGAAGCTCTTCATATTTTTCACAACTTTGAAGCTCTTCATATTTTTCTAACCTTTTCAGGCTCTTCACTTTTTTGAACAACGCTTCATGCTCCTCGTATTTTTCAGACCGTTTCATGCTCCTCGAATTTTTGACACCTTTTGAAGCTCCTCATATTTTTCACACCTTTTGAAACTCTTCATATTTTTCAACACCGCTTCATGCTCCTCCTATTATTCAGACCGTTTCATGCTCATCTCATTTTTGACACCTTTTGAAGCTCTTCATATTTTTCTCACCTTTTCAGGCTCTTCATGTTTTTGAACACCGCTTCATGGTCCTCCTATTTTTCAGAACTTTTCATGCTCCTCATATAATTCAGACCTTTTGAAGCTCTTAATATTTTTCACACCTTTTCAGGCTCTTCATGTTTTTCAACACCGTTTCATGCTCCTCCTATTTTTCAGACCGTTTCATGCTCCCCATATTTTTGACACATTTTGAAGCTCTTCATATTTTTCACACATTTTCAGGCTCTTCATGTTTTTCAACACCGCTTCATGCTCCTCCTATTTTTCAGAATGTTTCATGCTCCTCATATTTTTGACACCTTTTGAAGGTCTTCATATTTTTCACACATTTTCAGGCTCTTCATGTGTTTCAACACCGCTTTATGCTCCTCCTATTTTGCAGACCGTTTCATGCTCCTATATTTTTGACACCTTTTGAAGCTTTTCATATTTCTCACTCATTTTGAGGCTCTTCATGTTTTTGAACATCACTTCATGCTCCTCCTATTTTTCAGACCGTTTCATGCTCCCCATATTTTTGACACCTTTTGAAGCTCTTCATATTTTTCACCCCTTTTGAAGCTGTTCATATATTTCACACCTTTTAAGGCTCTTGAGGTTTTTCAACACCACTTCATGCTCCTTCTATTTTTCACACCCTTTCATGCTAATCTAATTTTTGACACCTTTTGAAGCTCTTCATATTTTTCACACCTTTTGAAGGTCTTCATATTTTTCACACCTTTTCAGGCTGTTCATGTTTTTGAACACCGCTTATGCTCGTCCTATTTTTCAGACCATTTCATGCTCCTCATACTTTTGACACCTTTTGAAGCTCTTCATATTTTTCACACCTTTTCAGGCTCTTCATGTTTTTCAACACCGCTTCATGATCCTCCTATTTTTCAGACCGTTTCATGCTCCGCATATTTTTGACACCTTTTGAAGCTCTTCATATTATTCACACCTTTTCAGGCTCTTCATGTTTTTCAACAACACTTCATGCTCCTCCTATTTTTCAGACCGTTTCATGCTCATCTGATTTTTGACATCTTTTGAAGCTCTTCATATTTTTCACACCTTTTGAAGCTCTTCATAATTTTCATATTTTTGAAGCACTTCATATTTTTCACACTTTTTCAGGCTCTTCATGTTTTTCAACACCTCTTCAGGCTCCTCCTATTTTTCGGACCCTTTCACGCTAATCTAATTTTTGGCACTTTTTGAAGCTCTTCATATTTATCACACCTTCTAAGTCTCTGCATGTTTTTGAACACCTTTACATGCTCCTCATGTATTTCACTCCTTTTGAAGCTCTTCATATTTTGCACAAATTTTCAGGCTCTTCATGTTTGTGAACACCGCTTCATCCTCCTATTTTTAAGAGGGTTTCATGCTCGTCGTATTTTTGACACATTTTGAAGCTCTTCATATTTTTCACACCTTTTCAGGCTCTTCATGTTTTTGAACACCGCTTCATGCTCCTCCTATTTTTGAGACCGTTTCATGCTCCTCATATTTTCGACACCTTTTGAAGCTTTCATATTTTTCACACCTTTTCAAGCTCTTCATGTTTTTCAACACCACTTCATGCTGCTCCTTTTTTGCAGACCGTTTCATGCTACTCATATTTTTGACACCTTTTGAAGCTCTTCATACTTCTCACACCTTTTCAGGCTCTTCATGTTTTTCAACACCGCTTCATGCACCTCCGATTTTTCAGACCGTTTCATGCTCCTCATATTTTTGACACCTTTTGAAGCTCTTCATATTTCTCAAACCTTTTCAGGCTCTTCATGTTTTTCAACACCGCTTAATGCACCTCCTATTTTTCAGACCGTTTCATGCTCATCTCATTTTTTACACCTTTTGAAGCTTTTCATATTTTTCACATATTTTCAGGCTCTTCATGTTTTTGAACACCGCTTCATGCTAATCCTATTTTTCAAACCATATCATGCTCCTCATGTTTTTCACACCTTTTGAAGCTCTTCATATTTTTCACACCTTTTCAGGCTCTTCATGTTTTTGAACACCACTTCATGCTCCTTCTATTTTTCAGAGAGTTTCATGCTCCTCATGTATTTCACACCTTTTGAAGCTCTTCATATATTTCACTCCTTTTCAGGCTCTTCATGTTTTTCCACACCACTTCATGCTTCCCCTATTTTTCAGACCGTTTCCTCCTCCTCATGTATTTCACACCTTTAGAAGCTCTTCATATTTTTCACACCTTTTCAGGCTCTTCATGTTTTTGAACACCGTTTCATGCTCCTCCTATTTTTCAGGCCGTTTCATGCTCCTCATATTTTTGACACCTTTTGAAGCTCTTCATATTTTTGACACCTTTTCAGTCTCTTCATGGTTTTCAACACTGCTTCATGCTCCTCCTATTTTTCGGACCGTTTCATGCTCCTCATATTTTTGACACCTTTTGAAGCTCTTCGTATAATTCACACCTTTTCAGGCTCTTCATTTTTTTCAATACCACTTCATGCTCCTCCTACTTTTCAGACCATTTCATGCAGATCTCATTTTTGACACCTTTTGAAGCTCTTCTTATTTTTCAAAACTTTTGAAGCTCTTCATATTTTTCACACCTTTTCAGGCTCTTCATGTTTTTCAACACCGCTTCATGCTCCTCCTATTTTTCAGACCGTTTCATGCTCCTCATATTTTTGACATCTTTTGAAGCTCTATATATTTTTCACACCTTTTCAGGCTCTTCATGTTTTTCAACACCACTTCATGCTCCTCCTATTTTTCAGAATGTTTCATGCTCCTCATATTTTTGACATCTTTTGAAGCTCTTCATATTTTTCACACCTTTTCAGGCTCTTCATGTTTTCGAACACCGCTTCATGCTCCTCCTATTTTTCAGACCGTTTCATGCTCCTCATGTATTTCACACCGTTTGAAGCTCTTCATATTTTTCACACCTTTTCAGGCTCTTCATGTTTTTGATTACCGTTTCATCCTCCTCCTATTTTTCAGACCGTTTCATGCTCCTCATATTGTTGACACCTTTTGAAGCTCTTCATATTTTTCACACCTTTTCAGGCTCTTCATGTTTTTGAACACCACTTCACGCTCCTCCTAATTTTCAGACCGTATCATGCTCCTCATATTTTTCACACCTGTTGACGCTCTTCATATTTTTCACACCTTTTCAGGCTCTTCATATTTTTGAACACGACTTCATGCTCCTCCTATTTTTCAGACCGTTTCATGCTCCTCTCATTTTTGACACCTTTTGAAGCTTTGCATATTTTTCACAACTTTTCAGGCTCTTCATGTTTTTGAACACCGCTTCATGCTCCTCCTATTTTTCAGACCGTATCATGCTCCTCATATTTTTCACACCTTTTGAAGCTCTTCATATTTTTCACACCTTTTCAGGCTCTTCTTTTTTTTCAACACTACTTGTTGCTCCTCCTATTTTTTAGACCTTTTCATGCTCATCTAATTTTTGACACCTTTTGAAGCTCTTCATATTTTTTACACCTTTTGAAGCTCTTCATATTTTTAACATTTTTGAAGCTCTTCATAATTTTCAAACGATTTCAGACTCTTCATGTTTTTCAACTCCGCTTCATGCTCCTGCTATTTATCATACCGTTTCATACTCCTCATATTTTTGACACCTTTTGAGGCTCTTCATATTTTTCACAGTTTTTCAGGCTCTTCATGTTTTTGAACACAGCTTCATGCTCCTCCTATATTTTCTACCATATCATGCTCCTCATATTTTTCACACCTTTTGAAGCTCTTCATATTTTTCACACCTTTTCAGGCTCTTCATGTTTTTGAACAGCACTTCATGCTCCTCCTATTTTTCAGACCGTTTCGTACTCCTCATATTTTTGACACATTTTGAAGCTCTTCATATTTTTCAGACCTTTTCAGTCTGTTCACGTTTTCAACACCGGTTCATGCTCCTCCTATTTTTCAGATCGTTTCATGCTCCTCATATTTTGACACCTTTTGAACCTCTTCATAATTTTCACACCTTTTCAGGCTCTTCATGTTTTTGAACACTTCTTCATGCTCCTCCTCTTTTTCAGACAGTTTCATGCTCCTCATATTTTTGACACCTTTTGAAGGTCTTCATATTTTTCACACCTTTTCAGGCTCTTCATGTTTTTGATCACCGTTTCATGCTCCTCCTATTTTTCAGACCGTTTCATGCTCCTCATATTTTGACAACTTTTGAAGCTCTTCATATTTTTCACATCTTTTCAGACACTTCATATTTTTCAACATCGCTACATGCTCCTCCTGTTTTTCAGACCGTTTCATACTCCTCATATTTTTGACACCTTTTGAAGCTCTTCATATTTTCCACACCTTTTCAGGCTCTTCATGTTTTTCAACACCGCTTCATGATCCTCCTATTTTTCAGATCGTTTCATGCTCCTCATATTTTGACACCTTTTGAAGCTCTTCATATTTTTCACACCTTTTCAGGCTCTTCATGTTTTTGAACACTTCTTCATGCTCCTCCGATTTTTCAGACCGTTTCATTCTCCTCATATTTTTGACACGTTTTGAAGGTCTTCATATTTTTCACACCTTTTCAGGCTCTTCATGTTTTTCAACACCACTTCATGCTCCTCCTTTTTTTTAGACCGTTTCAGGCTCCTCATATTTTTCACACCTTTTCAGGCTCTTCTTGTTTTTGAACACCGCTTCATGCTCCTCCTATTTTTGAGACCGTATCATGCTCCACATATTTTTACACCTTTTGAAGGTTTCCATATATTTCACACCTTTTCAGGTTCTTCATGTTTTTCAACACCACTTCATGCTCCTCCTATTTTTCAACCGTTTCATGCTCATGTAATTTTTGACACCTTTTGAAGCTCGTCATATTTTTCACACCTTTTGAAGCTCTTCATATTTTTCACACGTTTTCAGGCTCTTCATGTTTTTCAACACAGCTTCATGCTCCTCATATTTTTCAGACCGTTTAATCCTCCTCATGTATTTCACACCTTTTGAATCTCTTCATATTTTTCACACGTTTTCAGGCTCTTCATCGTTTTCAACACCGCTTCATGCTCCTCCTATTTTTCAGACCGTTTCATGCTCATCTCATTTTTGACACCTTTTGAAGCTCTTCATATTTGTCACACCTTTTGAAGCACTTCATATTTTTCATATTCTTGAAGCTCTTCATATTTTCACACGTTTTCAGACTCTTCATGTGTTTCAACACCGCTTCATGCTCCTGCTATTGTTCAGACCGTTTCATGCTCCTCATATTTTTGACACGTTTTGAGGCTTTTCTATTTTTCACACCTTTTCAGCTCGTCATGTTTTTGAACACCGCTTCATCCTCCTTCTATTTTTCAGACCATTTCATGATCCTTATATTTTTGACACCAATTGAAGCTCTTCTAATTTTTCACACCTTTTCAGGCACTTCATGTTTTTGAACACCGCTTCATGCTCCTCCTATTTTTCAGACCGTTTCATGCTCCTCATATTTTTGACACCTTTTGAAGCTCTTCATATTTTTCACACCTTTTCATTCTCTTCATGATTTTCAACAGCATTTCATGCTCCTCCTATTTTTCAGACCGTTTCATGCTCATCTCATTTTTGACACCTTTTCAAGCTCTTCATAGTTTTCAAACCTTTTGAAGCTCTTCATATTTTTCACATTTTTGAAGCTCTTCATATATTTCACACCTTAACAGGCTCTTCTTTTTTTTCAACACCACTTCATGCTCCTCCTATTTTTCAGACCGTTTGATGCTCATCTCATTTTTGACACCTTTTGAAGCTCTTCATATTTTTCACAACTTTGAAGCTCTTCATATTTTTCTAACCTTTTCAGGCTCTTCACTTTTTTGAACAACGCTTCATGCTCCTCGTATTTTTCAGACCGTTTCATGCTCCTCGAATTTTTGACACCTTTTGAAGCTCCTCATATTTTTCACACCTTTTGAAGCTCTTCATATTTTTCAACACCGCTTCATGCTCCTCCTATTATTCAGACCGTTTCATGCTCATCTCATTTTTGACACCTTTTGAAGCTATTCATATTTTTCTCACCTTTTCAGGCTCTTCATGTTTTTGAACACCGCTTCATGGTCCTCCTATTTTTCAGAACTTTTCATGCTCCTCATATAATTCAGACCTTTTGAAGCTCTTCATATTTTTCACACCTTTTCAGGCTCTTCATGTTTTTCAACACCGTTTCATGCTCCTCCTATTTTTCAGACCGTTTCATGCTCCCCATATTTTTGACACCTTTTGAAGCTCTTCATATTTTTCACCCCTTTTGAAGCTGTTCATATATTTCACACCTTTTCAGGCTCTTGAGGTTTTTCAACACCACTTCATGCTCCTTCTATTTTTCACACCCTTTCATGCTAATCTAATTTTTGACACCTTTTGAAGCTCTTCATATTTTTCACACCTTTTGAAGGTGTTCATATTTTTCACACCTTTTCAGGCTGTTCATGTTTTTGAACACCGCTTATGCTCGTCCTATTTTTCAGACCATTTCATGCTCCTCATACTTTTGACACCTTTTGAAGCTCTTCATATTTTTCACACCTTTTCAGGCTCTTCATGTTTTTGAACACCACTTCATGCTCCTTCTATTTTTCAGAGAGTTTCATGCTCCTCATGTATTTCACACCTTTTGAAGCTCTTCATATATTTCACTCCTTTTCAGGCTCTTCATGTTTTTCCACACCACTTCATGCTTCTCCTATTTTTCAGCCCGTTTCCTCCTCCTCATGTTTTTCACACCTTTAGAAGCTCTTCATATTTTTCACACCTTTTCAGGCTCTTCATGTTTTTGAACACCGTTTCATGCTCCTCCTATTTTTCAGGCCGTTTCATGCTCCTCATATTTTTGACACCTTTTGAAGCTCTTCATATTTTTGACACCTTTTCAGTCTCTTCATGGTTTTCAATACTGCTTCATGCTCCTCCTATTTTTCGGACCGTTTCATGCTCCTCATATTTTTGACACCTTTTGAAGCTCTTCGTATAATTCACACCTTTTCAGGCTCTTCATTTTTTTCAATACCACTTCATGCTCCTCCTATTTTTCAGACCATTTCATGCAGATCTCATTTTTGACACCTTTTGAAGCTCTTCTTATTTTTCAAAACTTTTGAAGCTCTTCATATTTTTCACACGTTTTCAGGCTCTTCATGTTTTTCAACACCGCTTCATGCTCCTCCTATTTTTCAGAATGTTTCATGCTCCTCATATTTTTGACATCTTTTGAAGCTCTTCATATTTTTCACACATTTTCAGGCTCTTCATGTTTTTGAACACCGCTTCATGGTCCTCTTAATTTTCAGAACTTTTCATGCTCCTCATATAATTCACACCTTTTGAAGCTCTTCATATTTTTCACACCTTTTCCGGTTCTTCATGTTTTTCAACACCGTTTCATGCTCCTCCTATTTTTCAGTCCGTTTCATGCTCCTCATATTTTTGACACCTTTTGAAGCTCTTCATATTTCTCACACCTCTTCAGGTTCTTCATGTTTTTCAACACCGCTTCATGCTCCTCCTATTTTTCAGACCGTTTCATGCTCATCTCATTTTCAACACCTTTTGAAGCTCTTCCTATTTTTCACATCTTTTGAAGCTGTTCATATTTTTCACTCTTTTTCAGGCTCTGCTTGTTTTTCAACAACCTTTTTTGCTCCTCCTATTTTTCAGACCGTTTCATGCTCCTCATATTTTTCACACCTTTTGAAGCTCTTCATATTTTTAACACCTTTTCAGGCTCTTCATGTTTTTGAACACCGCTTCATGCTCCTCCTATTTTTCAGACCGTTTAAACCTCCTCATGTATTTCACACCTTTTGAAGCTCTTCATATTTTTCACACCTTTTCATGCACTTCATGTGTTTGAACATCATTTCATGCTCCTCCTATTTTGCAGACCGTTTCATTCTTCTCATATTTTTGACACCTTTTGAAGCTCTTCATATATTTCACACCTTTTCAGGCTTTTCATTTTTTTCAACACCACTTCATCCTCCTCCTATTTTTAAGACCGTTTCATGCTCCTAATATTTTTGACACCTTTTGAAGCTCTTCATATTTTTCACACCTTTTCAGGCTCTTCATGTTTTTCAACACCGTTTCATGATCCTCATATTTTTCAGACCGTTTCATGCTCCTCATATTTTTTACACCTTTTGAAGCTCTTCATATATTTAACACCTTTTCAGGCTCTTCTTATTTTGCAACACCGCATCATGCTCCACCTCTTTTTGAGACCGTTTCATGCTCCTCATAATTCTGACACGTTTTGAAGCTCTTCATATTTTTCACACCTTTTCAGGCTCTTCATGATTTTGAACACCTCTTCATGATCCTCCTATTTTACAGACCGTTTCATGCTCTTCATATTATTGACCCCTTTTGAAGCTCTTCATATTTTTCCCACCTTTTCAGGCTCTTCATGTTTTTGATTACCGTTTCATCCTCCTCCTATTTTTCAGACCGTTTCATGCTCCTCATATTTTTCACACATTTTGAAGCTCTTCATATTTTTCCCAGCTTTCAGGCTCTTCATGTTTTTCAACACCAGTTCATGCTCCTCCTATTTTTCAGACCATTCATGCTCCTCATATTTTTGACACCTTTATAAACTCTTCATATTTTTCACACCTTTTCCGGCTCTTCATGTTTTTCAACACCGCTTCATGCTCCTCCTATTTTTCAGATCGTTTCATGCTCCTCTTATTTGACACCTTTTGAAGCTCTTCATATTTTTCACACCTTTTCAGGCTCTTCATGTTTTTGAACACATCTTCTTGCTCCTCCTCTTTTTCAAACCCTTTCATGCTTCTCATATTTTTGACATCTTTTAAAGCTCTTCATATTTTTCACACCTTTTCAGGCTCTTCATGTTTTTCAACACCACTTCATGCTCCTCCTATTTTTGAGACCGTTTCATGCTCCTCATATTTCTGACACCTTTAGAAACTCTTCATATTTTTCACACCTTTTCAGGCTCTTCATGTTTTTTAACACCTCTTCATACTCCTCCTATTTTTCAGACCGTTTCATTCTCCTCATATTTTTGACACCTTTTCAAGCTCTTCATATATTTCACACCCTTTCAGGTTCTTCATTTTTTTCAACACCATTTCATGCTCCTCCTATTTTTCAGAGCGTTTCATGCTCCTCATCTTTTTGACAGCTTTTGAAGCTCTTCATATAGTTCACACATTTTCAGGCTGTTCATGTTTTTCAACACTGCTTCATGCTCGTCCTATTTTTCAGAACGTTTCATGCTCCTCAAATTTTTGACACCTTTTGAAGCTCTTCATATTTTTCACACCTTTTCAGGCTTTTCATGTTTTTTTGAACACCGCTTCATCTTCCTCCTATTTTTCAGACCGTTTCATGCTCCTCATATTTTTGACACCTTTTGAAGCTCTTCATATATTTCACAACTTTTCAGGCTCTTCATATTTTTGAACACCGCTTCATGCTCCTCCTATTTTCAGACCGTTTCATGCTCCTCTCATTTTTGACACCTTTTGAAGCTCTTCATATTTGTCACACCTTTTGAAGCGCTTCATATTTTTCATATTCTTGAAGCTCTTCATATTTTCACACGTTTTCAGACTCTTCATGTGTTTCAACACCGCTTCATGCTCCTGCTATTGTTCAGACCGTTTCATGCTCCTCATATTTTTGACACGTTTTGAGGCTTTTCTATTTTTCACACCTTTTCAGCTCTTCATGTTTTTGAACACCGCTTCATCCTCCTTCTATTTTTCAGACCATTTCATGATCCTTATATTTTTGACACCTTTTGAAGCTCTTCTAATTTTTCACACCTTTTCAGGCACTTCATGTTTTTGAACACCGCTTCATGCTCCTCCTATTTTTCAGACCGTTTCATGCTCCTCATATTTTTGACACCTTTTGAAGCTCTTCATATTTTTCACACCTTTTCATTCTCTTCATGATTTTCAACAGCATTTCATGCTCCTCCTATTTTTCAGACCGTTTCATGCTCATCTCATTTTTGACACCTTTTCAAGCTCTTCATATTTTTCAAACCTTTTGAAGCTCTTCATATTTTTCACATTTTTGAAGCTCTTCATATATTTCACACCTTAACAGGCTCTTCCTTTTTTTCAACACCACTTCATGCTCCTCCTATTTTTCAGACCGTTTGATGCTCATCTCATTTTTGACACCTTTTGAAGCTCTTCATATTTTTCACAACTTTGAAGCTCTTCATATTTTTCTAACCTTTTCAGGCTCTTCACTTTTTTGAACAACGCTTCATGCTCCTCGTATTTTTCAGACCGTTTCATGCTCCTCGAATTTTTGACACCTTTTGAAGCTCCTCATATTTTTCACACCTTTTGAAACTCTTCATATTTTTCAACACCGCTTCATGCTCCTCCTATTATTCAGACCGTTTCATGCTCATCTCATTTTTGACACCTTTTGAAGCTCTTCATATTTTTCTCACCTTTTCAGGCTCTTCATGTTTTTGAACACCGCTTCATGGTCCTCCTATTTTTCAGAACTTTTCATGCTCCTCATATAATTCAGACCTTTTGAAGCTCTTAATATTTTTCACACCTTTTCAGGCTCTTCATGTTTTTCAACACCGTTTCATGCTCCTCCTATTTTTCAGACCGTTTCATGCTCCCCATATTTTTGACACATTTTGAAGCTCTTCATATTTTTCACACATTTTCAGGCTCTTCATGTTTTTCAACACCGCTTCATGCTCCTCCTATTTTTCAGAATGTTTCATGCTCCTCATATTTTTGACACCTTTTGAAGGTCTTCATATTTTTCACACATTTTCAGGCTCTTCATGTGTTTCAACACCGCTTTATGCTCCTCCTATTTTGCAGACCGTTTCATGCTCCTATATTTTTGACACCTTTTGAAGCTTTTCATATTTCTCACTCATTTTGAGGCTCTTCATGTTTTTGAACATCACTTCATGCTCCTCCTATTTTTCAGACCGTTTCATGCTCCCCATATTTTTGACACCTTTTGAAGCTCTTCATATTTTTCACCCCTTTTGAAGCTGTTCATATATTTCACACCTTTTAAGGCTCTTGAGGTTTTTCAACACCACTTCATGCTCCTTCTATTTTTCACACCCTTTCATGCTAATCTAATTTTTGACACCTTTTGAAGCTCTTCATATTTTTCACACCTTTTGAAGGTCTTCATATTTTTCACACCTTTTCAGGCTGTTCATGTTTTTGAACACCGCTTATGCTCGTCCTATTTTTCAGACCATTTCATGCTCCTCATACTTTTGACACCTTTTGAAGCTCTTCATATTTTTCACACCTTTTCAGGCTCTTCATGTTTTTCAACACCGCTTCATGATCCTCCTATTTTTCAGACCGTTTCATGCTCCGCATATTTTTGACACCTTTTGAAGCTCTTCATATTATTCACACCTTTTCAGGCTCTTCATGTTTTTCAACAACACTTCATGCTCCTCCTATTTTTCAGACCGTTTCATGCTCATCTGATTTTTGACATCTTTTGAAGCTCTTCATATTTTTCACACCTTTTGAAGCTCTTCATAATTTTCATATTTTTGAAGCACTTCATATTTTTCACACTTTTTCAGGCTCTTCATGTTTTTCAACACCTCTTCAGGCTCCTCCTATTTTTCGGACCCTTTCACGCTAATCTAATTTTTGGCACTTTTTGAAGCTCTTCATATTTATCACACCTTCTAAGTCTCTGCATGTTTTTGAACACCTTTACATGCTCCTCATGTATTTCACTCCTTTTGAAGCTCTTCATATTTTGCACAAATTTTCAGGCTCTTCATGTTTGTGAACACCGCTTCATCCTCCTATTTTTAAGAGGGTTTCATGCTCGTCGTATTTTTGACACATTTTGAAGCTCTTCATATTTTTCACACCTTTTCAGGCTCTTCATGTTTTTGAACCCCGCTTCATGCTCCTCCTATTTTTCAGACCGTTTCATGCTCCTCATATTTTCGACACCTTTTGAAGCTTTCATATTTTTCACACCTTTTCAAGCTCTTCATGTTTTTCAACACCACTTCATGCTGCTCCTTTTTTGCAGACCGTTTCATGCTACTCATATTTTTGACACCTTTTGAAGCTCTTCATACTTCTCACACCTTTTCAGGCTCTTCATGTTTTTCAACACCGCTTCATGCACCTCCGATTTTTCAGACCGTTTCATGCTCCTCATATTTTTGACACCTTTTGAAGCTCTTCATATTTCTCAAACCTTTTCAGGCTCTTCATGTTTTTCAACACCGCTTAATGCACCTCCTATTTTTCAGACCGTTTCATGCTCATCTCATTTTTTACACCTTTTGAAGCTTTTCATATTTTTCACATATTTTCAGGCTCTTCATGTTTTTGAACACCGCTTCATGCTAATCCTATTTTTCAAACCATATCATGCTCCTCATGTTTTTCACACCTTTTGAAGCTCTTCATATTTTTCACACCTTTTCAGGCTCTTCATGTTTTTGAACACCACTTCATGCTCCTTCTATTTTTCAGAGAGTTTCATGCTCCTCATGTATTTCACACCTTTTGAAGCTCTTCATATATTTCACTCCTTTTCAGGCTCTTCATGTTTTTCCACACCACTTCATGCTTCCCCTATTTTTCAGACCGTTTCCTCCTCCTCATGTATTTCACACCTTTAGAAGCTCTTCATATTTTTCACACCTTTTCAGGCTCTTCATGTTTTTGAACACCGTTTCATGCTCCTCCTATTTTTCAGGCCGTTTCATGCTCCTCATATTTTTGACACCTTTTGAAGCTCTTCATATTTTTGACACCTTTTCAGTCTCTTCATGGTTTTCAACACTGCTTCATGCTCCTCCTATTTTTCGGACCGTTTCATGCTCCTCATATTTTTGACACCTTTTGAAGCTCTTCGTATAATTCACACCTTTTCAGGCTCTTCATTTTTTTCAATACCACTTCATGCTCCTCCTACTTTTCAGACCAATTCATGCAGATCTCATTTTTGACACCTTTTGAAGCTCTTCTTATTTTTCAAAACTTTTGAAGCTCTTCATATTTTTCACACCTTTTCAGGCTCTTCATGTTTTTCAACACCGCTTCATGCTCCTCCTATTTTTCAGACCGTTTCATGCTCCTCATATTTTTGACATCTTTTGAAGCTCTATATATTTTTCACACCTTTTCAGGCTCTTCATGTTTTTCAACACCACTTCATGCTCCTCCTATTTTTCAGAATGTTTCATGCTCCTCATATTTTTGACATCTTTTGAAGCTCTTCATATTTTTCACACCTTTTCAGGCTCTTCATGTTTTCGAACACCGCTTCATGCTCCTCCTATTTTTCAGACCGTTTCATGCTCCTCATGTATTTCACACCGTTTGAAGCTCTTCATATTTTTCACACCTTTTCAGGCTCTTCATGTTTTTGATTACCGTTTCATCCTCCTCCTATTTTTCAGACCGTTTCATGCTCCTCATATTGTTGACACCTTTTGAAGCTCTTCATATTTTTCACACCTTTTCAGGCTCTTCATGTTTTTGAACACCACTTCACGCTCCTCCTAATTTTCAGACCGTATCATGCTCCTCATATTTTTCACACCTGTTGACGCTCTTCATATTTTTCACACCTTTTCAGGCTCTTCATATTTTTGAACACGACTTCATGCTCCTCCTATTTTTCAGACCGTTTCATGCTCCTCTCATTTTTGACACCTTTTGAAGCTTTGCATATTTTTCACAACTTTTCAGGCTCTTCATGTTTTTGAACACCGCTTCATGCTCCTCCTATTTTTCAGACCGTATCATGCTCCTCATATTTTTCACACCTTTTGAAGCTCTTCATATTTTTCACACCTTTTCAGGCTCTTCTTTTTTTTCAACACTACTTGTTGCTCCTCCTATTTTTTAGACCTTTTCATGCTCATCTAATTTTTGACACCTTTTGAAGCTCTTCATATTTTTTACACCTTTTGAAGCTCTTCATATTTTTAACATTTTTGAAGCTCTTCATAATTTTCAAACGATTTCAGACTCTTCATGTTTTTCAACTCCGCTTCATGCTCCTGCTATTTATCATACCGTTTCATACTCCTCATATTTTTGACACCTTTTGAGGCTCTTCATATTTTTCACAGTTTTTCAGGCTCTTCATGTTTTTGAACACAGCTTCATGCTCCTCCTATATTTTCTACCATATCATGCTCCTCATATTTTTCACACCTTTTGAAGCTCTTCATATTTTTCACACCTTTTCAGGCTCTTCATGTTTTTGAACAGCACTTCATGCTCCTCCTATTTTTCAGACCGTTTCGTACTCCTCATATTTTTGACACATTTTGAAGCTCTTCATATTTTTCAGACCTTTTCAGTCTGTTCACGTTTTCAACACCGGTTCATGCTCCTCCTATTTTTCAGATCGTTTCATGCTCCTCATATTTTGACACCTTTTGAACCTCTTCATAATTTTCACACCTTTTCAGGCTCTTCATGTTTTTGAACACTTCTTCATGCTCCTCCTCTTTTTCAGACAGTTTCATGCTCCTCATATTTTTGACACCTTTTGAAGGTCTTCATATTTTTCACACCTTTTCAGGCTCTTCATGTTTTTGATCACCGTTTCATGCTCCTCCTATTTTTCAGACCGTTTCATGCTCCTCATATTTTGACAACTTTTGAAGCTCTTCATATTTTTCACATCTTTTCAGACACTTCATATTTTTCAACATCGCTACATGCTCCTCCTGTTTTTCAGACCGTTTCATACTCCTCATATTTTTGACACCTTTTGAAGCTCTTCATATTTTCCACACCTTTTCAGGCTCTTCATGTTTTTCAACACCGCTTCATGATCCTCCTATTTTTCAGATCGTTTCATGCTCCTCATATTTTGACACCTTTTGAAGCTCTTCATATTTTTCACACCTTTTCAGGCTCTTCATGTTTTTGAACACTTCTTCATGCTCCTCCGATTTTTCAGACCGTTTCATTCTCCTCATATTTTTGACACGTTTTGAAGGTCTTCATATTTTTCACACCTTTTCAGGCTCTTCATGTTTTTCAACACCACTTCATGCTCCTCCTTTTTTTTAGACCGTTTCAGGCTCCTCATATTTTTCACACCTTTTCAGGCTCTTCTTGTTTTTGAACACCGCTTCATGCTCCTCCTATTTTTGAGACCGTATCATGCTCCACATATTTTTACACCTTTTGAAGGTTTCCATATATTTCACACCTTTTCAGGTTCTTCATGTTTTTCAACACCACTTCATGCTCCTCCTATTTTTCAACCGTTTCATGCTCATGTAATTTTTGACACCTTTTGAAGCTCGTCATATTTTTCACACCTTTTGAAGCTCTTCATATTTTTCACACGTTTTCAGGCTCTTCATGTTTTTCAACACAGCTTCATGCTCCTCATATTTTTCAGACCGTTTAATCCTCCTCATGTATTTCACACCTTTTGAATCTCTTCATATTTTTCACACGTTTTCAGGCTCTTCATCGTTTTCAACACCGCTTCATGCTCCTCCTATTTTTCAGACCGTTTCATGCTCATCTCATTTTTGACACCTTTTGAAGCTCTTCATATTTGTCACACCTTTTGAAGCACTTCATATTTTTCATATTCTTGAAGCTCTTCATATTTTCACACGTTTTCAGACTCTTCATGTGTTTCAACACCGCTTCATGCTCCTGCTATTGTTCAGACCGTTTCATGCTCCTCATATTTTTGACACGTTTTGAGGCTTTTCTATTTTTCACACCTTTTCAGCTCGTCATGTTTTTGAACACCGCTTCATCCTCCTTCTATTTTTCAGACCATTTCATGATCCTTATATTTTTGACACCAATTGAAGCTCTTCTAATTTTTCACACCTTTTCAGGCACTTCATGTTTTTGAACACCGCTTCATGCTCCTCCTATTTTTCAGACCGTTTCATGCTCCTCATATTTTTGACACCTTTTGAAGCTCTTCATATTTTTCACACCTTTTCATTCTCTTCATGATTTTCAACAGCATTTCATGCTCCTCCTATTTTTCAGACCGTTTCATGCTCATCTCATTTTTGACACCTTTTCAAGCTCTTCATAGTTTTCAAACCTTTTGAAGCTCTTCATATTTTTCACATTTTTGAAGCTCTTCATATATTTCACACCTTAACAGGCTCTTCTTTTTTTTCAACACCACTTCATGCTCCTCCTATTTTTCAGACCGTTTGATGCTCATCTCATTTTTGACACCTTTTGAAGCTCTTCATATTTTTCACAACTTTGAAGCTCTTCATATTTTTCTAACCTTTTCAGGCTCTTCACTTTTTTGAACAACGCTTCATGCTCCTCGTATTTTTCAGACCGTTTCATGCTCCTCGAATTTTTGACACCTTTTGAAGCTCCTCATATTTTTCACACCTTTTGAAGCTCTTCATATTTTTCAACACCGCTTCATGCTCCTCCTATTATTCAGACCGTTTCATGCTCATCTCATTTTTGACACCTTTTGAAGCTATTCATATTTTTCTCACCTTTTCAGGCTCTTCATGTTTTTGAACACCGCTTCATGGTCCTCCTATTTTTCAGAACTTTTCATGCTCCTCATATAATTCAGACCTTTTGAAGCTCTTCATATTTTTCACACCTTTTCAGGCTCTTCATGTTTTTCAACACCGTTTCATGCTCCTCCTATTTTTCAGACCGTTTCATGCTCCCCATATTTTTGACACCTTTTGAAGCTCTTCATATTTTTCACCCCTTTTGAAGCTGTTCATATATTTCACACCTTTTCAGGCTCTTGAGGTTTTTCAACACCACTTCATGCTCCTTCTATTTTTCACACCCTTTCATGCTAATCTAATTTTTGACACCTTTTGAAGCTCTTCATATTTTTCACACCTTTTGAAGGTCTTCATATTTTTCACACCTTTTCAGGCTGTTCATGTTTTTGAACACCGCTTATGCTCGTCCTATTTTTCAGACCATTTCATGCTCCTCATACTTTTGACACCTTTTGAAGCTCTTCATATTTTTCACACCTTTTCAGGCTCTTCATGTTTTTGAACACCACTTCATGCTCCTTCTATTTTTCAGAGAGTTTCATGCTCCTCATGTATTTCACACCTTTTGAAGCTCTTCATATATTTCACTCCTTTTCAGGCTCTTCATGTTTTTCCACACCACTTCATGCTTCTCCTATTTTTCAGCCCGTTTCCTCCTCCTCATGTTTTTCACACCTTTAGAAGCTCTTCATATTTTTCACACCTTTTCAGGCTCTTCATGTTTTTGAACACCGTTTCATGCTCCTCCTATTTTTCAGGCCGTTTCATGCTCCTCATATTTTTGACACCTTTTGAAGCTCTTCATATTTTTGACACCTTTTCAGTCTCTTCATGGTTTTCAACACTGCTTCATGCTCCTCCTATTTTTCGGACCGTTTCATGCTCCTCATATTTTTGACACCTTTTGAAGCTCTTCGTATAATTCACACCTTTTCAGGCTCTTCATTTTTTTCAATACCACTTCATGCTCCTCCTATTTTTCAGACCATTTCATGCAGATCTCATTTTTGACACCTTTTGAAGCTCTTCTTATTTTTCAAAACTTTTGAAGCTCTTCATATTTTTCACACGTTTTCAGGCTCTTCATGTTTTTCAACACCGCTTCATGCTCCTCCTATTTTTCAGAATGTTTCATGCTCCTCATATTTTTGACATCTTTTGAAGCTCTTCATATTTTTCACACATTTTCAGGCTCTTCATGTTTTTGAACACCGCTTCATGGTCCTCTTAATTTTCAGAACTTTTCATGCTCCTCATATAATTCACACCTTTTGAAGCTCTTCATATTTTTCACACCTTTTCCGGTTCTTCATGTTTTTCAACACCGTTTCATGCTCCTCCTATTTTTCAGTCCGTTTCATGCTCCTCATATTTTTGACACCTTTTGAAGCTCTTCATATTTCTCACACCTCTTCAGGTTCTTCATGTTTTTCAACACCGCTTCATGCTCCTCCTATTTTTCAGACCGTTTCATGCTCATCTCATTTTCAACACCTTTTGAAGCTCTTCCTATTTTTCACATCTTTTGAAGCTGTTCATATTTTTCACTCTTTTTCAGGCTCTGCTTGTTTTTCAACAACCTTTTTTGCTCCTCCTATTTTTCAGACCGTTTCATGCTCCTCATATTTTTCACACCTTTTGAAGCTCTTCATATTTTTAACACCTTTTCAGGCTCTTCATGTTTTTGAACACCGCTTCATGCTCCTCCTATTTTTCAGACCGTTTAAACCTCCTCATGTATTTCACACCTTTTGAAGCTCTTCATATTTTTCACACCTTTTCATGCACTTCATGTGTTTGAACATCATTTCATGCTCCTCCTATTTTGCAGACCGTTTCATTCTTCTCATATTTTTGACACCTTTTGAAGCTCTTCATATATTTCACACCTTTTCAGGCTTTTCATTTTTTTCAACACCACTTCATCCTCCTCCTATTTTTAAGACCGTTTCATGCTCCTAATATTTTTGACACCTTTTGAAGCTCTTCATATTTTTCACACCTTTTCAGGCTCTTCATGTTTTTCAACACCGTTTCATGATCCTCATATTTTTCAGACCGTTTCATGCTCCTCATATTTTTTACACCTTTTGAAGCTCTTCATATATTTAACACCTTTTCAGGCTCTTCTTATTTTGCAACACCGCATCATGCTCCTCCTCTTTTTGAGACCGTTTCATGCTCCTCATAATTCTGACACGTTTTGAAGCTCTTCATATTTTTCACACCTTTTCAGGCTCTTCATGATTTTGAACACCTCTTCATGATCCTCCTATTTTACAGACCGTTTCATGCTCTTCATATTATTGACCCCTTTTGAAGCTCTTCATATTTTTCCCACCTTTTCAGGCTCTTCATGTTTTTGATTACCGTTTCATCCTCCTCCTATTTTTCAGACCGTTTCATGCTCCTCATATTTTTCACACATTTTGAAGCTCTTCATATTTTTCCCACCTTTTCAGGCTCTTCATGTTTTTCAACACCAGTTCATGCTCCTCCTATTTTTCAGACCATTCATGCTCCTCATATTTTTGACACCTTTATAAACTCTTCATATTTTTCACACCTTTTCGGCTCTTCATGTTTTTCAACACCGCTTCATGCTCCTCCTATTTTTCAGATCGTTTCATGCTCCTCTTATTTGACACCTTTTGAAGCTCTTCATATTTTTCACACCTTTTCAGGCTCTTCATGTTTTTGAACACATCTTCTTGCTCCTCCTCTTTTTCAAACCCTTTCATGCTTCTCATATTTTTGACATCTTTTAAAGCTCTTCATATTTTTCACACCTTTTCAGGCTCTTCATGTTTTTCAACACCACTTCATGCTCCTCCTATTTTTGAGACCGTTTCATGCTCCTCATATTTCTGACACCTTTAGAAACTCTTCATATTTTTCACACCTTTTCAGGCTCTTCATGTTTTTTAACACCTCTTCATACTCCTCCTATTTTTCAGACCGTTTCATTCTCCTCATATTTTTGACACCTTTTCAAGCTCTTCATATATTTCACACCCTTTCAGGTTCTTCATTTTTTTCAACACCATTTCATGCTCCTCCTATTTTTCAGAGCGTTTCATGCTCCTCATCTTTTTGACAGCTTTTGAAGCTCTTCATATAGTTCACACATTTCAGGCTGTTCATGTTTTTCAACACTGCTTCATGCTCGTCCTATTTTCAGAACGTTTCATGCTCCTCAAATTTTTGACACCTTTTGAAGCTCTTCATATTTTTCACACCTTTTCAGGCTTTTCATGTTTTTTTGAACACCGCTTCATCTTCCTCCTATTTTTCAGACCGTTTCATGCTCCTCATATTTTTGACACCTTTTGAAGCTCTTCATATATTTCACAACTTTTCAGGCTCTTCATATTTTTGAACACCGCTTCATGCTCCTCCTATTTTCAGACCGTTTCATGCTCCTCTCATTTTTGACACCTTTTGAAGCTCTTCATATTTGTCACACCTTTTGAAGCGCTTCATATTTTTCATATTCTTGAAGCTCTTCATATTTTCACACGTTTTCAGACTCTTCATGTGTTTCAACACCGCTTCATGCTCCTGCTATTGTTCAGACCGTTTCATGCTCCTCATATTTTTGACACGTTTTGAGGCTTTTCTATTTTTCACACCTTTTCAGCTCTTCATGTTTTTGAACACCGCTTCATCCTCCTTCTATTTTTCAGACCATTTCATGATCCTTATATTTTTGACACCTTTTGAAGCTCTTCTAATTTTTCACACCTTTTCAGGCACTTCATGTTTTTGAACACCGCTTCATGCTCCTCCTATTTTTCAGACCGTTTCATGCTCCTCATATTTTTGACACCTTTTGAAGCTCTTCATATTTTTCACACCTTTTCATTCTCTTCATGATTTTCAACAGCATTTCATGCTCCTCCTATTTTTCAGACCGTTTCATGCTCATCTCATTTTTGACACCTTTTCAAGCTCTTCATATTTTTCAAACCTTTTGAAGCTCTTCATATTTTTCACATTTTTGAAGCTCTTCATATATTTCACACCTTAACAGGCTCTTCCTTTTTTTCAACACCACTTCATGCTCCTCCTATTTTTCAGACCGTTTGATGCTCATCTCATTTTTGACACCTTTTGAAGCTCTTCATATTTTTCACAACTTTGAAGCTCTTCATATTTTTCTAACCTTTTCAGGCTCTTCACTTTTTTGAACAACGCTTCATGCTCCTCGTATTTTTCAGACCGTTTCATGCTCCTCGAATTTTTGACACCTTTTGAAGCTCCTCATATTTTTCACACCTTTTGAAACTCTTCATATTTTTCAACACCGCTTCATGCTCCTCCTATTATTCAGACCGTTTCATGCTCATCTCATTTTTGACACCTTTTGAAGCTCTTCATATTTTTCTCACCTTTTCAGGCTCTTCATGTTTTTGAACACCGCTTCATGGTCCTCCTATTTTTCAGAACTTTTCATGCTCCTCATATAATTCAGACCTTTTGAAGCTCTTAATATTTTTCACACCTTTTCAGGCTCTTCATGTTTTTCAACACCGTTTCATGCTCCTCCTATTTTTCAGACCGTTTCATGCTCCCCATATTTTTGACACATTTTGAAGCTCTTCATATTTTCACACATTTTCAGGCTCTTCATGTTTTTCAACACCGCTTCATGCTCCTCCTATTTTTCAGAATGTTTCATGCTCCTCATATTTTTTGACACCTTTTGAAGGTCTTCATATTTTTCACACATTTTCAGGCTCTTCATGTGTTTCAACACCGCTTTA